>NC_083573.1:35336049-35644591 GCF_027579695.1 Neoarius graeffei | reverse complement strand
GTTTTTTACTACGGACCAGACCTCAAACAATGACAAATAACTCGACAACGAAAGCAGCTATTCACAAAATTCTTTCACAGTGAGCGCTAGAAGGGTCTCCTGAATAAAATGATGTATTTTTTTGTTTGTATTGTTAAAAATGAGGACGCTACAGGGAGTTAAAAACGAGTGACTTTTCAGCAACGTTTATACTGGGAGTCAATGAGGCCGCTCACCTGTGCTCTCCTCACTTTGAGGCTTGTCATTCGAAAACCGTAAATCCTATCGTTTAGGTAGACACATTGTGTGAATCAGGACAAGTTTTCCTACTACTTTTGAGAAAATCATGTCTGTAGAGTGAAATTTGTGGCAGAAAACACGGTTTAAGCGAGAAAGTTTGAGCTTTTTTTTGAAGCCCCCTACACTCTGAGTTAACGAGGCGCACTGGTGTGTAACGCAATAGACACCCATTCAAAAGCCGGATTTTCTCCCAGAAACCACATGGCGTTTGAACCGGGCCTGATCCGAAAGTGTAAAACCTAGCAGAAAAGTTGAATGCCAGATCCACAGAGGAGAAGTTTTCCTACGTTTTAGAGTTTGAATCATGTCTCTAGGTGAAAGCATGCCAGAGCAGCGGATGTTTGAAAAACGTTGAAAAAGTGCTTTTTTTTCAATTAATTCCATAGAAATGAATGGGTTTTTTTGGGGCGATTTTTTCGCGACTACGTCGCGAAAAAATCGTAAACTGTAGAGAAAAGTAATAGCATAGCGAGTCCGATCGAGCCGCACGTTTTGATGTATTGTTTGTCTGTGTGCGACGTACGGTTATTGAGTTATTCGAAATCAAAATTTGCGTAGGAATAATAAATATAAGAACTAGACCGGACAATTCCCCGGGGGAAATTGTGAGAGGATGCAGTGCGCGAAGCAATTCGCTCACGCATGTTCGCTGGCCGTGAACGTGTGACCCGCAATGATGTTTCAATGCAATGATCGTGTGTGTGCTCGAGACAGCAGCCGTCATGAAGAAGACCTATTCAAGAGTATGACCAAAGTGACTACAGGCGGAAATTAGCATGTACTGCTATAACCTGGGACAGACATCTGTCCTTAACACAAGGATAATGTTTAATTTGTGCACTGTCCCTTTTAAAAATAAAATAAACTCTAAACTCTAAGAAGAGTGTGTGTAGTTTGTATGTACGAACAGAAGTGTTCCTAATAAAGTGGGCGGCTAAGGTGAGGCTGACACACAAGGGCTGGAGTTTTCTACTGTTTTTTTTATGAAGGACCAGGCCTCGAACAATGACAAATAACTCGACAACGGAAGCAGCTATTCACAAAATTCTTTCACAGTGAGCGCTAGAAGGGTCTCCTGAATAAAATGATGTATTTTTTTGTTTGTATTGTTAAAAATGAGGACGCTACAGGGAGTTAAAAACGAGTGACTTTTCAGCAACGTTTATACTGGGAGTCAAAGAGGCCGCTCACCTGTGCTCTCCTCACTTTGAGGCTTGTCATTCAAAAACCGTAAATCCTATCGTTTAGGTAGACACATTGTGTGAATCAGGACAAGTTTTCCTACTACTTTTGAGAAAATCATGTCTGTAGAGTGAAATTTGTGGCTGAAAACAGAGTTTAAGCGAGAAAGTTTGACCTTTTTTTTGAACCTCTCTCCACTCTGACCTTAACGAGGTCCACTGGTGTGTAACGCAATAGACACCCATTCAAAAGCCGGATTTTCTCCCAGAAACCACATGGCGTTTGACCCGGGACTGATCCGAAAGTGTAGAACCTAGCAGAAAAGTTGAATGCCAGATCCACAGAGGAGAAGTTTTCCTACGTTTTAGAGTTTGAATCACGTCTCTAGGTGAAAGCATGCCAGAGCAGCGGATGTTTGAAAAACGTTGAAAAAGTGCTTTTTTTTTCAATTAATTCCATAGAAATGAATGGGGTTTTTTTGGACGATTTTTTCGCGACTACGTCGCGAAAAAATCATATTCTATAGAGAAAAGTAATAGCATAGCGAGTCCGATCGAGCCGCACGTTTTGATACATTGTTTGTCTGTGTGCGACGTACGGTTATTGTGTTACTCGAAATCAAAATTTGTGTAGGAAGAGTAACAAATATAACACTAGACCGGACAATTCCCCGGGGGAAATTGTGAGAGGATGCAGTGCGCGAAGCAATTCGCTCACGCACGTTCGCTGGCCGTGAATGTGTGACCCGCAATGATGTTTCAATGCAATGATCGTGTGTGTGCTCGAGACAGCAGCCATCATGAAGAAGACCTATTCAAGAGTATGACCAAAGTGACTACAGGCGGAAATTAGCATGTACTGCTATAACCTGGGACAGACATCTGTCCTTAACACAAGGATAATGTTTAATTTGTGCACTGTCACTTTTAAAAATAAAATAAACTCTAAACTCTAAGAAGAGTGTTTGTAGTTTGTATGTACGAACAGAAGTGTTCCTAATAAAGTGGGCGGCTAAGGTGAGGCTGACACACAAGGGCTGGAGTTTTCTACTGTTTTTTTTATGAAGGACCAGGCCTCGAACAATGACAAATAACTCGACAACGGAAGCAGCTATTCACAAAATTCTTTCACAGTGAGCGCTAGAAAGGTCTCCTGAATAAAATGATGTAATTTTTTGTTTGTACTCTTAAAAATAACGACACTAGAGCGATTTAAATACGAGTGACTTTTCACTCACGTTTATAATGTGAGTCAATGAGCTAAGAAACACAAGGTCTTGAATATTGTGCTGTGTTTTACTACGGACCAGACCTCGAACAATGACAAATAACTCGACAACGGAAGCAGCTATTCACAAAATTCTTTCACAGTGAGCGCTAGAAGGGTCTCCTGAATAAAATGATGTATTTTTTTGTTTGTATTGTTAAAAATGAGGACGCTACAGGGAGTTAAAAACGAGTGACTTTTCAGCAACGTTTATACTGGGAGTCAATGAGGCCGCTCACCTGTGCTCTCCTCACTTTGAGGCTTGTCATTCAAAAACCGTAAATCCTATCGTTTAGGTAGACACATTGTGTGAATCAGGACAAGTTTTCCTACTACTTTTGAGAAAATCATGTCTGTAGAGTGAAATTTGTGGCTGAAAACAGAGTTTAAGCGAGAAAGTTTGACCTTTTTTTTGAACCTCTCTCCACTCTGACCTTAACGAGGTCCACTGGTGTGTAACGCAATAGACACCCATTCAAAAGCCGGATTTTCTCCCAGAAACCACATGGCGTTTGACCCGGGACTGATCCGAAAGTGTAGAACCTAGCAGAAAAGTTGAATGCCAGATCCACAGAGGAGAAGTTTTCCTACGTTTTAGAGTTTGAATCACGTCTCTAGGTGAAAGCATGACAGAGCAGCGGACGTTTGAAAAACGTTGAAAAAGTGCTTTTTTTTCAATTAATTCCATAGAAATGAATGGGGTTTTTTTGGACGATTTTTTCGCGACTACGTCGCGAAAAAATCGTATTCTATAGAGAAAAGTAATAGCATAGCGAGTCCGATCAAGCCGCACGTTTTGATACATTGTTTGTCTGTGTGCGACGTACGGTTATTGTGTTACTCGAAATCAAAATTTGTGTAGGAAGAGTAACAAATATAACACTAGACGGGACAATTCCCCGGGGGAAATTGTGAGAGGATGCAGTGCGCGAAGCAATTTGGTCACGCATGTTTGCTGGCCGTGAATGTGTGACTTGCTATGAGGCTACAAAATTGATGTTAAACATCAAGTTATTACTGAAAAACTATTGATTAAAAAAACAGACACTGAGAAATGGTCCTATAAACAACTTTACCAATATAAAAGCTTACCAGGACTATCAAATATGTGATGTGAACTTTCCCAGTCGCAGGTTCCTGGTCAGGCCAGCGTGGCGCAGCAGCAGGTGAGATTTTTATTTATTTTTAACAATAAGTTAACTGGTTAATATTTAAAGTTTGAATATTTGTCTGGTCAAATATACATGTGGGTTTTTTGTCTTTCACAGGAGGAGTACTGTACTGTGTGAATGTGTGAATTACTATGAGGCTACGATGCTAACAGCTAGCTAACATGCTAATACCTAGCAAGCAATAATAAAACAACCATAAACAGACATTTTGCAGCAGATATTTGGTTTATTTTTCCATAAAACACAAGCAAACAACCAAGGCATTGAAAAACACCCGATGAGTCAGCAAAAATCAACATAAGTCTAACGCTTTTAACAAACATTGTCGCAAAGCAGCTTTACAGAATTTGAACAACTTAAAACATGAGCTAATTTTGTCACTAATCTATCCCCAATGAGCAAGCCTGTGGCGACGGTGGCAAGGAAAAACTCCCTCAGACAACAACATGAGGAAGAAACCTCGAGAGGAACCAGACTCAAAAGGGAACCCATCCTCATTTGGGCAACAACAACATGAACAGTTTAACATGAAGACAGTTTCATTGATGGAAACTTTAGGACTGCACTCAAGTTAACAAGTCAACTATAGTCCTCAGACATAAAAGCATTACTGTAGCAACAAAAAGCAGATTAGGTACTACCGGTCAACTAATCACAGGCCCTAGGACCTGGTGTGTATCCTCCCTACTAAATACAATGAGAACTAATCTAAGAAGCAGACAAGACAACCGAACCAATCAGGAAACTAAAGATAAAAGGGGGGGGGGATCTTCTGGAGATCTTCTTCCTGAGTCTGTTGTTCTTCCTGTAACATTAAAACAGTATTCATTAGTCAGGTGCACTTTTCAAAGTGTTGTTTGATATTCAAATCAATGAAGATACAATGCTAAATATCCCTTACGTTCTTCTGCTGGGTTGCTGTCTTCACTGGAGAGTGAGCTGCTATAGTCTTCTGGAGGTCTTCATCCTACATATGTTCCCAGATTAAAAAAACAACAAGACATAAGTTACAGGTTTCAATGCATTGTGTTAAAACATTGCTCAAAAGTTATGAAATATTTCTTTGCTTTTTTGTGATCGGTTGCTGTCCCCACTGGCACGAGATCAGCTGTGGTCCTCTTCATTTCCTCCTCACTCTGCTGTGAGATACTCCTGCTTTTGAACATGGACAGTAGAGAGCCTGAAGAAGAGAAAGGGAGGGGGATTTAGTTACATTACTCAAACGCGAGTGAATAATTCAAAGGAAGAGAGATACTTACCTTGTGATGGACCTTGTTGACATTCAGCTTGATTTTACATAAAGCAACATTACAATACAAGATTACATAACATTACATTACATTAGCTAAGCCAATTCCATAACATTTTAAATTGACCGCCGTTCTCAGCAGCTCAGTAAATGACAAGATAATGCGGAGCCCTTTATTACATAAATAAATACAATTACACTGCATTTACATAAGATTCAACCATTTCCAGCCAACACATGCCACTACAATTATTAGTCTTAACAATAACTTAAAACTACACAATTGAAAAACTGGGCACTCATTGAACAAACTGAATGAGTGACCTGAAACACGTATATGAAAAACAATTAAATAAGAAAAACGCCCACGCAGACAAGTTATGACAAAATGAAACAATGTGAAGGTTTTTTTTTTTACAAAAAAAAAATTAAGGTCAATTAACACTTTACAGAGAGAGTACAATAACAGTGACGATAAACTACTCCTTGACCAGGCTCAAGGAGTGCCTAGAAACTACATATGCATTACACACACACACACACACACACACACACACACACCTTACAGGATACAGAAACTCGAACTTTTCTATGGATCATGTGTTGGCTAGAGAGGCTTAGTCGGTCAAAATACAATAAACCGGACTGTGGTAACTGTAGTACGTTTGGAGAACACCTGATTGAAGACACTTATCAGGATGTGAAATATAAATGTGGTCAATCAGCGTGTTCTTCTCGGTGGTGGACTCTTTAATTAATTGAGTGTAACCTCTGGACTGAAATAAGTCTTTGATGCTTTTTTTTCCTTTCGAAAGAAGATCCTCATTAAAATCGCCACAAACAACAATGGGCTGGTGATTTAAAATGGCCAATGAGTCCAAGAGGTTTTTCAAATTTTGGAGAAAGATTCCTAATTGAAAATTTGGCGGTTTGTAAACCGTCGCCAATAGTACTTTGACCGGAGCCTTGATTTTAACAACAACAAACTCCAAATCCGTGACCTGTTGCATGTACCTGCGAGGCTCTGCTTGCACATAGTCTCTGCAGTACACTGCAACTCCACCTCCATCTTTTTTAGCCATGTCCACACAGCTGTTGTAAGACAGCTGTCTGCTACGTGGGAACATGGCATACCCCTCCAATTGAAAAATTTCAGCTACAGAAGACCCCGACAAATGTGTCTCTGTAAGGCAAAGCACATCCGCTTGTTGGAGCTCATGATGCGCTCTCAGGTCCACCATGTGACATGGCAGACCCTGCGTGTTGTGGTGGACAATTGTCAAAACCTTTGGAGTTTGTTGCACGGATTGAAGAAAACTCAACAACGGTCTACAGCTCTGGAAAGACGCTCGAGGCATACTTTCCATAGCCATCTTTATCTCGGGGTCGGCGTAGATCTTCTTCTCGTCGAAGTCGCAGACGGTCAGACCTCCCAGCGAAGTTGTGCGGCTTAGAGCTACATAAGCCATGCCCGGTTCGAAGACGCGTTTCAGGCACACAACCGCCGACGCCATCGTCATGCCTTGTACTTTGTGGGCCGTACAGGCAAAAGCCAACTTCATGGGGAACTGGCGACGAACAACGCCTTTTTTGCTGCTCAGGTTCTCCTCAGACCTTTCAATATAGGCCAGATTGTCTGAGGGACCCAAGATCTTTTTGCGGAATCTCTGTCCTGCTGTGGGATTGTCCAGCTGGAGTCCAATCAACTTTACATATTTTGGCTCGCGCTCCGTCATCACAATGTGCGAGATGGTTCCGAATGTTCCGTTAACAATTCCGTCCTCCACGTCGAGATTCCTGGTCAACATAACGCGTACTCCTTGAGCAGCCATTATGTTGTCAGGCAAGTCTCGCTGGTTACCTTTAACGGCGAACACCATCGTCATGCAGCCGGTCGTAGGCATTTTACGGTAATCCTGAGCTGCGATGTCAATGGCATCCTCGTGGAGGGAGGCTACAGTGGCGGAGTTGTGACGGTCAACTTCTTTGTTGGTGGCATATATATGCAGCCTATCTACTGGACAATCCTTGATGTCGGCCACTGCCTGTGTGAGCAACCGTCTATCTTCGTTGCTCAAAGGATCGCGCTTTTGCTTCACTCTCAGGCGGTTCAAGAGCTCAGCAAAAGCCCGATCGTCCTTCTGTCGCATGATCTCTGTAAGGACGACCATTTTGAAGTGATCCTTCCAGAGATCAAACTCCGTCTCCTCGTACACACACAGCGGCTTGGCTCTACCGGGAGGCGGCAACTGATAAAAGTCACCTACAGCAAGGACAGAAATTCCTCCGAACGGCTTCTTGTTTCCTCGGATCTGTTGAAAACGCCAGTTGACGTAGGCAAACAGCTCTTTGGAAACCATGGAGATCTCGTCAATGATGAGAATCTCCGCATTGGACAGCGCCGCTCTGACCTCATCAAGGGCGTTTCCAAGACCTTGATACGGTGGCTTCAAGGATCTTGGCAGTTTGAGGACGGAGTGCAACGTTACGCCAGCGATGTTGAAGGCTGCTGTGCCAGTGAAGGCGGTCAGCAGCACCGCAGGCTGGGACATGTCTGCATGGTCCCGGAATCTGGGGAGCTCACGCAGAATCCTCGTTGCCTCCTGGTGAACGCACTTGATTACGTGCGATTTACCACAGCCAGCTCCCCCGGTCAAAAAGTAATAAAACGGCTCGACGTCATGACCCCACACAAGTTCAAAGCACCACTGACGTATGCTGTAGAAGATAGAAGCCTGCGTTTCGTTCAGACTTTGATACATTTTTCTCACAAAGTCTGGACTCAACTGCGGCGCTTCTATCCTAGGCATGGAGCTCCTCCCGTCTTTCTTGACTTCGTATTCAGGAACTTCTTCTTGGTCTTCACGCTCATCGTCAGGTTCTCGCTCTGCAAGACACTCTAACCGGTCTGCCTCTACTTCAGGCGCATAACAGTCCAATTCATTAACTATAGGGCCATGCACCCGATACTGTTCCAACGCTTCGTCAAGCTTCCGACCTTGACCTTCATAGCGTTGTTTGTTGCGGTCTACGATGGCTCGGACACGCACGCCATACTTTTGGCCACACTTATAAAACTGCTCGTAAGTCGGGTGTGCTTCATCTCTCAGGTCGTCATCGGATCTGTGTGGGAGATAAAGCTTGAGCAGTCTTCTATAGAACTTCTCAGGTGTTTTCTGCTCTGAGAAGCGAGGAAATCTAATAATTGCTGGTTTCCCAGTCCTCTTCTGAACAAAGCCCATGTCGTGTAAGAGGGGGATGCCGCTTCTACTTTCAGTTTGCTGCCCGTACAGCACCCTGTACTCCGACGCAAACTCGGCCATGCACATGTGCTCGAACTCCGGCTCGACAGGCCTGTAGGCGTATTTGTCAGGCAGGCCCGACATCCACACCTCCTCCGAACCCGGCTCCATTTGCTTGAGTCTGCCAATAGGGTGACTCATCTTCAGACCCTCCTCGTCGGTCTGAAGGAACACAACGGAGCGGGAGCACCTCTTCAGACGCAAGCTGCAGGTGCGAGCAACAGCCTCTTGAGCGCTGACCTCTCTATGTTTAACATAGGCCTGCATAATCTGCTTCATTTCGTCACGCTCATTTACGTTGGACTGTTTTACATCTTTGATGACGTTCTTAAGGAATTGAGTCATCTCATGCTCTGGCTTCGACACATAGGACATCATGTACATGATGCAGCTGTAGTCATCCACGACGTACTGAATGTCCATGTTGGCGTTCCAGGCACGAAGCAGGTCTGGGTTGTACTGATTAACCCAGCAGTCATTCGGATGCCGCTTCAGGACCACGACGTTGCTGTTCGCGGCGCGGTCGAAGAGCTTACGGTACTGCTTACGCGTCAAACCGCATCGGTCGAGCAACTCCGTCAAGCTGCTAAATGAAGCGCCTGCATCCATGAGCAAGTCTCTAACTTGCTGAAGCTTGGCTTTGGCTTTCTTTCGCTTCTTAGCGATTGCCCGCTTCTCCCTACGTTCTCTAGCAGCAGCCTCGTCTTGGTTTTCGTCTAAAACTCCAGAGGGGCGAACAACGGGGGGCCTAGTGATGAAGGTTTCATCCACGGGCAGTTTAGGGAAGCCAAACCTACAGGCAACGTTGCCTTTTTTGCAGGACTTGGAATGGTTCCTGCTGTGCACCTGAACCTCCGAGACAATTCCGTGGAGCTCCAGGTCTGTCTCGGGGTCAGGCATCTCACATGAGATGTAGTGATCTATAAACGCTGCTACTTCGTCGTCAGAGGCGTCGTCAAATTTGGGTGAGTTTTTTATCCAAATCAGCATGTGTATATGGGGACTTCCTCTAGCTTGGAACTCAACCCTATAAAAGTAATCCTCTACTTCACCAATGGGCTGTGCTGGTGAGAGGATAAGGTTGGTCATCAGAGCATCGACTCGCTTTTCAAACATGCGCATCACCGTTACGGGGTTGCTCCGCAGAATGTCGCATTTCGCTTTCCAGTCGAGCTCTGAAAAGTCCCCTATTTCTCCCTGCTGAGCATTTATGACCTCTACGACCTCAGGCCATCTCATCTCGGCAGCGGAGAACGTTGCAAAAAACGTGGGTTTGCCAATTTGCCGGACCATGGCGTGGACATCTTTGAGCGTTTTTGTCCAATAAGCCGGGGTGCCTCGAAGAGGTTGCATAAACCGAGTTGCGTCTTGGCTCATAATGAGCCGTTGCACCTCGTCTCGGTCCAGGAGCATGAGGTTGTTAATATGACGGCCATCTGCAGCTCTGGACCTGCCTTTGCGCATTTGAATCGACATGCTGTTTGTCGCCAGGTGCGTCTCTGTGACAAACTGCGCAAAGAAAAGATACGTTTGGTCGCTAGCAAAACGTGTATCAGCAGCAAACAGCCTGCAATTAAAATACATGCTAGGCGAGAGCGAGAAGGTTCTGGGTTCATCCAGTGTGTTCTCTCCTGTCGGGAATTGCACAGGGAAAGCCATGGCTTCTAGTTTCGGTATGGCGAAGAACCCTACTGGTTTGTTGCCCTGGGCGGGGGCAACGCTAAATATTCCATCGCCATACGTAAGAATTTCCTGCGCGATGTCAGGCGGCTGCATACACGTGTCCAGAGTCAGGCCAGGTCTAAGCTCCTCCTCCTCCTCCTCCTCGTCAGCTTCCTTGGGCTGACGACGTCTATTGGGGTCCGGGTCGTTCTGACTACTAAAAACCTCCTCAAGGTCTATGCCAGCCTCAATGTCTCCCTGATGCTGCTCCGGCTGGGCAGCATCAGCAACATTGTGCTGCGAGTCGTCTTGATCGACCGACTCGTCAAAAGTGGCGCTGTCGTTAATGGATACATCCTGATACTCAGAATGCATCTTTTTAAGCATGGCGAGGGCAGCTAAAACATTTTTCATGTTAACAGTATAGAAGTGCTGGTAGCCCTTATAGTTAATGCGCCTCTTTAACTTAACTTGAAGTAGCTGCGCTTCCGATCTGGGTCTTGGGAGACTGTTGACAGTCGCTTCCATCTCCGATGGAACGCACACAACAGCTCCGCGGACTGCTTTTTGCTGTCCTTTGGGCAGAGCGATAACCTTGGCGAAAGGCAGTATTTTGGCAATAAGCTGCCTCTCGAGCACGTTGAGCGTAGCCAACTCCGGGGGGATCGGTGCCAACTCCAGTCGGTTCGCGGTGGCTATTGGTGGCATGCGTCCTCTCTTCAAGTGGCTGTCACATGTGTTACAGATCCACTCCTGCAGTCGCTCTTGTGCAACAGAGCAATGTTCAGAGCAGTCGTCGTCACAAAAATGGACGTACTTGCCTGTTAAGCAGGCTGCGGCCACTCTGGGTTTTTGGGTGTACTTTCCCCTATTGCACAATTTAACCTGATTAGGAAACATTGCTCTGTTGCACACCGTACAAACGCACGTTGGTCCACGACGAATTAGCTCGCGAAATGCTGTGATGGTGGCTTCCATCACAGGGTTAATCATGGCCTGCGAATGGCGGGGGGTGTGGGGCACTAGCTTCCTATATTTTCGCTTGATCCTTAATGCCCTCTGCATCTTGCTAAAGATGCAAAAAGTAGCATCTGTGGACAGTTTGGTTACTCTGCGCTGGCTACAGCGTTTGATACAGCGTAACCTAAACTCAGGATCACTGTGGTACCTAGCATAGAAACGCTCCTTTTTCTTTTGCCTAAAGCTCTGGTGCGATATGTACTTTGTCGTCATATACAATTTCTTTCTACTCTGAAAAGCAGGATCCGCCTTATACTTGTCTTTACTGTACTGTTTCTTTCTACTCTGAAAAGCAGGATCCGCCTTATACTTGTCTTTACTGTATTGTTTCTTTCTACTCTGAAAAGCAGGATCTGCCTTATACTTGTCTTTACTGTATTGTTTCTGTCTACTCTGAAAAGCAGAATCCGCCTTATACTTGTCTTTAATGTACTGTTTTCGTCTACTCTGAAAAGCAGGATCTGCCTTATACTTGTCTTTACTGTACTGTTTCTGTCTACTCTGAAAAGCAGGATCCGCCTTATACTTGTCTTTAATGTACTGTTTTCGTCTACTCTGAAAAGCAGGATCCGCCTTATACTTGTCTTTACTGTACTGTTTCTGTCTACTCTGAAAAGCAGGATCCGCCTTATACTTGTCTTTAATGTACTGTTTCTGTCTACTCTGAAAAGCAGGATCCGCCTTATACTTGTCTTTAATGTACTGTTTCTGTCTACTCTGAAAAGCAGGATCCGCCTTATACTTGTCTTTAATGTACTGTTTTCGTCTACTCTGAAAAGCAGGATCCACCTTATACTTGTCTTTAATATAACTTATTTGTCTACTCTGAAAAACAGGATCCGTCTTATACTTGTCTTTAATGTACTGTTTTTGTCTACTCTGAAAAGCAGGATCTTCCTTATATCTCTGGATAATTAATACGCTCTTTTTTCTTTGAACTTTTAAATAATAACGTCTGAAAGACAATAACCGTCGTTTCCTATGATTACTGTCTTGTGAATATTTTTTGTCTGCTTCCATTTTTTTAATTCCAAATTCCGGGCACTTGTCATACTTATTTTTTTCATATACCGAGCTTCCTTTTTTTTTGACAACATGGCACACTGGTGCATGTTGCTCTTTGCTGCTACTTTTTCTTCTGGCCTTTTGTCGCTGGGTTTTACCGAGTTTTAAGATATTTTCGTTTGTTGGAGGGAGAGCTGTCCTGGAGACTTTTTCTACCAACGATTGCTGAAGACATTCACTGGAACCAACGGCTTCAAATGACACAAGCACCAACTCATAGGTGGCAAAAGGTCCACGATCGGCAAAGAGTTTGAGCAGGTGCTCAGCCAGGTCACTGATTTCAGTGAAGGTCTTCATGATTGCAGTTCCGTTGTGGTCTGGTAGACCTGCTGAATTTCTGGCATGTGAATCAAACACGCCATACCTCCCTGATTTGTCACGGAAAACTGCAATAACCTCTGGAGATACAATGATGAACGCATGCCTAACATGACCTGACAGACACTGAAGCTCTTCAGCAAGGGAAAGGAGACCCTGGTTTCCGTTGCTGCTGGCTTTGACGAGTCCACATTTAATGTCGGACATATGGACATTGTACATATTTGTGTCTGTCAGGACTTGTTTTGGCATTTCCTCAACGCTAAGATGGTCATCATTGTATCTTCTCTCCAGGATCAGCTGTTGTTTCACTGCTACGTACAGTGAATCTCCCTGTGCCAGCACTCTATCGAGGGCAGCCGTGTTAAAGTGACCACCCTCATTCTCAAACGCAAGAAAAGTCAGGGACATGCAGGAACACTGATGATTTCTAGAGAAATCACTGTACCTCATGTCTGCCTGACTGTGGCTAGCCCTAACAACAACAACAACAGACTGACCCCCACTTACCGTCACACTTACCTTGACGCTCACCTGTAAAGATGTTAAAAGGTTAATTATTACTAAGTTAGTCACAATTAGTTATTAGTCTTATTAGTAGTTACTACCCATTATTGCCAGCATTGTTATTAATACTGTTAACTTTATTATTACTAGTAGTAATAGCAGCAGTCGTAACTAATCACATTACAAACTGTTGTAGAACGTTTTCAGCAAGTTTGTCAGATCAATTAAATAAATCTATAAAAAAGCTGACACAATCTTACATGTTATGGCAAGTATATTTGGCTACACATTACATTACATTATTCCTTGTTTAAAATTTAAACATGTTGAGACCATCGTGGTTTCTCCTTTGTCCCATGGTCTTCTAGAATAAAGTTTAAAGGCCCGGTCACACAGCGCTTTACGGCTTTATCACGGCCAAAACCCGTCAAAAAGTGCTCTCCCGTGAAGCAGACGATGTTGTTCGTGTTGATGTCGAAGTTAAGACGTGTTACAGTCGATATACAGACGTGACAGGACGCAGGGGAAAATCGGAACGGCGTCAGACGCGGCAAAAAGTTTTGGACTGCTCAAAACTTTAGACCGCGGACAACCACGGCCGGCACACGTGGTAAAGACGTGCAACACACGTGAAAAACACGTGATAATCAGTGTCCCGGCCGTTATTAAAACTTGGGGAGACGTGGTAAGACGCGAAAGTTTGGCGGTCTATCACGGGCAGAGCACGGTCATCGGACGGGTGTTACGCGTTGGTATCACGGGATATAGCGTGTGTTTAGCGGCTTATCACTGAGAAATGGATTTTTCCGCGTACATAGCACTGTCTAAGCCCGTTAAACGACGTCTCAAACAAGTTCTAAATTCGATTGATCACTGTCTAATCACTTCTGCATCACTTCTGATTTGCGGCATGTAAATACCGTAATTTTCTGAGACCTCGGCACTTGCAGTCTAAATGTCAAGGGGTGAACATGAACCCTCAACGCTGTGATCTCCTCATCTTAATGCTCCAGCACCAACAGAACCAACTGATACAGGCTCAACATATCCTACCGCTTTTATATGCACAGCAAGCCGCTCTTCCAACGACGCTGAGCCGCGGTTACCCGTGATTTGGCAGTGCTGCAGCAGTGAAACAGCCGCCGACGGCCATACCCCGTACAAAGCACGGCAAAGCCAAAATTGACCAAAAATTACCACTTACGACCACGTCCACCTGATTTTTGTATCTTTTTGTACGTGATATAGACGCGGAGTGCTGTGTGACCGGGCCTTAAAGGAGGATTTAAAGGACCTTTAAAGGAGGCTACTACCTTCACCACACTGACACTGCAGGATGTTGACTTTACAAGTACAGAGGTTTTCTGACCAGTATTATTAACTTAAGTTTATCAAGATCATATTTAGAAAACCTCTGTACCATTACTTGTGTTTATCTTTAAACAATTAATAAAACCATAAACTGTTTAGATTATACTACTCTGAATTATTTCTTCCTTAAAGGTTTTTTTATGCATTTGAGTTGAAATAAACCACACACACACAAGCACTTTATTAAACCCACGATAAACCCGAATGTAAATGTCCTGACCTCTTTACCAGGGGAGCTGGAGAGTCCATCGTCGATTATCCAGGGCCAGGAAGTCAATGAGGGAAATGGTGTCCATGTCTGTGATAAGTCATAACTCCAATTAATATTTGGACATGAGGAGACAACGCACCAAGTTGATACAAGAAAAGTTTTCCAAGTGTATTTCAATTTCTCACTGACATTTGTGTTGTGTGCAGAGAAAGATAATGCTATCAGATGTTAAATGAACCAGTTTAATGTAGTTACAACTGATTTTACAGTAAACATTCTGTGTCAACTGTGGAGTAAATACCTTAGCTGGGCGAGGAGACTGATGGGCCACATCTTTAATGGTCTTGGATGGTCCAGCCGGTGAAGGAGTCTTCATCCTGGGCACCTGAAAACAAATAATTTGATAAAATGAAGACTTTAATGACATCATGAACTTTACTTAATAGGAATAATATTTACCTTCGCAACCGGGGAACAGCAGGGGGTCTCCGGATCACCCAAACTGCAGGACAACCTGACTGGAGGGGACTCCATCAGCTGTTGACACACGAGAACAAACACGTTAAACTTCATGTCTCAGTGAACACAATGTGTGTTCTGTGTGAGATTGTGTCTGTTGTGGCAGAGAGTAACATACGTTGGTCACTGAAATTTGGGTGCGGGGGGATGGTCCGTCCGTGGTCCTGGACCGAGGAACCGGGCTGGAGGGGGCGTCGTCCTCCAGTCTCTGTGACAGCCTGGTTGGAGGGGATCCAACCAGCTGTCGACAGACGAGAACAAATACATCAAAATTCAGACAGACAGTCTAGTTATGTCTCCATGAAGACACCGTGTCAACTGTAAACATTCACTGTGTGTGTCAGTTGTGTAACATACGGTGTTCACAGGAGACTGGTGGTGGGGGGGGCGTCTCTCTGAGGTCCTACGACGCCTGGCTGCCGCTGGGGAGGCCACCTGCACCATCAAATAAAACATAGCATCAGTAACTGTAGAACAAGGAGAAACTTTAGAACACAGCCGAGAAGAGACGTCAGACAATTTACCTTCTTGCTCGCTGGAGGAGACCTGCAGTCCTCCACGCCAGACAGCCGAGAAGGAGACACCTCCTCCACAGCACGAAGGATCGTGCTACTGAACCACACTGGGTTCAGTGGGAGGAAGGACTCCTCCTGTGAAAGACAAAAAAAAAAAAAAAAAAACACCCGCATGAATATTTGTCTGGTCAAATATACAAAACTTTAAATATTAACCAGTTAACTTATTGTTAAAAAAATAAAAAAAAGTCACTCACCTGCTGCTGCGCCACGCTGGCCTGACCAGGAACCTGCGACTGGGAAAGTTCACATCACATTTGATTAAATAGATGCTTTTTAATTACAACTGTGAACCCGTTCACCAAAATGTACCCAAAAACATGTAAACACACAATATAATAAACTTTACTAACCTTGCTTCTCCGACCAACGACCTTCCACTGGAAGGGGTCAGGAGACAGAGGAGCACATACCTCGCCCTTCACAACCAGCTTAGGAGATACCTTCCCAAGTGGCTGTGAAGGAGTGGGAGACACCGGGGGAGGTGGTGGTGGTGTCTTGAGGAACTGCTCCGTCGCGGCCCACAGCAGCTGGGTGAGGATGCCCATCCCTTCACGGTCACTCAGGTGAACCTGCAGACATGACAACACAAATCCATTTACAGACAAAGTTCAACTACAAAAAGTAGCTCGTGTTGACTGGTTCATGTCAGCACGAGAAATTATAACAAATTAGACTTTTTCTATCACAGACATTCTACTTACGCCGTCTCTGCTCCACAGCTCCAAGCGCGTAAGGGGGAAGTGCTCCGCCACAGAGAAGTACCTCACACCTAAAAATATAAAAACGAAAAACATAAGTCATCACAACATCCACACATGCATTATGACTATGTTCATTACTATGTCACAGACATTAAGTACATTTCTTGTTCTTGTTTTATTGACATGATATTTTTACACACCCATACGAGCTGTCACGCGGTGGTACTCTTGGCGCAGGAGGACCTGGTACATCTCATCCTCCTGCAGGCGGGGGGGGAAGTCCAGCACAAAAACCTGTAGAAAACAAAACATGTTCGTTAACAATCGGCATTTTCATTCAAAATCACACATTACAATAACTACACATTAAAAGCTCATACATTGATTACTCTGAGATTAAACGTATCTCTAGTGTTGTCAAACTACTACAAATACAGGACAAGAGAGACATGAAAAAACACGTACCTCCGGCCAGCGGCTCCTCACAGCAGTGAGGAAACTTGCATAGTCGACGGCTGCCTCCTCGATGGTCCTGCTTGCAGTCAGGTTGTTGCTGGGGGCAAGAACACAGACCGCAGCAGGGGCCCGAGGAAGATCAGCATGCAGGACCTCCGTCCGCAGCTGAGCAGCGTGGGCCCCAGGGGTCGACATGACGCCAAACGAGAACTTACCCTCTGGCATCACGGCGAAACCGTCCGCGATGGACCGCAGGTGGGAGTCCCCGACAATCAGAACGAACTGCAACAACAAAGAAAATTTCTTTAGCATGAAAATCATTAATTCCTCTCAAGATCAATTGCTTTGTTCATAAACTGGACAATAACACCTTCTTGTCAGGAGACTCCGGCGGGATGACCAACTTGTGGCTCCGTCCTGTGAGCTTTGAAGTTGGCCACCTCAGCACCCGATGGCGGAACCCGGTACCGCGGCCTGTTTAGTAAAAGACAAAGCAGATAACGGTATTATTTAAATGAAAAACCAGGAAATGTCAAGAAATCACTCGTTTATACGAGTAAAACAGTACAAAAAACCAGTTTAAAAAGCTTAATATTGATGAATTAATTTATTGATCATTTAGGGATAAAACAGGTGGATACTCACATGGCCGAACTTTGGGAAGGACATCTCCCGTGCTCCAGAAAGGCTTGGCTGGGGGTGAAGATCCAACCAACTGATGAAAGATAAAATAATAAGCATAAGACAAAGACAAGTTCAAACAAAATACAATAAAAATTTAAAAAGTAATACAAAATACATTAAACCTCAGACAATGTCTCATATGAACATACGTTGCTGACTGGAGCTCGGGAGCAGGGGGGGTGGGTCTCCCTGGTCCTCGACCCTGTGGAAGGCTCCTCTCCGGCCGGGGGGGACACCGTCTGATGAAACATTAACATCAAAGACATGGCAGACATACAGAACTTGGCAGTTAAAAAGAAAGCGATTGATGTGACATTTCTACAGTTATTTTCATGCAGACAGTTGTGACACAGAAGCTTATCTACTGTGTAAATACCTTCAGGGGGAAAGTGGAGGGAGTCAGCTCCTCCAGGTCGAGCTTACTCCATCGGCGCCTGGCCGCCTCAGACCTCCTCCCCTTCCTTGGCATCCTGCTGGACAGAAGACAAAAAAAAAAAAAGAAAAAAAAAAAAGAAAAAACTTCTTGCAAAGTTTAAGTGACCTAAACCCTAACCTACCTTAACTACTTAACTTAAATTATCTAAGATAACCTAATATATTTTATATAAAATGTGATGGTGTGAGTGTGAACAAATCTGCTCCGGGAGTCTTGAGGATGACTTGAGTGCGATGAGTCTTGAGGGCGATGATTAGTCTCAGTCGTGAAGTACGTACAAACCTCTGATCACAAATCAAAGAAAACCTGCAATAAAAATAGAAATGTTCTTCTGTTACTTCGACTCATTGTGAGCAACAATCCAACAGCGTAACACACGTTAAACATGTTTACTTTTCATGGTGTGTGTGTGTGAGAGAGAGAGTGAGCACAGAGCAGTGCCTGTTGACTTATCAGTAAACTTTTCCCCCCTCAAGACAAATACTTACACTATAAACACTATAAATATCCCCCACAAATAAAATACTACTAACTTCAGCAAATATGCAGAATTTTATCACCAAAATGTACATTAATTACTAAAAGTCAAAGTAGTCATGTATGAAAATGCTCCCTTCTCCATTTAATCACTATAGGCTGTTAAATATATTACACTTAGGCAGTATACATTTTAACTCCATACCAAAACATTTCATCACAGTTTATCAATCATATTTAACATTTTACCACAGTTTAATACAACACTAGTCTGAATATATAGATAAATATATAGCTTTCAGCTTTAATGTAAACACCAGTTTAAATTAATGAAAGATCCAGCCCAAATTCATGAGTTTATCTTCAATAACCTGAATTTTGTTTAACCCTCCTAATGTCTTCAGGTCAAAAATGACCCGAAACTGTTTAACAGCAGAGTTAAGTTTTTTTTTTAACTTAATTTTATGACTTTTCCTAAAATGGCAACGGCTCGAGGTTTGTCGGTTTAAAATGGCGACAGCTCGAGGCATAGATATACATAGAAGACTAGATGCCTCACCGCGTATTCCAGGGCGTCCGCACAGGGCGGCCATCTTACCACAGACAAGCTTTTCCACAGAATTTGTGGTAAACTGAGGTAAGACCATTGAGGTGCTTAAATGTTTATACTCTTATCTTGCTGAAATTTTGATGTATATACAAATGGTTTGATTTCTTAAAAACATTATTAATGTGGTTGTAATTCTGGGTGCTTGAACATGCTAAAATCGTACCTTTTCTCTTCAAAAACGACTTACTGCAGCTTTTAGTCAAAGTTGTGTTTCATGCTAGGCTAGCTCGTAGCACCAAGTAATTTTACATGGAAGGTCTTGAGATAATATTTTCAAAAACTGAAGTTGCACTTGCACATGGTTTTCATTTTCGGGTTGGTTAATTGAAAACACTGGTTGTGTCCCTATTTTTTAAGCTTAGACTCCACCACATTGCCAAGATGACAACCCTTTCCTTCCAGAACAACAGCATGAGACAGAAGCACAACAAAGCAGTACACTCAAAAAAATAAAACATTGGATTTACTTAACTGAGTTATGGCAACGGGTCCCACGAAACTGTGGGAATTTAGATGTATTGAATACAGTTATGTGTTGAATAACTCAACATAACTGTATTCAATGCATCTAAATTAACACAGTTTTGTGGGACCGATTGCCATAACTCGGTTAAATAAATCCAATGTTTTATTTTTTTGAGTGTACTGTTTAAAGGGCATTAGCCAAATATACAGTATAAAAATTTTCAAGGGGTATGAAGACTTACGCAAGCACAGCCCAGCACTCACATTATGATTTACAGGAAATCAAAGTACTGACTTTGATGACAAGATGATGTGTGTGTGTGTTTTAATTGTAGATGTTTATATCAGTATGTTTAGTTTTATTTTAACTGCACATTGGAGCCTAGTCAAATGAAATTTCAATCTTCTCTGCTAACATATATTGACTTTGACATGATAATCAGCTTTGAATGTTCTTTTTGTAAATGTAAAGATATCTTTTTATCCTTGGAAGTATAACCACGTGATTAATTAAATGCTTTTTTTTGTCACAAACTACCGTGAGCCGCTGTCACTGTTTTATACTATTACTTACTCGGGCAGTGCATTTGTTATTATGCTATGATGTGAGTTCATATTTGTTATTATGCTATGATGTGGGTTTACATTTGTTATTATGCTATGATGAGTTTACATTTGTTATTATGCTATGATGAGTTTACATTTGTTATTATGCTATGATGAGTTTACATTTGTTATTTTGCTATGATGTGGGTTTACATTTGTTATTATGCTATGATGAGTTTACATTTGTTATTATGCTATGATGTGAGTGCATTAGGTTTTTGAGGTGGATGAAGTATTTCTGAAGTTTCAGAAGTGAGTAAGCTGTTTATTTAACTTTAGCTTCCCCTACGGCCCTATCACATGTAAAAATATTTTCACTAAAAATTGGAAATAAATTGTATGGTTATTTGTCCTAAGGCCGCAGTTATCCATAAGTATGCAGTGCTCGGCTTCTCACAGCATAGGAATTTCAGCATGTATTTGTTTAAAACATAAAATGATTATTCATCATTAATATCATAAATACATACTTCCGTTTTTTTTTTATATAACAAACCAAACCGTTTGAATATCAATTGAAACTGAAGGAAGTTACGGTCATCTGAAAAGTACATATCGCTACCAACACAATGTAATGGGTAAGCCAGCTGTCTGAGGTAAGATGGCCGCCATGTGCGGACGTTCGACTTCATTGACGGGCAACGGGGACGAGGCATCTAGTCTTCTATGTATATCTATGGATCGAGGCTTGTTTGCTTGTCGGTTTAAAATGGCGCCGGCTCGAGCCGCTCGGCCTCAGCTCCGTTAGGTTTTAGGTCGGTTCATGGATAGAAACAAACCAACCGTAAAATAACCAGAGATTAATCTCTACCTTCAATAATCTCACTTTTGTTAAAGATGTATTCATATCAGCACAATTAGCGCTGTTAGCTTTGGGCTTGGCTCAATGTTTTCATATAGAAAA
This sequence comes from Neoarius graeffei, assembly GCF_027579695.1. NCBI lineage: Eukaryota > Metazoa > Chordata > Actinopteri > Siluriformes > Ariidae > Neoarius > Neoarius graeffei. The sequence continues at coordinate 35,623,551 of NC_083573.1, read as the reverse complement.
CGCACAGTCACCGTTAGCTTTTAGCGCAGCTATGCTTTTATATAAACTCACGCCCATAAATAATTAAATACATTTCCGGAATAATGACAGAACAATATCTATCTTCAATAATCTCACTTTTGTGAAAGATGGCAGTATATTGTACATACGCTGCTGTAACAATTCAGCAAGCAATGGAGCATAATGCTACGAAATTTAAAAATTAAAAAAGCTTACTGATAAAACTCCGCAGGCACTGCGCGCTCTTTCTTATTCTTTCTCAGTCACTATGAAAATTAAACATTTTCACCTACCTGTGATGAGTTCAGAGAGAAAGGGAGCGAAAAAATTTAAACTCAGGGTTTTTATATGACGGGCGGACACGCGCACAGAACTGTCCAATCAGAGTCCTCCTGTAGACGTCATCTGTTTTCAAACGTGTATTGTCAAATCAGATGGCTGATTAATTCGCGGGCTACATGATGGAGACGTTCAAGAGAAACAGTATGTGCGCAGGGTTGCCAGATTGGGGTATCCTGCACAGGGTTGCCAGATTGAGCGGTATCCTGCTCATTTGGGCAAGTTTAAGTGCATTTTGGCGGGTTTTGAACATATTTTGGGCGGGAAAATGTCAACAGTATCTGGCAACGCTACATGGGCGAGTCAGTGTTTATGTAGGCTTAAATTCTGTTACTGAAAGTGTGTGATGTTTACAGTGAAGGACTGTGTGCACTTTACATTATTTTTTTTTTACTTAATACAAGAAATTAATGGATGCCAACATTTTTGCCAAAATGGTATTTTATTTTCCATTGTTTAGGCAGCTTCAGCATCATACTGAGGTTCTGTTCAAATTGTTTTTTTTTTCTTCTATGAAGCCTGAGCCATTTATTTTATTAGTTTATAATTATCATTTAATTGAGACCTCAGGAGAGACTGCCTGTACACAGTACTAGTATTAATAGTTTTTTTTTCTTACATGAAAGCTGAGGCACTTATATTATATTTTAAGGTAACTTCATGTTGTGCTATGAGGTTCTATGCACTTTAACTCTTGAACCAACAGGTGCATTTGGACAAGTAAAGCCTATTTTTCTGCATTTTTGTAGTCCTGGAAATCTTTTATATTGGTAAAGTTGTTTATAGGACCATTTCGCAGTGTCTTTGTTTTTTTAATCAATAGTTTTTCAGTAATAACTTAATATTCAACATATCATCCATCTGTATGATGGGTTGATGAAATTTTGGCGACTATGAAATTTTGGCGACTGGCGTCGCCAAAATTTCATCATACCATGACCTAAGCATTGTTTGAGAGAGAGAGAGAGAGAGAGAGAGAGCAGCCCCTCCCCTCTCTACTCCTATTTTTCTGCATTTTTGTAGTCCCGGTAATCTTTTATATTGGTAAAGTTGTTTATAGGACCATTTCGCAGTGTCTTTGTTTTTTTAATCAAGAGTTTTTCAGTAAAGACTTAATATTTAACATATCATCCATCTGCATGATGGGATGATGAAATTTTGGCGACTATGAAATTTTGGCGACTGGCGTCACCAAAATTTCATCATACCATGATCTAAGCATTGTTTGAGAGAGAGAGAGAGAGAGAGAGAGAGAGAGAGAGAGAGAGCAGCTCCTCCCCTCTCTACTCCCATTTTTCTGCATTTTTGTAGTCCTGGTAATCTTTTATATTGGTAAAGTTGTTTATAGGACCATTTCGCAGTGTCTTTGTTTTTTTAATCAATAGTTTTTCAGTAATAACTTAATATTTAACATATCATCCAACTGTATGATGGGATGATGAAATTTTGGCGACTATGAAATTTTGGCGACTGGCGTCGCCAAAATTTCATCATACCATGACCTAAGCATTGTTTGAGAGAGAGAGAGAGAGAGAGAGAGAGAGAGAGAGAGAGAGAGCAGCTCCTCCCCTCTCTACTCCTATTTTTCTGCATTTTTGTAGTCCTGGTAATCTTTTATATTGGTAAAGTTGTGTATAGGACCATAACGAGCTGCACTGGTGTGTAACGCAATAGACACCCATTCAAAAGCCGGATTTTCTCCCGGAACCCACATGGCGTTTGAGCCGGGACTGATCCGAATGTGTAGAACCTAACAGAAAAGTTGAATGCCAGATCCACAGAGGAGAAGTTTTCCTACGTTTTAGAGTTTGAATCATGTCTCTAGGTGAAAGCATGACAGAGCAGTGGACGTTTGAAAAACGTTGAAAAAGTGCTTTTTTTTCAATTAATTCCATAGAAATAAATGGGGGTTTTTTCGACGATTAATTACTAAAAGTCAAAGTAGTCATGTATGAAAATGCTCCCTTCTCCATTTAATCACTATAGGCTGTTAAATATATTACACTTAGGCAGTATACATTTTAACTCCATACCAAAACATTTCATCACAGTTTATCAATCATATTTAACATTTTACCACAGTTTAATACAACACTAGTCAGCGGATGTTTGAAAAAGTGCTTTTTTTTCCAATTAATTCCATCGAAATGAATGGGGTTTTTTTGGGACAAGTGTCACTACTACTTTTGAGAAAATTATGTCTGTAGTGTGAAATTTGTGGCTGAAAACACAGTTTACGTTTGAAATTTTGAGCATGATTTATGTGTGTGCTTGAGACAGCAGCCCCCCTCTGCCCCGTCACTGGCCCCAATCGGCATGGTGACGGGCCTGAACAGGAGAGTTAAGAGACACACACAAGATTATGTCAGGTTTCTGCTGTGTTTTGCTAAGAAGTAGGCCTCGAACAATCACAAATAACTCGACAACGAAAGCTTCTATTCACAAAATTCTTTCACAGTGAGCGCTAGAAGGGTCTCCTGAATAAAATGATTTATTTTTTTGTTTGTATTGTTAAAAATGAGGATGCTACAGGGAGTTAAAAACGAGTGACTTTTCAGCAACGTTTATACTGGGAGTCAATGAGGCCGCTCACCTGTGCTCTCCTCACTTTGAGGCTTCTCATTCAAAAACCGTGAATCCTATCGTTTAGGTAGACACATTGTGTGAATCAGGACAAGTTTTCCTACTACTTTTGAGAAAATCATGTCTGTAGAGTGAAATTTGTGGATGAAAACACAGTTTAAGTGAGAAATTTTGAGCTTTTTTTTGAAGCCGCCTACACTCTGAGTTAACGAGGCGCACTGGTGTGTAACGCAATAGACACCCATTCAAAAGCAGGATTTTCTATCAGAACCCACATGGCGTTTGACCCGGGACTGATCCGAAAGTGTAGAACCTAGCAGAAAAGTTGAATGCCAGATCCACAGAGGAGAAGTTTTCCTACGTTTTAGAGTTTGAATCACGTCTCTAGGTGAAAGCATGCCAGAGCAGTGGACGTTTGAAAAACGTTGAAAAAGTGCTTTTTTTTCAATTAATTCCATAGAAATGAATGGGGCTTTTTTGGACGATTTTTTCGCGACTACGTCGCGAAAAAATCGTAATCTATAGAGAAAAGTAATAGCATAGCGAGTCCGATCGAGCCGCACGTTTTGATATATTGTTTGTCTGTGTGCGACGTACGGTTATTGAGTTAATCGAAATCAAAATTTGCGTAGGAATAATAAAAATAATAATAAATATAAGAATAAGAAGAAGAAGAAGAAACACGTAGAAGAACAATAGTTGCAGTGCTTTGCACTGCAACCTATGGGCTCCCCTAGGGGAGCCCATAGGTTGCTGTGCTGCAGCACTGCATCCTAATAAGAAGAAGAAGAAGAAGAAACACGTAGAAGAACAATAGTTGCAGTGCTTTGCACTGCAACCTATGGGCTCCCCTAGGGGAGCCCATAGGTTGCTGTGCTGCAGCACTGCATCCTAACTAGACCGGACAATTCCCCGGGGGAAATTGTGAGAGGATGCAGTGCGCGAAGCAATTCGCTCACGCATGTTTGCTGGCCGTGAACGTGTGACCCGCAATGATGTTTCAATGCAATGATTATGTGTGTGCTTGAGACAGCAGCCGTCATGAAGAAGAGCTATTCAAGACTATAACCAAAGTGACTACAGGCGGAAATTAGCATGTACTGCTATAACCTGGGACAGACATCTGTCCTTACCACAAGGATAATGTTTAATTTGTGCACTGTCCCTTTTAAAAATAAAATAAACTCTAAACTCTAAGAAGAGTGTTTGTAGGTTGTATGTACGAACAGAAGTGTTCCTAATAAAGTGGGCGGCTAAGGTGAGGCTAAGACACACAAGGGCTGGAGTTTTCTACTGTTTTTTTTATGAAGGACCAGGCCTCGAACAATGACAAATAACTCGACAACGGAAGCAGCTATTCACAAAATTCTTTCACACTGAGCGCTAGAAGGGTCTCCTGAATAAAATTATGTATTTTTTTGTTTGTACTCTTAAAAATAACGACACTAGAGCGATTTAAAAACGAGTGACTTTTCTATCCCGTTTATAATGCATGTCAATGAGCTAACACACACAAGGTCTTGAATTTTGGGCTGTGTTTTACTAAGGACCAGACCTCAAACAATGACAAATAACTCGACAACGGAAGCAGCTATTCACAAAATTCTTTCACAGTGAGCGCTAGAAGGGTCTCCTGAATAAAATTATGTATTTTTTTGTTTGTACTCTTAAAAATAACGACACTAGAGCGATTTAAAAACGAGTGACTTTTCTCTCACGTTTACAATGGGTTTCAATGAAGCCTGTCAGCTGCCCTGTCCTCAGTTTGACGCTTGTCATTCAAAAACCGTAAATCCTATCGTTTAGGTAGACACATTGTGTGAATCAGGACAAGTTTTCCTACTACTTTTGAGAAAATCAAGTCTGTAGAGTGAAATTTGTGGCTGAAAACAGAGTTTAAGCGAGAAAGTTTGACCTTTTTTTTTAACCTCTCTCCACTCTGAGCATAACGAGGTCCACTGGTGTGTAACGCAATAGACACCCATAAAAAGCCGGATTTTCTCCCGGAACCAACATGGCGTTTGAGCCGGGACTGATCCGAAAGTGTAGAACCTAGCAGAAAAGTTGAAGGCCAGATCCACAGAGGAGAAGTTTTCCTACGTTTTAGAGTTTGAATCACGTCTCTAGGTGAAAGCATGCCAGAGCAGCGGATGTTTGAAAAACGTTGAAAAAGTGCTTTTTTTTCAATTAATTCCATAGAAATGAATGGGGATTATTTGGACGATTTTTTCGCGACTACGTCGCGAAAAAATCGTATTCTATAGAGAAAAGTAATAGCATAGCGAGTCCGATCGAGCCGCACGTTTTGATACATTGCTTGTCTGTGTGCGACGTACGGTTATTGTGTTACTCGAAATCAAAATTTGTGTAGGAAGAGTAACAAATATAACACTAGACCGGACAATTCCCCGGGGGAAATTGTGAGAGGATGCAGTGCGCGAAGCAATTCGCTCACGCATGTTCGCTGGCCGTGAATGTGTGGCCCGCAATGATGTTTCAATGCAATGATCGTGTGTGTGCTCGAGACAGCAGCCATCATGAAGAAGACCTATTCAAGAGTATGACCAAAGCGACTACAGGCGGAAATTAGCATGTACTGCTATAACCTGGGACAGACATCTGTCCTTAACACAAGGATAATGTTTAATTTGTGCACTGTCCCTTTTAAAAATAAAATAAACTCTAAACTCTAAGAAGAGTGTTTGTAGTTTGTATGTACGAACAGAAGTGTTCCTAATAAAGTGGGCGGCTAAGGTGAGGCTAAGACACACAAGGGCTGGAGTTTTCTACTGTTTTTTTTATGAAGGACCAGGCCTCGAACAATGACAAATAACTCGACAACGGAAGCAGCTATTCACAAAATTCTTTCACACTGAGCGCTATAAGGGTCTCCTGAATAAAATTATGTTTTTTTTTGTTTGTACTCTTAAAAATAACGACAATAGAGCGATTTAAAAACGAGTGACTTTTCTCTCACGTTTACAATGGGTTTCAATGAAGCCTGTCAGCTGCACTGTCCTCAGTTTGACGCTTGTCATTCAAAAACCGTAAATCCTATCGTTTAGGTAGACACATTGTGTGAATCAGGACAAGTTTTCCTACTACTTTTGAGAAAATCATGTCTGTAGAGTGAAATTTGTGGCTGAAAACAGAGTTTAAGCGAGAAAGTTTGACCTTTTTTTTTAACCTCTCTCCACTCTGAGCTTAACGAGGTCCACTGGTGTGTAACGCAATAGACACCCATTCAAAAGCCGGATTTTCTCCCAGAACCCACATGGCGTTTGACCCGGGACTGATCCGAAAGTGTAGAACCTAGCAGAAAAGTTGAATGCCAGATCCACAGAGGAGAAGTTTTCCTACGTTTTAGAGTTTGAATCACGTCTCTAGGTGAAAGCATGCCAGAGCAGTGGATGTTTGAAAAACGTTGAAAAAGTGCTTTTTTTTCAATTAATTCCATAGAAATGAATGGGCTTTTTTTGTACGATTTTTTCGCAACTACGTCGCGAAAAAATCGTATTCTGTAGACAAAAGTAATAGCATAGCGAGTCCGATCGAGACGCACGTTTTGATACATTGTTTGTCTGTGTGCGACGTACGGTTATTGTGTTACTCGAAATCAAAATTTGTGTAGGAAGAGTAACAAATATAACACTAGACCGGACAATTCCCCGGGGGAAATTGTGAGAGGATGCAGTGCGCGAAGCAATTCGCTCACGCATGTTCGCTGGCCGTGAACGTGTGACCTGCAATGACGTTTCAATGCAATGATTGTGTGTGTGCTTGAGACAGCAGCCATCATGAAGAAGAGCTATTCAACAGTATGAACAAAGTGACTACAGGCGGAAATTAGCATGTACTGCTTTAACCTGGGACAGACATCTGTCCTTACCACAACGATAATGTTTAATTTGTGCACTGTCCCTTTTAAAAATAAAATAAACTCTAAGAAGAGTGTTTGTAGTTTGTATGTACGAACAGAAGTGTTCCTAATAAAGTGGGCGGCTAAGGTGAGGCCTGTCGGCTGCCCTCTTCTCAGTTTCTCAGAGCAGCGGATGTTTGAAAAAGTGCTTTATTTTCCAATTAATTCCATAGAAATGAATGGGGTTTTTTTGGGACAAGTGTGACTACTACATTTGAGAAAATTATGTCTGTAGTGTGAAATTTGTGGCTGAAAACAGTTTAAGTTTGAAATTTTGAGCATGATTTGTGTGTGTGCTTGAGACAGCAGCCCCCCTCTGCCCCGTCACTGGCCCCAATCGGCATGGTGACGGGCCTGAACAGGAGAGTTAAGAGACACACAGAAGATTATGTCAGGTTTCTGCTGTGTTTTGCTAAGAAGTAGGCCTCGAACAATCACAAATAACTCGACAACGAAAGCTTCTATTCACAAAATTCTTTCACAGTGAGCGCTAGAAGGGTCTCCTGAATAAAATGATGTATTTTTTTGTTTGTATTGTTAAAAATGAGGACGCTACAGGGAGTTAAAAACGAGTGACTTTTCAGCAACGTTTATACTGGGAGTCAATGAGGCCGCTCACCTGTGCTCTCCTCACTTTGAGGCTTCTCATTCAAAAACCGTGAATCCTATCGTTTAGGTAGACACATTGTGTGAATCAGGACAAGTTTTCCTACTACTTTTGAGAAAATCATGTCTGTAGAGTGAAATTTGTGGATGAAAACACAGTTTAAGCGAGAAAGTTTGAGCTTTTTTTTGAAGCCGCCTACACTCTGAGTTAACGAGGCGCACTGGTGTGTAACGCAATAGACACCCATTCAAAAGCCGGATTTTCTCCCAGAAACCACATGGCGTTTGACCCGGGACTGATCCGAAAGTGTAGACCTAGCAGAAAAGTTTAATGCCAGATCCACAGAGGAGAAGTTTTCCTACGTTTTAGAGTTTGAATCACGTCTCTAGGTGAAAGCATGCCAGAGCAGCGGATGTTTGAAAAACGTTGAAAAAGTGCTTTTTTTCAAATTAATTCCATAGAAATGAATGGAGTTTTTTTGGACGATTTTTTCGCGACTACGTCGCGAAAAAATCGTTTTCTATAGAGAAAAGTAATAGCATAGCGAGTCCGATCGAGCCGCACGTTTTGATATATTGTTTGTCTGTGTGCAACGTACGGTTATTGAGTTAATCGAAATCGAAATTTGCGTAGGAAGAGTAACAAATATAACACTAGACCGGACAATTCCCCGGGGGAAATTGTGAGAGGATGCAGTGCGCGAAGCAATTCGCTCACGCATGTTCGCTGGCCGTGAACGTGTGACCCGCAATGATGTTTCAATGCAATGATCGTGTGTGTGCTCGAGACAGCAGCCATCATGAAGAAGACCTATTCAAGAGTATGACCAAAGTGACTACAGGCGGAAATTAGCATGTACTGCTATAACCTGGGACAGACATCTGTCCTTAACACAAGGATAATGTTTAATTTGTGCACTGTCCCTTTTAAAAATAAAATAAACTCTAAACTCTAAGAAGAGTGTTTGTAGTTTGTATGTACGAACAGAAGTGTTCCTAATAAAGTGGGCGGCTAAGGTGAGGCTGACACACAAGGGCTGGAGTTTTCTACTGTTTTTTTTATGAAGGACCAGGCCTCGAACAATGACAAATAACTCGACAACGGAAGCAGCTATTCACAAAATTCTTTCACAGTGAGCGCTAGAAGGGTCTCCTGAATAAAATGATGTATTTTTTTGTTTGTATTGTTAAAAATGACGACGCTACAGGGAGTTAAAAACGAGTGACTTTTCAGCAACGTTTATACTGGGAGTCAATGAGGCCGCTCACCTGTGCTCTCCTCACTTTGAGGCTTGTCATTCAAAAACCGTAAATCCTATCGTTTAGGTAGACACATTGTGTGAATCAGGACAAGTTTTCCTACTACTTTTGAGAAAATCATGTCTGTAGAGTGAAATTTGTGGCTGAAAACAGAGTTTAAGCGAGAAAGTTTGACCTTTTTTTTGAACCTCTCTCCACTCTGACCTTAACGAGGTCCACTGGTGTGTAACGCAATAGACACCCATTCAAAAGCCGGATTTTCTCCCAGAAACCGCATGGCGTTTGACCCGGGACTGATCCGAAAGTGTAGAACCTAGCAGAAAAGTTGAATGCCAGATCCACAGAGGAGAAGTTTTCCTACGTTTTAGAGTTTGAATCATGTCTCTAGGTGAAAGCATGCCAGAGCAGCGGATGTTTGAAAAACGTTGAAAAAGTGCTTTTTTTTCAATTAATTCCATAGAAATGAATGGGGTTTTTTGGGGCGATTTTTTCGCGACTACGTCGCGAAAAAATCGTAAACTGTAGAGAAAAGTAATAGCATAGCGAGTCCGATCGAGCCGCACGTTTTGATGTATTGTTTGTCTGTGTGCGACGTACGGTTATTGAGTTAATCGAAATCGAAATTTGTGTAGGAAGAGTAACAAATATAACACTAGACCGGACAATTCCCCGGGGGAAATTGTGAGAGGATGCAGTGCGCGAAGCAATTCGCTCACGCATGTTCGCTGGCCGTGAACGCGTGACCCGCAATGATGTTTCAATGCAATGATCGTGTGTGTGCTCGAGACAGCAGCCATCATGAAGAAGACCTATTCAAGAGTATGACCAAAGTGACTACAGGCGGAAATTAGCATGTACTGCTATAACCTGGGACAGACATCTGTCCTTAACACAAGGGTAATGTTTAATTTGTGCACTGTCCCTTTTAAAAATAAAATAAACTCTAAACTCTAAGAAGAGTGTTTGTAGTTTGTATGTACGAACAGAAGTGTTCCTAATAAAGTGGGCGGCTAAGGTGAGGCTGACACACAAGGGCTGGAGTTTTCTACTGTTTTTTTTATGAAGGACCAGGCCTCGAACAATGACAAATAACTCGACAACGGAAGCAGCTATTCACAAAATTCTTTCACAGTGAGCGCTAGAAGGGTCTCCTGAATAAAATGATGTATTTTTTTGTTTGTACTCTTAAAAATAACGACAGTAGAGCGATTTAAAAACGAGTGACTTTTCTCTCATGTTTACAATGGGTTTCAATGAAGCCTGTCAGCTGCCCTGTCCTCAGTTTGACGCTTGTCATTCAAAAACAGTAAATCCTATCGTTTAGGTAGACACATTGTGTGAATCAGGACAAGTTTTCCTACAAGGATAATGTTTAATTTGTGCACTGTCCCTTTTAAAAATAAAATAAACTCTAAACTCTAAGAAGAGTGTTTGTAGTTTGTATGTACGAACAGAAGTGTTCCTAATAAAGTGGGCGGCTAAGGTGAGGCTGACACACAAGGGCTGGAGTTTTCTACTGTTTTTTTTATGAAGGACCAGGCCTCGAACAATGACAAATAACTCGACAACGGAAGCAGCTATTCACAAAATTCTTTCACAGTGAGCGCTAGAAGGGTTTCCTGAATAAAATGATGTATTTTTTTGTTTGTATTGTTAAAAATGAGGACGCTACAGGGAGTTAAAAACGAGTGACTTTTCAGCAACGTTTATACTGGGAGTCAATGAGGCCGCTCACCTGTGCTCTCCTCACTTTGAGGCTTGTCATTCAAAAACCGTAAATCCTATCGTTTAGGTAGACACATTGTGTGAATCAGGACAAGTTTTCCTACTACTTTTGAGAAAATCATGTCTGTAGAGTGAAATTTGTGGCGGAAAACACGGTTTAAGCGAGAAAGTTTGAGCTTTTTTTTGAAGCCGCCTACACTCTAAGCTTAAAGACCCTCACTGGTGTGTAACGCAATAGACACCCATTCAAAAGCCGGATTTTCTCCCAGAAACCACATGGCGTTTGAACCGGGACTGATCCGAAAGTGTAAAACCTAGCAGAAAAGTTGAATGCCAGATCCACAGAGGAGAAGTTTTCCTACGTTTTAGAGTTTGAATCATGTCTCTAGGTGAAAGCATGCCAGAGCAACGGATGTTTGAAAAACGTTGAAAAAGTGCTTTTTTTTCAATTAATTCCATAGAAATGAATGGGGTTTTTTGGGGCGATTTTTTCACGACTACGTCGCGAAAAAATCGTATTCTATAGAGAAAAGTAATGTACTGTTTGTTTGCATGTACTGCTATAACCTGGGACAGACATCTGTCCTTAACACAAGGATAATGTTTAATTTGTGCACTGTCCCTTTTAAAAATAAAATAAACTCTAAACTCTAAGAAGAGTGTTTGTAGTTTGTATGTACGAACAGAAGTGTTCCTAATAAAGTGGGCGGCTAAGGTGAGGCTGACACATCAAGGGCTGGAGTTTTCTACTGTTTTTTTATGAAGGACCAGGCCTCGAACAATGACAAATAACTCGACAACGGAAGCAGCTATTCACAAAATTCTTTCACAGTGAGCGCTAGAAGGGTCTCCTGAATAAAATGATGTATTTTTTGGTTTGTATTGTTAAAAATGAGGACGCTACAGGGAGTTAAAAACGAGTGACTTTTCAGCAACATTTATACTGGGAGTCAATGAGGCTGCTCACCTGTGCTCTCCTCACTTTGAGGCTTGTCATTCAAAAACCGTAAATCCTACCGTTTAGGTAGACACATTGTGTGAATCAGGACAAGTTTTCCTACTACTTTTGAGAAAATAATGTCTGTAGAGTGAAATTTGTGGCTGAAAACGGAGTTTAAGCGAGAAAGTTTGACCTTTTTTTTGAAGCCGCCTACACTCTAAGTTTAACGACCCTCACTGGTGTGTAACGCAATAGACACCCATTCAAAAGCCGGATTTTCTCCCAGAAACCACATGGCGTTTGAACCGGGCCTGATCCGAAAGTGTAAAACCTAGCAGAAAAGTTGAATGCCAGATCCACAGAGGAGAAGTTTTCCTACGTTTTAGAGTTTGAATCATGTCTCTAGGTGAAAGCATGCCAGAGCAGTGGATGTTTGAAAAACATTGAAAAAGTGCTTTTTTTTCAATTAATTCCATAGAAATGAATGGGTTTTTTTGGGGCGATTTTTTCGCGACTACGTCGCGAAAAAATCGTATTCTATAGAGAAAAGTAATAGCATAGCGAGTCCGATCGAGCCGCACGTTTTGATATATTGTTTGTCTGTGTGCGACGTACGGTTATTGAGTTATTCGAAATCAAAATTTGCGTAGGAATAATAAGAAGAAGAAGAAATACGTAGAAGAACAATAGTTGCAGTGCTTTGCACTGCAACCTATGGGCTCCCCTAGGGGAGCCCATAGGTTGCTGTGCTGCAGCACTGCATCCTAACTAGACCGGACAATTCCCCGGGGGAAATTGTGAGAGGATGCAGTGCGCGAAGCAATTTGGTCACGCATGTTCGCTGGCCGTGAATGTGTGACCCGCAATGATGTTTCAATGCAATGATCGTGTGTGTGCTCGAGACAGCAGCCATCATGAAGAAGACCTATTCAAGAGTATGACCAAAGTGACTACAGGCGGAAATTAGCATGTACTGCTATAACCTGGGACAGACATCTGTCCTTAACACAAGGATAATGTTTAATTTGTGCACTGTCCCTTTTAAAAATAAAATAAACTCTACACTCTAAGAAGAGTGTTTGTAGTTTGTATGTACGAACAGAAGTGTTCCTAATAAAGTGGGCGGCTAAGGTGAGGCTGACACACAAGGGCTGGAGTTTTCTACTGTTTTTTTTATGAAGGACCAGGCCTCGAACAATGACAAATAACTCGACAACGGAAGCAGCTATTCACAAAATTCTTTCACAGTGAGCGCTAGAAGGGTCTCCTGAATAAAATGATGTATTTTTTTGTTTGTATTGTTAAAAATGAGGACGCTACAGGGAGTTAAAAACGAGTGACTTTTCAGCAACGTTTATACTGGGAGTCAATGAGGCCGCTCACCTGTGCTCTCCTCACTTTGAGGCTTCTCATTCAAAAATTGTAAATCCTATCATTTAGATAGACACACTGTGTGAATCAGGACAAGTTTTCCTACTACTTTTGAGAAAATCATGTCTGTAGAGTGAAATTTGTGGATGAAAACACAGTTTAAGCGAGAAAGTTTGAGCTTTTTTTCCAAGCTGTCTAGACTCTAAGCTTAACGACCTTCACTGGTGTGTAACGCAATAGACACCCATTCAAAAGCCGGATTTTCTCCCGGAACCCACATGGCGTTTGAGCCGGGACTGATCCAAAAGGGTAGAACCTAGCAGAAAAGTTGAATGCCAGATCCACAGAGGAGAAGTTTTCCTACGTTTTAGAGTTTGAATCACGTCTCTAGGTTAAAGCATGCCAGAGCAGCGGATGTTTGAAAAACGTTGAAAAAGTGCTTTTTTTCAATTAATTCCATAGAAATGAATGGGGTTTTTTGGGGCAATTTTGTCGCGACTACGTCGCGAAAAAAACGTTTTCTATAGAGAAAAGTAATAGCATAGCGAGTCCGATCGAGCCGCACGTTTTGATATATTGTTTGTCTGTGTGCGACGTACGGTTATTGTGTTACTCGAAATCAAAATTTGTGTAGGAAGAGTAACAAATATAACACTAGACCGGACAATTCCCCGGGGGAAATTGTGAGAGGATGCAGTGCGCGAAGCAATTCGCTCACGCATGTTCGCTGGCCGTGAATGTGTGACCCGCAATGATGTTTCAATGCAATGATCGTGTGTGTGCTCGAGACAGCAGCCATCATGAAGAAGACCTATTCAAGAGTATGACCAAAGTGACTACAGGCGGAAATTAGCATGTACTGCTATAACCTGGGACAGACATCTGTCCTTAACACAAGGATAATGTTTAATTTGTGCACTGTCCCTTTTAAAAATAAAATAAACTCTAAACTCTAAGAAGAGTGTTTGTAGTTTGTATGTACGAACAGAAGTGTTCCTAATAAAGTGGGCGGCTAAGGTGAGGCTGACACACAAGGGCTGGAGTTTTCTACTGTTTTTTTTATGAAGGACCAGGCCTCAAACAATGACAAATAACTCGACAACGGAAGCAGCTATTCACAAAATTCTTTCACACTGAGCGCTAGAAGGGTCTCCTGAATAGACTGATGTAATTTTTTTGTCTGTATTGTTAAAAATGAGGACGCTACAGGGAGTTAAAAACGAGTGACTTTTCAGCAACGTTTATAATGGGAGTCAATGAGGCCGCTCACCTGTGCTCTCCTCACTTTGAGGCTTGTCATTCAAAAACCGTAAATCCTATCGTTTAGGTAGACACATTGTGTGAATCAGGACAAGTTTTCCTACTACTTTTGAGAAAATCATGTCTGTAGAGTGAAATTTGTGGCTGAAAACAGAGTTTAAGCGAGACAGTTTGACCTTTTTTTTGAACCTCTCTCCACTCTGACCTTAACGAGGTCCACTGGTGTGTAACGCAATAGACACCCATTCAAAAGCCAGATTTTCTCCCAGAAACCACATGGCGTTTGACCCGGGACTGATCCGAAAGTGTAGAACCTAGCAGAAAAGTTGAATGCCAGATCCACAGAGGAGAAGTTTTCCTACGTTTTAGAGTTTGAATCACGTCTCTAGGTGAAAGCATGCCAGAGCAGCGGATGTTTGAAAAACGTTGAAAAAGTGCTTTTTTTTCAATTAATTCCATAGAAATGAATGGGGTTTTTTTGGACGATTTTTTCGCGACTACGTCGCGAAAAAATCGTATTCTATAGAGAAAAGTAATAGCATAGCGAGTCCGATCGAGCCGCACGTTTTGATACATTGTTTGTCTGTGTGCGACGTACGGTTATTGTGTTACTCGAAATCAAAATTTGTGTAGGAAGAGTAACAAATATAACACTAGACCGGACAATTCCCCGGGGGAAATTGTGAGAGGATGCAGTGCGCGAAGCAATTCGCTCACGCATGTTCGCTGGCCGTGAACGTGTGACCCGCAATGATGTTTCAATGCAATGATCGTGTGTGTGCTCGAGACAGCAGCCGTCATGAAGAAGACCTATTCAAGAGTATGACCAAAGTGACTACAGGCGGAAATTAGCATGTACTGCTATAACCTGGGACAGACATCTGTCCTTACCACAAGGATAATGTTTAATTTGTGCACTGTCCCTTTTAAAAATAAAATAAACTCTAAACTCTAAGAAGAGTGTTTGTAGTTTGTATGTACGAACAGAAGTGTTCCTAATAAAGTGGGCGGCTAAGGTGAGGCTGACACACAAGGGCTGGAGTTTTCTACTGTTTTTTTTATGAAGGACCAGGCCTCGAACAATGACAAATAACTCGACAACGGAAGCAGCTATTCACAAAATTCTTTCACAGTGAGCGCTAGAAGGGTCTCCTGAATAAAATGATGTATTTTTTTGTTTGTATTGTTAAAAATGAGGACGCTACAGGGAGTTAAAAACGAGTGACTTTTCAGCAACGTTTATACTGGGAGTCAGTGAGGCCGCTCACCTGTGCTCTCCTCACTTTGAGGCTTGTCATTCAAAAACCGTAAATCCTATCATTTAGGTAGACACATTGTGTGAATCAGGACAAGTTTTCCTACTACATTTGAGAAAATCATGTCTGTAGAGTGAAATTTGTGGCTGAAAACACGGTTTAAGCGAGAAAGTTTGAGCTTTTTTTTGAAGCCGCCTACACTCTAAGCTTAAAGACCCTCACTGGTGTGTAACGCAATAGACACCCATTCAAAAGCCGGATTTTCTCCCAGAAACCACATGGCGTTTGAACCGGGACTGATCCGAAAGTGTAAAACCTAGCAGAAAAGTTGAATGCCAGATCCACAGAGGAGAAGTTTTCCTACGTTTTAGAGTTTGAATCATGTCTCTAGGTGAAAGCATGCCAGAGCAACGGATGTTTGAAAAACGTTGAAAAAGTGCTTTTTTTTCAATTAATTCCATAGAAATGAATGGGGTTTTTTGGGGCGATTTTTTCACGACTACGTCGCGAAAAAATCGTATTCTATAGAGAAAAGTAATGTACTGTTTGTTTGCATGTACTGCTATAACCTGGGACAGACATCTGTCCTTAACACAAGGATAATGTTTAATTTGTGCACTGTCCCTTTTAAAAATAAAATAAACTCTAAACTCTAAGAAGAGTGTTTGTAGTTTGTATGTACGAACAGAAGTGTTCCTAATAAAGTGGGCGGCTAAGGTGAGGCTGACACACAAGGGCTGGAGTTTTCTACTGTTTTTTTTATGAAGGACCAGGCCTCGAACAATGACAAATAACTCGACAACGGAAGCAGCTATTCACAAAATTCTTTCACAGTGAGCGCTAGAAGGGTCTCCTGAATAAAATGATGTATTTTTTTGTTTGTATTGTTAAAAATGAGGACGCTACAGGGAGTTAAAAACGAGTGACTTTTCTATCCCGTTTATAATGCATGTCAATGAGCTAACACACACAAGGTCTTGAATTTTGTGCTGTTTTTTACTACGGACCAGACCTCAAACAATGACAAATAACTCGACAACGAAAGCAGCTATTCACAAAATTCTTTCACAGTGAGCGCTAGAAGGGTCTCCTGAATAAAATGATGTATTTTTTTGTTTGTATTGTTAAAAATGAGGATGCTACAGGGAGTTAAAAACGAGTGACTTTTCAGCAACGTTCATACTGGGAGTCAATGAGGCCGCTCACCTGTGCTCTCCTCACTTTGAGGCTTGTCATTCAAAAACCGTAAATCCTATCGTTTAGGTAGACACATTGTGTGAATCAGGACAAGTTTTCCTACTACTTTTGAGAAAATCATGTCTGTAGAGTGAAATTTGTGGCTGAAAACACGGTTTAAGCGAGAAAGTTTGAGCT
This sequence comes from Neoarius graeffei, assembly GCF_027579695.1. Taxonomy (NCBI): domain Eukaryota; kingdom Metazoa; phylum Chordata; class Actinopteri; order Siluriformes; family Ariidae; genus Neoarius; species Neoarius graeffei. The sequence goes on along the minus strand of NC_083573.1, from coordinate 35,606,918 downwards.
TTTTTTTGAAGCCGCCTACACTCTAAGCTTAATGACCCTCACTGGTGTGTAACGCAATAGACACCCATTCAAAAGCCGGATTTTCTCCCAGAAACCACATGGCGTTTGAACCGGGCCTGATCCGAAAGTGTAAAACCTAGCAGAAAAGTTGAATGCCAGATCCACAGAGGAGAAGTTTTCCTACGTTTTAGAGTTTGAATCATGTCTCTAGGTGAAAGCATGCCAGAGCAGTGGATGTTTGAAAAACATTGAAAAAGTGCTTTTTTTTCAATTAATTCCATAGAAATGAATGGGATTTTTTGGGGCGATTTTTTCGCGACTACGTCGCGAAAAAATCGTATTCTACAGAGAAAAGTAATAGCATAGCGAGTCCGATCGAGCCGCACGTTTTGATATATTGTTTGTCTGTGTGCGACGTACGGTTATTGAGTTATTCGAAATCAAAATTTGCGTAGGAATAAGAAGAAGAAGAAGAAGAAGAAGAAGAAGAAATACGTAGAAGAACAATAGTTGCAGTGCTTTGCACTGCAACCTATGGGCTCCCCTAGGGGAGCCCATAGGTTGCTGTGCTGCAGCACTGCATCCTAACTAGACCGGACAATTCCCCGGGGGAAATTGTGAGAGGATGCAGTGCGCGAAGCAATTTGCTCACGCATGTTCGCTGGCCGTGAATGTGTGACCTGCAATGATGTTTCAATGCAATGATCCTGTGTGTGCTCGAGACAGCAGCCGTCATGAAGAAGAGCTATTCAGGAGCATAAACAAAGTGACTACAGGCGGAAATTAGCATGTACTGCTATAACCTGGGACAGACATCTGTCCTTAACACAAGGATAATGTTTAATTTGTGCACTGTCCCTTTTAAAAATAAAATAAACTCTAAACTCTAAGAAGAGTGTTTGTAGTTTGTATGTACGAACAGAAGTGTTCCTAATAAAGTGGGCAGCTAAGGTGAGGCCATTTGGCTGCCCTCTTCTCAGTTTGAGGCTTCTCATTCAAAAATTGTAAATCCTATCGTTTAGATAGACACACTGTGTGAATCAGGACAAGTTTTCCTACTACTTTTGAGAAAATCATGTCTGTAGAGTGAAATTTGTGGATGAAAACACAGTTTAAGCGAGAAAGTTTGAGCTTTTTTTCCAAGCTGTCTACACTCTAAGCTTAACGACCTTCACTGGTGTGTAACGCAATAGACACCCATTCAAAAGCCGGATTTTCTCCCGGAAACCACATGGCGTTTGAGGCGGGACTGATCCAAAAGTGTAGAACCTAGCAGAAAAGTTGAATGCCAGATCCACAGAGGAGAAGTTTTCCTACGTATTAGAGTTTGAATCACGTCTCTAGGTTAAAGCATGCCAGAGCAGCGGACGTTTGAAAAACGTTGAAAAAGTGCTTTTTTTCAATTAATTCCATAGAAATGAATGGGGTTTTTTGGGGCGATTTTTTCGCGACTACGTCGCGAAAAAATCGTTTTCTATAGAGAAAAGTAATAGCATAGCGAGTCCGATCGAGCCGCACGTTTTGATATATTGTTTGTCTGTGTGCGACGTACGGTTATTGAGTTAATCGAAATCGAAATTTGTGTAGGAAGAGTAACAAATATAACACTAGACCGGACAATTCCCCGGGGGAAATTGTGAGAGGATGCAGTGCGCGAAGCAATTCGGTCACGCATGTTCGCTGGCCGTGAATGTGTGACCCGCAATGATGTTTCAATGCAATGATTGTGTGTGTGCTCGAGACAGCAGCCATCATGAAGAAGACCTATTCAAGAGTATGACCAAAGTGACTACAGGCGGAAATTAGCATGTACTGCTATAACCTGGGACAGACATCTGTCCTTACCACAAGGATAATGTTTAATTTGTGCACTGTCCCTTTTAAAAATAAAATAAACTCTAAACTCTAAGAAGAGTGTTTGTAGGTTGTATGTACGAACAGAAGTGTTCCTAATAAAGTGGGCGGCTAAGGTGAGGCTAAGACACACAAGGGCTGGAGTTTTCTACTGTTTTTTTTATGAAGGACCAGGCCTCGAACAATGACAAATAACTCGACAACGGAAGCAGCTATTCACAAAATTCTTTCACACTGAGCGCTAGAAGGGTCTCCTGAATAAAATTATGTATTTTTTTGTTTGTACTCTTAAAAATAACGACACTAGAGCGATTTAAAAACGAGTGACTTTTCTCTCACGTTTACAATGGGTTTCAATGAAGCCTGTCAGCTGCCCTGTCCTCAGTTTGACGCTTGTCATTCAAAAACCGTAAATCCTATCGTTTAGGTAGACACATTGTGTGAATCAGGACAAGTTTTCCTACTACTTTTGAGAAAATCATGTCTGTAGAGTGAAATTTGTGGCTGAAAACAGAGTTTAAGCGAGAAAGTTTGACCTTTTTTTTTAACCTCTCTCCACTCTGAGCATAACGAGGTCCACTGGTGTGTAACGCAATAGACACCCATAAAAAGCCGGATTTTCTCCCGGAACCAACATGGCGTTTGAGCCGGGACTGATCCGAAAGTGTAGAACCAAGCAGAAAAGTTGAAGGCCAGATCCACAGAGGAGAAGTTTTCCTACGTTTTAGAGTTTGAATCACGTCTCTATGTGAAAGCATGCCAGAGCAGCGGATGTTTGGAAAACGTTGAAAAAGTGCTTTTTTTTCAATTAATTCCATAGAAATGAATGGGGTTTTTTTGGACGATTTTTTCGCGACTACGTCGCGAAAAAATCGTATTCTATAGAGAAAAGTAATAGCATAGCGAGTCCGATCGAGCCGCACGTTTTGATACATTGATTGTCTGTGTGCGACGTACGGTTATTGTGTTACTCGAAATCAAAATTTGTGTAGGAAGAGTAACAAATATAACACTAGACCGGACAATTCCCCGGGGGAAATTGTGAGAGGATGCAGTGCGCGAAGCAATTCGCTCACGCATGTTCGCTGGCCGTGAATGTGTGACCCGCAATGATGTTTCAATGCAATGATTGTGTGTGTGCTCTAGACAGCAGCCATCATGAAGAAGAGCGATTCAAGAGCATGAACAAAGTGACTACAGGCGGAAATTAGCATGTACTGCTATAACCTGGGACAGACATCTGTCCTTACCACAAGGATAATGTTTAATTTGTGCACTGTCCCTTTTAAAAATAAAATAAACTCTAAACACTAAGAAGAGTGTTTGTAGTATGTATGTACGAACAGAAGTGTTCCTAATAAAGTGGGCGGCTAAGGTGAGGCTAAGACACACAAGGGCTGGAGTTTTCTACTGTTTTTTTATGAAGGACCAGGCCTCGAACAATAACAAATAACTCGACAACGGAAGCAGCTATTCACAAAATTCTTTCACAGTGAGCGCTAGAAGGGTCTCCTGAATAAAATGATGTATTTTTTTGTTTGTACTCTTAAAAATAACGACAATAGAGCGATTTAAAAACGAGTGACTTATCTCTCATTTTTACAATGGGTTTCAATGAAGCCTGTCAGCTGCCCTGTCCTCAGTTTGACGCTTGTCATTCAAAAACCGTAAATCCTATCGTTTAGGTAGACACATTGTGTGAATCAGGACAAGTTTTCCTACAAGGATAATGTTTAATTTGTGCACTGTCCCTTTTAAAAATAAAATAAACTCTAAACTCTAAGAAGAGTGTTTGTAGTTTGTATGTACGAACAGAAGTGTTCCTAATAAAGTGGGCGGCTAAGGTGAGGCTGACACACAAGGGCTGGAGTTTTCTACTGTTTTTTTTTATGAAGGACCAGGCCTCGAACAATGACAAATAACTCGACAACGGAAGCAGCTATTCACAAAATTCTTTCACAGTGAGCGCTAGAAGGGTCTCCTGAATAAAATGATGTATTTTTTTGTTTGTATTGTTAAAAATGACGACGCTACAGGGAGTTAAAAACGAGTGACTTTTCAGCAACGTTTATACTGGGAGTCAATGAGGCCGCTCACCTGTGCTCTCCTCACTTTGAGGCTTGTCATTCAAAAACCGTAAATCCTATCGTTTAGGTAGACACATTGTGTGAATCAGGACAAGTTTTCCTACTACTTTTGAGAAAATCATGTCTGTAGAGTGAAATTTGTGGATGAAAACACAGTTTAAGCGAGAAAGTTTGACCTTTTTTTTGAACCTCTCTCCACTCTGACCTTAACGAGGTCCACTGGTGTGTAACGCAATAGACACCCATTCAAAAGCCGGATTTTTTCCCAGAAACCACATGGCGTTTGACCCGGGACTGATCCGAAAGTGTAGAACCTAGCAGAAAAGTTGAATGCCAGATCCACAGAGGAGAAGTTTTCCTACGTTTTAGAGTTTGAATCATGCCTCTAGGTGAAAGCATGCCAGAGCAGCGGATGTTTGAAAAACGTTGGAAAAGTGCTTTTTTTTCAATTAATTCCATCGAAATGAATGGGGTTTTTTGAGACGATTTTTTCGCGACTACGTCGCGAAAAAATCGTATTCTGTAGAGAAAAGTAATAGCATAGCGAGTCCAATCAAGCCGCACGTTTTGATATATTGTTTGTCTGTGTGCGACGTACGGTTGTGTGACCTGCTATGAAGCTACAATGCCATGATTCATGTGTGTGCTTGAGACAGCCGGCCCCTCCCCTCTGTGCTCGCTTACTGTAGCCAGTCGGCATGGTAAAGGGCCTGAGCAGGTTAAAAAACACACACAAGAGTTTGTCAGGTGTCTGCTGAATTTTGCTAAGGGACAGGCCTCGAACAATGACAAATAACTCGACAACGGAAGCAGCTATTCACAAAATTCTTTCACAGTGAGCGCTAGAAGGGTTTCCTGAATAAAATGATGTATTTTTTTGTTTGTATTGTTAAAAATGAGGACGCTACAGGGAGTTAAAAACGAGTGACTTTTCAGCAACGTTTATACTGGGAGTCAATGAGGCTGCTCACCTGTGCTCTCCTCACTTTGAGGCTTGTCATTCAAAAACCGTAAATCCTATCGTTTAGGTAGACACATTGTGTGAATCAGGACAAGTTTTCCTACTACTTTTGAGAAAATAATGTCTGTAGAGTGAAATTTGTGGCTGAAAACGGAGTTTAAGCGAGAAAGTTTGACCTTTTTTTTGAAGCCGCCTACACTCTAAGTTTAACGACCCTCACTGGTGTGTAACGCAATAGACACCCATTCAAAAGCCGGATTTTCTCCCAGAAACCACATGGCGTTTGAACCGGGCCTGATCCGAAAGTGTAAAACCTAGCAGAAAAGTTGAATGCCAGATCCACAGAGGAGAAGTTTTCCTACGTTTTAGAGTTTGAATCATGTCTCTAGGTGAAAGCATGCCAGAGCAGTGGATGTTTGAAAAACATTGAAAAAGTGCTTTTTTTTCAATTAATTCCATAGAAATGAATGGGGTTTTTTGGGGCGATTTTTTCGCGACTACGTCGCGAAAAAATCGCATTCTATAGAGAAAAGTAATAGCATAGCGAGTCCGATCGAGCCGCACGTTTTGATATATTGTTTGTCTGTGTGCGACGTACGGTTATTGAGTTATTCGAAATCAAAATTTGCGTAGGAATAATAATAATAATAAGAAGAAGAAGAAATACGTAGAAGAACAATAGTTGCAGTGCTTTGCACTGCAACCTATGGGCTCCCCTAGGGGAGCCCATAGGTTGCTGTGCTGCAGCACTGCATCCTAACTAGACTGGACAATTCCCCGGGGGAAATTGTGAGAGGATGCAGTGCGCGAAGCAATTCGGTCACGCATGTTTGCTGGCCGTGAATGTGTGACCCGCAATGATGTTTCAATGCAATGATTGTGTGTGTGCTCGAGACAGCAGCCGTCATGAAGAAGAGCTATTCAAGAGCATGAACAAAGTGACTACAGGCGGAAATTAGCATGTACTGCTATAACCTGGGACAGACATCTGTCCTTACCACAAGGATAATGTTTAATTTGTGCACTGTCCCTTTTAAAAATAAAATAAACTCTAAACTCTAAGAAGAGTGTTTGTAGTTTGTATGTACGAACAGAAGTGTTCCTAATAAAGTGGGCGGCTAAGGTGAGGCTAAGACACACAAGGGCTGGAGTTTTCTACTGTTTTTTTATGAAGGACCAGGCCTCGAACAATGACAAATAACTCGACAACGGAAGCAGCTATTCACAAAATTCTTTCACACTGAGCGCTAGAAGGGTCTCCTGAATAGACTGATGTAATTTTTTTGTCTGTCTTGTTAAAAATGAGGACGCTACAGGGAGTTAAAAACGAGTGACTTTTCAGCAACGTTTATAATGGGAGTCAATGAGGCCGCTCACCTGTGCTCTCCTCACTTTGAGGCTTGTCATTCAAAAACCGTAAATAATATCGTTTAGGTAGACACATTGTGTGAATCAGGACAAGTTTTCCTACTACTTTTGAGAAAATCATGTCTGTAGAGTGAAATTTGTGGCTGAAAACAGAGTTTAAGCGAGAAAGTTTGACCTTTTTTTTGAACCTCTCTCCACTCTGACCTTAACGAGGTCCACTGGTGTGTAACGCAATAGACACCCATTCAAAAGCCGGATTTTCTCCCAGAAACCACATGGCGTTTGACCCGGGACTGATCCGAAAGTGTAGAACCTTGCAGAAAAGTTGAATGCCAGATCCACAGAGGAGAAGTTTTCCTACGTTTTAGAGTTTGAATCACGTCTCTAGGTGAAAGCATGCCAGAGCAGTGGACGTTTGAAAAACGTTGAAAAAGTGCTTTTTTTTCAATTAATTCCATAGAAATGAATGGGGTTTTTTTGGACGATTTTTTTGCGACTACTTCGCGAAAAAATCGTATTCTATAGAGAAAAGTAATAGCATAGCGAGTCCGATCGAGCCGCACGTTTTGATATATTGTTTGTCTGTGTGCGACGTACGATTATTGTGTTACTCGAAATCAAAATTTGTGTAGGAAGAGTAACAAATATAACACTAGACCGGACAATTCCCCGGGGGAAATTGTGAGAGGATGCAGTGCGCGAAGCAATTCGGTCATGCATGTTTGCCGGCCGTGAATGTGTGACCAGCAATGATGTTTCAATGCAATGATCGTGTGTGTGCTTGAGACAGCAGCCGTCATGAAGGAGACCTATTCAAGAGCATGAACAAAGTGACTACAGGCGGAAATTAGCATGTACTGCTATAACCTGGGACAGACATCTGTCCTTACCACAAGGATAATGTTTAATTTGTGCACTGTCCCTTTTAAAAATAAAATAAACTCTAAACACTAAGAAGAGTGTTTGTAGTTTGTATGTACGAACAGAAGTGTTCCTAATAAAGTGGGCGGCTAAGGTGAGGCCTGTCGGCTGCCCTCTTCTCAGTTTCTCAGAGCAGCGGATGTTTGAAAAAGTGCTTTTTTTTCCAATTAATTCCATAGAAATTAATGGGTTTTTTTTGGGACAAGTGTGACTACTACTTCTGAGAAAATTATGTCTGTAGTGTGAAATTTGTGGCTGAAAACAGTTTAAGTTTGAAATTTTGAGCATGTAAGTGTAGAACCTAGCAGAAAAGTTGAATGACAGATCCACAGAGGAGAAGTTTTCCTACGTTTTAGAGTTTGAATCACGTCTCTAGGTGAAAGCATGCCAGAGCAGCAGACGTTTGAAAAACGTTGAAAAAGTGCTTTTTTTCAATTAATTCCATAGAAATGAATGGGGTTTTTTTGTGACGATTTTTTTTTTTATAACCTGGGACAGACATCTGATCTTAACACAAGGATAATGTTTAATTTGTGCACTGTCCCTTTTAAAAATAAAATAAACTCTAAACTCTAAGAAGAGTGTTTGTAGTTTGTATGTACGAACAGAAGTGTTCCTAATAAAGTGGGCGGCTAAGGTGAGGCTGCCACACAAGGGCTGGAGTTTTCTACTGTTTTTTTATGAAGGACCAGGCCTCGAACAATGACAAATAACTCGACAACGGAAGCAGCTATTCACAAAATTCTTTCACAGTGAGCGCTAGAAGGGTCTCCTGAATAAAATGATGTATTTTTTTGTTTGTATTGTTAAAAATGAGGACGCTACAGGGAGTTAAAAACGAGTGACTTTTCAGCAACGTTTATACTGGGAGTCAATGAGGCCGCTCACCTGTGCTCTCCTCACTTTGAGGCTTGTCATTCAAAAACCGTAAATCCTATCGTTTAGGTAGACACATTGTGTGAATCAGGACAAGTTTTCCTACTACTTTTGAGAAAATCATGTCTGTAGAGTGAAATTTGTGGCTGAAAACGGAGTTTAAGCGAGAAAGTTTGACCTTTTTTTTGAAGCCGCCTACACTCTAAGTTTAACGACCCTCACTGGTGTGTAACGCAATAGACACCCATTCAAAAGCCGGATTTTCTCCCAGAAACCACATGGCGTTTGAACCGGGCCTGATCCGAAAGTGTAAAACCTAGCAGAAAAGTTGAATGCCAGATCCACAGAGGAGAAGTTTTCCTACGTTTTAGAGTTTGAATCATGTCTCTAGGTGAAAGCATGCCAGAGCAGTGGATGTTTGAAAAACATTGAAAAAGTGCTTTTTTTTCAATTAATTCCATAGAAATGAATGGGGTTTTTTGGGGCGATTTTTTCGCGACTACGTCGCGAAAAAATCGTATTCTACAGAGAAAAGTAATAGCATAGCGAGTCCGATCGAGCCGCACGTTTTGATATATTGTTTGTCTGTGTGCGACGTACGGTTATTGAGTTATTCGAAATCAAAATTTGCGTAGGAATAATAAGAAGAAGAAGAAGAAGAAGAAATACGTAGAAGAACAATAGTTGCAGTGCTTTGCACTGCAACCTATGGGCTCCCCTAGGGGAGCCCATAGGTTGCTGTGCTGCAGCACTGCATCCTAACTAGACCGGACAATTCCCCGGGGGAAATTGTGAGAGGATGCAGTGCGCGAAGCAATTCGCTCACGCATGTTCGCTGGCCGTGAATGTGTGACCCGCAATGATGTTTCAATGCAATGATCGTGTGTGTGCTCGAGACAGCAGCCATCATGAAGAAGACCTATTCAAGAGTATGACCAAAGTGACTACAGGCGGAAATTAGCATGTACTGCTATAACCTGGGACAGACATCTGTCCTTACCACAAGGATAATGTTTAATTTGTGCACTGTCCCTTTTAAAAATAAAATAAACTCTAAACACTAAGAAGAGTGTTTGTAGTTTGTATGTACGAACAGAAGTGTTCCTAATAAAGTGGGCGGCTAAGGTGAGGCTAAGACACACAAGGGCTGGAGTTTTCTACTGTTTTTTTATGAAGGACCAGGCCTCGAACAATAACAAATAACTCGACAACGGAAGCAGCTATTCACAAAATTCTTTCACAGTGAGCGCTAGAAGGGTCTCCTGAATAAAATGATGTATTTTTTTGTTTGTACTCTTAAAAATAACGACACTAGAGCGATTTAAATACGAGTGACTTTTCACTCACGTTTATAATGTGAGTCAATGAGCTAAGAAACACAAGGTCTTGAATATTGTGCTGTGTTTTACTACGGACCAGACCTCGAACAATGACAAATAACTCGACAACGGAAGCAGCTATTCACAAAATTCTTTCACACTGAGCGCTAGAAGGGTCTCCTGAATAAAATGATGTATTTTTTTGTTTGTACTCTTTAAAATAACGACACTAGAGCGATTTAAAAACGAGTGACTTTTCACTCATGTTTATAATGTGTGTCAATGACCTAAGACACACAAGGTCTTGAATATTGTGCTGTGTTTTACTACGGACCAGACCTCGAACAATGACAAATAACTCGACAACGGAAGCAGCTATTCACAAAATTCTTTCACACTGAGCGCTAGAAGGGTCTCCTGAATAAAATGATGTATTTTTTTGTTTGTACTCTTAAAAATAACGACACTAGAGCGATTTAAAAACGAGTGACTTTTCACTCACGTTTATAATGTGAGTCAATGAGCTAAGAAACACAAGGTCTTGAATATTGTGCTGTGTTTTACTACGGACCAGACCTCGAACAATGACAAATAACTCGACAACGGAAGCAGCTATTCACAAAATTCTTTCACAGTGAGCGCTAGAACGGTCTCCTGAATAAAATTATGTATTTTTTTGTTTGTACTCTTAAAAATAACGACACTAGAGCGATTTAAAAACGAGTGACTTTTCTATCCCGTTTATAATGCATGTCAATGAGCTAAAACACACAAGGTCTTGAATTTTGGGCTGTGTTTTACTACAGACCAGACCTCGAACAATGACAAATAACTCGACAACGGAAGCAGCTATTCACAAAATTCTTTCACAGTGAGCGCTAGAAGGGTCTCCTGAATAAAATGATGTATTTTTTTGTTTGTATTGTTAAAAATGAGGACGCTACAGGGAGTTAAAAACGAGTGACTTTTCAGCAACGTTTATACTGGGAGTCAATGAGGCCGCTCACCTGTGCTCTCCTCACTTTGAGGCTTGTCATTCAAAAACCGTAAATCCTACCGTTTAGGTAGACACATTGTGTGAATCAGGACAAGTTTTCCTACTACTTTTGAGAAAATCATGTCTGTAGAGTGAAATTTGTGGATGAAAACACAGTTTAAGTGAGAAATTTTGAGCTTTTTTTTGAAGCCGCCTACACTCTGAGTTAACGAGGCGCACTGGTGTGTAACGCAATAGACACCCATTCAAAAGCCGGATTTTCTCCCAGAAACCACATGGCGTTTGAACCGGGCCTGATCCGAAAGTGTAAAACCTAGCAGAAAAGTTGAATGCCAGATCCACAGAGGAGAAGTTTTCCTACGTTTTAGAGTTTGAATCATGTCTCTAGGTGAAAGCATGCCAGAGCAGCGGATGTTTGAAAAACGTTGAAAAAGTGCTTTTTTTTCAATTAATTCCATAGAAATGAATGGGGTTTTTTGGGGCGATTTTTTCGCGACTACGTCGCGAAAAAATCGTAAACTGTAGAGAAAAGTAATAGCATAGCGAGTCCGATCGAGCCGCACGTTTTGATGTATTGTTTGTCTGTGTGCGACGTACGGTTATTGAGGTATTCGAAATCAAAATTTGCGTAGGAATAATAAGTTTAATAATAATAATAAGAAGAAGAAGAAACACGTAGAAGAACAATAGTTGCAGTGCTTTGCACTGCAACCTATGGGCTCCCCTAGGGGAGCCCATAGGTTGCTGTGCTGCAGCACTGCATCCTAACTAGACCGGACAATTCCCCGGGGGAAATTGTGAGAGGATGCAGTGCGCGAAGCAATTCGCTCACGCATGTTCGCTGGCCGTGAACGCGTGACCCGCAATGATGTTTCAATGCAATGATCGTGTGTGTGCTCGAGACAGCAGCCATCATGAAGAAGACCTATTCAAGAGTATGACCAAAGTGACTACAGGCGGAAATTAGCATGTACTGCTATAACCTGGGACAGACATCTGTCCTTAACACAAGGATAATGTTTAATTTGTGCACTGTCCCTTTTAAAAATAAAATAAACTCTAAACTCTAAGAAGAGTGTTTGTAGTTTGTATGTACGAACAGAAGTGTTCCTAATAAAGTGGGCGGCTAAGGTGAGGCTGACACACAAGGGCTGGAGTTTTCTACTGTTTTTTTATGAAGGACCAGGCCTCGAACAATGACAAATAACTCGACAACGGAAGCAGCTATTCACAAAATTCTTTCACAGTGAGCGCTAGAAGGGTCTCCTGAATAAAATGATGTATTTTTTTGTTTGTATTGTTAAAAATGAGGACGCTACAGGGAGTTAAAAACGAGTGACTTTTCAGCAACGTTTATACTGGGAGTCAATGAGGCCGCTCACCTGTGCTCTCCTCACTTTGAGGCTTGTCATTCAAAAACCGTAAATCCTATCGTTTAGGTAGACACATTGTGTGAATCAGGACAAGTTTTCCTACTACTTTTGAGAAAATCATGTCTGTAGAGTGAAATTTGTGGCTGAAAACAGAGTTTAAGCGAGAAAGTTTGACCTTTTTTTTGAAGCCGCCTACACTCTAAGTTTAACGACCCTCACTGGTGTGTAACGCAATAGACACCCATTCAAAAGCCGGATTTTCTCCCAGAAACCACATGGCGTTTGAACCGGGCCTGATCCGAAAGTGTAAAACCTAGCAGAAAAGTTGAATGCCAGATCCACAGAGGAGAAGTTTTCCTACGTTTTAGAGTTTGAATCATGTCTCTAGGTGAAAGCATGCCAGAGCAGTGGATGTTTGAAAAACATTGAAAAAGTGCTTTTTTTTCAATTAATTCCATAGAAATGAATGGGGTTTTTTGGGGCGATTTTTTCGCGACTACGTCGCGACAAAATCGTATTCTATAGAGAAAAGTAATAGCATAGCGAGTCCGATCGAGCCGCACGTTTTGATATATTGTTTGTCTGTGTGCGACGTACGGTTATTGAGTTAATCGAAATCAAAATTTGCGTAGGAATAATAAATACTAGACCGGACAATTCCCCGGGGGAAATTGTGAGAGGATGCAGTGCGCGAAGCAATTCGCTCACGCATGTTCGCTGGCCGTGAACGCGTGACCCGCAATGATGTTTCAATGCAATGATCGTGTGTGTGCTCGAGACAGCAGCCATCATGAAGAAGACCTATTCAAGAGTATGACCAAAGTGACTACAGGCGGAAATTAGCATGTACTGCTATAACCTGGGACAGACATCTGTCCTTAACACAAGGATAATGTTTAATTTGTGCACTGTCCCTTTTAAAAATAAAATAAACTCTAAACTCTAAGAAGAGTGTTTGTAGTTTGTATGTACGAACAGAAGTGTTCCTAATAAAGTGGGCGGCTAAGGTGAGGCTGACACACAAGGGCTGGAGTTTTCTACTGTTTTTTTCATGAAGGACCAGGCCTCGAACAATGACAAATAACTCGACAACGGAAGCAGCTATTCACAAAATTCTTTCACCGTGAGCGCTAGAAGGGTCTCCTGAATAAAATGATGTATTTTTTTGTTTGTATTGTTAAAAATGAGGACGCTACAGGGAGTTAAAAACGAGTGACTTTTCAGCAACGTTTATACTGGGAGTCAATGAGGCCGCTCACCTGTGCTCTCCTCACTTTGAGGCTTGTCATTCAAAAACCGTAAATCCTATCGTTTAGGTAGACACATTGTGTGAATCAGGACAAGTTTTCCTACTACTTTTGAGAAAATCATGTCTGTAGAGTGAAATTTGTGGCGGAAAACACGGTTTAAGCGAGAAAGTTTGAGCTTTTTTTTGAAGCCGCCTACACTCTAAGCGTAACGACCCTCACTGGTGTGTAACGCAATAGACACCCATTCAAAAGCCGGATTTTCTCCCAGAAACCACATGGCGTTTGAACCGGGACTGATCCGAAAGTGTAAAACCTAGCAGAAAAGTTGAATGCCAGATCCACAGAGGAGAAGTTTTCCTACGTTTTAGAGTTTGAATCATGTCTCTAGGTGAAAGCATGCCAGAGCAACGGATGTTTGAAAAACGTTGAAAAAGTGCTTTTTTTTCAATTAATTCCATAGAAATGAATGGGGTTTTTTGGGGCGATTTTTTCACGACTACGTCGCGAAAAAATCGTATTCTATAGAGAAAAGTAATGTACTGTTTGTTTGCATGTACTGCTATAACCTGGGACAGACATCTGTCCTTAACACAAGGATAATGTTTAATTTGTGCACTGTCCCTTTTAAAAATAAAATAAACTCTAAACTCTAAGAAGAGTGTTTGTAGTTTGTATGTACGAACAGAAGTGTTCCTAATAAAGTGGGCGGCTAAGGTGAGGCTGACACATCAAGGGCTGGAGTTTTCTACTGTTTTTTTATGAAGGACCAGGCCTCGAACAATGACAAATAACTCGACAACGGAAGCAGCTATTCACAAAATTCTTTCACAGTGAGCGCTAGAAGGGTCTCCTGAATAAAATGATGTATTTTTTTGTTTGTATTGTTAAAAATGAGGACGCTACAGGGAGTTAAAAACGAGTGACTTTTCAGCAACATTTATACTGGGAGTCAATGAGGCCGCTCACCTGTGCTCTCCTCACTTTGAGGCTTGTCATTCAAAAACCGTAAATCCTACCGTTTAGGTAGACACATTGTGTGAATCAGGACAAGTTTTCCTACTACTTTTGAGAAAATCATGTCTGTAGAGTGAAATTTGTGGCTGAAAACGGAGTTTAAGCGAGAAAGTTTGACCTTTTTTTTGAAGCCGCCTACACTCTAAGTTTAACGACCCTCACTGGTGTGTAACGCAATAGACACCCATTCAAAAGCCGGATTTTCTCCCAGAAACCACATGGCGTTTGAACCGGGCCTGATCCGAAAGTGTAAAACCTAGCAGAAAAGTTGAATGCCAGATCCACAGAGGAGAAGTTTTCCTACGTTTTAGAGTTTGAATCATGTCTCTAGGTGAAAGCATGCCAGAGCAGTGGATGTTTGAAAAACATTGAAAAAGTGCTTTTTTTTCAATTAATTCCATAGAAATGAATGGGGTTTTTTGGGGCGATTTTTTCGCGACTACGTCGCGAAAAAATCGTATTCTACAGAGAAAAGTAATAGCATAGCGAGTCCGATCGAGCCGCACGTTTTGATATATTGTTTGTCTGTGTGCGACGTACGGTTATTGAGTTATTCGAAATCAAAATTTGCGTAGGAATAATAAGAAGAAGAAGAAGAAGAAGAAATACGTAGAAGAACAATAGTTGCAGTGCTTTGCACTGCAACCTATGGGCTCCCCTAGGGGAGCCCATAGGTTGCTGTGCTGCAGCACTGCATCCTAACTAGACCGGACAATTCCCCGGGGGAAATTGTGAGAGGATGCAGTGCGCGAAGCAATTCGGTCACGCATGTTCGCCGGCCGTGAATGTGTGACCCGCAATGATGTTTCAATGCAATGATTATGTGTGTGCTTGAGACAGCAGCCGTCATGAAGAAGAGCTATTCAAGACTATAACCAAAGTCACTACAGGCGGAAATTAGCATGTACTGCTATAACCTGGGACAGACATCTGTCCTTACCACAAGGATAATGTTTAATTTGTGCACTGTCCCTTTTAAAAATAAAATAAACTCTAAACTCTAAGAAGAGTGTTTGTAGGTTGTATGTACGAACAGAAGTGTTCCTAATAAAGTGGGCGGCTAAGGTGAGGCCTGTCGGCTGCCCTCCTCTCAGTTTCTCAGAGCAGTGGATGTTTGAAAAAGTGCTTTTTTTTCCAATTAATTCCATAGAAATGAATGGGTTTTTTTTGGGACAAGTGTGACTACTACTTTTGAGAAAATTATGTCTGTAGTGTGAAATTTGTGGCTGAAAACAGTTTAAGTTTGAAATTTTGAGCATGATGTGTGTGTTCTTGAGACAGCTTTTCCCTCTGCCCCGTCACTGGCCCCAATTGGCATGGTGATGGGCCTGAACAGGAGAGTTAAGAAACACACACAAGATTATGTCAGGTGTCTGCTGTAAATTGCTATGGACCAGGCCTCGAACAATGACAA
The DNA here is from genome assembly GCF_027579695.1 of Neoarius graeffei. NCBI lineage: Eukaryota > Metazoa > Chordata > Actinopteri > Siluriformes > Ariidae > Neoarius > Neoarius graeffei. Next base: position 35,591,484 of record NC_083573.1, on the reverse strand, counting down.
ATAACTCGACAACGGAAGCAGCTATTCACAAAATTCTTTCACAGTGAGCGCTAGAAGGGTCTCCTGAATAAAATGATGTATTTTTTTGTTTGTATTGTTAAAAATGAGGACGCTACAGGGAGTTAAAAACGAGTGACTTTTCAGCAACGTTTATACTGGGAGTCAATGAGGCCGCTCACCTGTGCTCTCCTCACTTTGAGGCTTGTCATTCAAAAACCGTAAATCCTATCGTTTAGGTAGACACATTGAGTGAATCAGGACAAGTTTTCCTACTACTTTTGAGAAAATCATGTCTGTAGAGTGAAATTTGTGGCTGAAAACACGGTTTAAAAATAAAATAAACTCTAAACTCTAAGAAGAGTGTTTGTAGTTTGTATGTACGAACAGAAGTGTTCCTAATAAAGTGGGCGGCTAAGGTGAGGCTGACACACAAGGGCTGGAGTTTTCTACTGTTTTTTTTATGAAGGACCAGGCCTCGAACAATGACAAATAACTCGACAACGGAAGCAGCTATTCACAAAATTCTTTCACAGTGAGCGCTAGAAGGGTCTCCTGAATAAAATGATGTATTTTTTTGTTTGTATTGTTAAAAATGAGGACGCTACAGGGAGTTAAAAACGAGTGACTTTTCAGCAACGTTTATACTGGGAGTCAATGAGGCCGCTCACCTGTGCTCTCCTCACTTTGAGGCTTGTCATTCAAAAACCGTAAATCCTATCGTTTAGGTAGACACATTGTGTGAATCAGGACAAGTTTTCCTACTACTTTTGAGAAAATCATGTCTGTAGAGTGAAATTTGTGGCTGAAAACACGGTTTAAGCGAGAAAGTTTGAGCTTTTTTTTGAAGCCGCCTACACTCTAAGCTTAACGACCCTCACTGGTGTGTAACGCAATAGACACCCATTCAAAAGCCGGATTTTCTCCCAGAAACCACATGGCGTTTGAACCGGGCCTGATCCGAAAGTGTAAAACCTAGCAGAAAAGTTGAATGCCAGATCCACAGAGGAGAAGTTTTCCTACGTTTTAGAGTTTGAATCATGTCTCTAGGTGAAAGCATGCCAGAGCAGTGGATGTTTGAAAAACATTGAAAAAGTGCTTTTTTTTCAATTAATTCCATAGAAATGAATGGGGTTTTTTGGGGCGATTTTTTCGCGACTACGTCGCGAAAAAATCGTATTCTATAGAGAAAAGTAATAGCATAGCGAGTCCGATCGAGCCGCACGTTTTGATATATTGTTTGTCTGTGTGCGACGTACGGTTATTGAGTTATTCGAAATCAAAATTTGCGTAGGATTAATAATAATAAGAAGAAACACGTAGAAGAACAATAGTTGCAGTGCTTTGCACTGCAACCTATGGGCTCCCCTAGGGGAGCCCATAGGTTGCTGTGCTGCAGCACTGCATCCTAACTAGACCGGACAATTCCCCGGGGGAAATTGTGAGAGGATGCAGTGCGCGAAGCAATTCGCTCACGCATGTTCGCTGGCCGTGAACGTGTGACCCGCAATGATGTTTCAATGCAATGATCGTGTGTGTGCTCGAGACAGCAGCCATCATGAAGAAGACCTATTCAAGAGTATGACCAAAGTGACTACAGGCGGAAATTAGCATGTACTGCTATAACCTGGGACAGACATCTGTCCTTAACACAAGGATAATGTTTAATTTGTGCACTGTCCCATTTAAAAATAAAATAAACTCTAAACTCTAAGAAGAGTGTTTGTAGTTTGTATGTACGAACAGAAGTGTTCCTAATAAAGTGGGCGGCTAAGGTGAGGCTGACACACAAGGGCTGGAGTTTTCTACTGTTTTTTTTATGAAGGACCAGGCCTCGAACAATGACAAATAACTCGACAACGGAAGCAGCTATTCACAAAATTCTTTCACAGTGAGCGCTAGAAGGGTCTCCTGAATAAAATGATGTATTTTTTTGTTTGTATTGTTAAAAATGAGGACGCTACAGGGAGTTAAAAACGAGTGACTTTTCAGCAACGTTTATACTGGGAGTCAATGAGGCCGCTCACCTGTGCTCTCCTCACTTTGAGGCTTGTCATTCAAAAACCGTAAATCCTATCGTTTAGGTAGACACATTGTGTGAATGAGGACAAGTTTTCCTACTACTTTTGAGAAAATCATGTCTGTAGAGTGAAATTTGTGGCTGAAAACACGGTTTAAGCGAGAAAGTTTGAGCTTTTTTTTGAAGCCGCCTACACTCTAAGCTTAAAGACCCTCACTGGTGTGTAACGCAATAGACACCCTTTCAAAAGCCGGATTTTCTCCCAGAAACCACATGGCGTTTGAACCGGGACTGATCCGAAAGTGTAAAACCTAGCAGAAAAGTTGAATGCCAGATCCACAGAGGAGAAGTTTTCCTACGTTTTAGAGTTTGAATCATGTCTCTAGGTGAAAGCATGCCAGAGCAACGGATGTTTGAAAAACGTTGAAAAAGTGCTTTTTTTTCAATTAATTCCATAGAAATGAATGGGGTTTTTTGGGGCGATTTTTTCACGACTACGTCGCGAAAAAATCGTATTCTATAGAGAAAAGTAATGTACTGTTTGTTTGCATGTACTGCTATAACCTGGGACAGACATCTGTCCTTAACACAAGGATAATGTTGAATTTGTGCACTGTCCCTTTTAAAAATAAAATAAACTCTAAACTCTAAGAAGAGTGTTTGTAGTTTGTATGTACGAACAGAAGTGTTCCTAATAAAGTGGGCGGCTAAGGTGAGGCTGACACACAAGGGCTGGAGTTTTCTACTGTTTTTTTTATGAAGGACCAGGCCTCGAACAATGACAAATAACTCGACAACGGAAGCAGCTATTCACAAAATTCTTTCACAGTGAGCGCTAGAAGGGTCTCCTGAATAAAATGATGTATTTTTTTGTTTGTATTGTTAAAAATGAGGACGCTACAGGGAGTTAAAAACGAGTGACTTTTCAGCAACGTTTATACTGGGAGTCAATGAGGCCGCTCACCTGTGCTCTCCTCACTTTGAGGCTTGTCATTCAAAAACCGTAAATCCTATCGTTTAGGTAGACACATTGTGTGAATCAGGACAAGTTTTCCTACTACTTTTGAGAAAATCATGTCTGTAGAGTGAAATTTGTGGCTGAAAACAGAGTTTAAGCGAGAAAGTTTGACCTTTTTTTTAAACCTCTCTCCACTCTGACCTTAACGAGGTCCACTGGTGTGTAACGCAATAGACACCCATTCAAAAGCCGGATTTTCTCCCAGAACTCACATCGTGTTTGAGCCGGGCCTGATCCGAAAGTGTAGAACCTAGCAGAAAAGTTGAATGCCAGATCCACAGAGGAGAAGTTTTCCTATGTTTTAGAGTTTGAATCACGTCTCTAGGTTAAAGCATGCCAGAGCAGCGGATGTTTGAAAAACGTTGAAAAAGTGCTTTTTTTCCAATTAATTCCATAGAAATGAATGGGGTTTTTTTGGACGATTTTTTCGCGACTACGTCGCGAAAAAATCTTAATCTATAGAGAAAAGAAATAGCATAGCGAGTCCGATCGAGCCGCACAATTTGATGTATTGTTTGTCTGTGTGCGACGTACGGTTATTGAGTTAATCGAAATCGAAATTTGTGTAGGAAGAGTAACAAATATAACACTAGACCGGACAATTCCCCGGGGGAAATTGTGAGAGGATGCAGTGCGCGAAGCAATTCGCTCACGCATGTTTGCTGGCCGTGAATGTGTGACCCGCAATGATGTTTCAACGCAATGATTGTGTGTGCTCGAGACAGCAGCCATCATGAATAAGAGCTATTCAAGAGAATAACCAAAGTGACTACAGGCGGAAATTAGCATGTACTGCTATAACCTGGGACAGACATCTGCAGCCGGTTTCACTAAAGTAGTTTAGACTGGTCTATGGGTTAAGATTGGTCTTAAGTTTCTTTATAGACCAGTCTAATGCAAGTAAGACAGTTTCACAAAAGTTAAGACTAATTTTTTAAGTCTAATTTTAGGCTTAAAAAGTAAGACACCCTCCCCCCAGTCTAATATGGGTCTAAGGGCTATATCACCATGGTAATAACTGAAATAGTGTGTGAATCAGTGTGTGTGTGTGTGTGTGTGTTGTTGTTGTTGTTGTTGTTGTTATTATTATTATTATTATTATAGTGTTGTTATTGTGTTCTTGTTATTGTGTTCTTGTTATTATTACTATTGTTATTATTATTACTATTGTTACTATTATTACTGGACATACTTTCTTAAATGAATAAAATTGAATTAAAAAAAAGTCAAGCCATAAGTGCCATCAATGTCAATAACTACAAGAAAGCCTGAAATGTTAAGGCAGTGAAGTGCAATTATGTAATGCACAAATTTAGGCTATTATAATCTAACTATAAAGTATTCAATAAAGAACAAACAGTGTAATGCCAGCTTATTCATTTTATTACTTATAAATAATATAAATATATATAAATAATATAAATATATCAATTCATTTATGCATATAATTACATCACCACTCATCACTTATCTCTCTCTCTCTCACACACACACACACACACACACACACACCACTACATCACTCCTCCATCTGCGCGAGTCTCTTCAATTTAAGTTGCAGTCGCTCCAAAAGGAAAGACTGCAACTTAAATTGAAGAGACTCGCGCAGATGGAGGAGTGATGTAGATAATAACGGCGACTCGCCTCCGTAGATCTCTATCACCATTTCGGTGATGACTTTGTTTCTTCGCTTTCCCTCCTCCTGTTGGGGGTCCCGTTTTCCGCTTGTATATTAACTTTTTTGCCTCTGGCAATATTTTTAAACCTCTTCTGCACAGCTGACACGTCTCGTACCGCAGTGGGGTTAACGCTGTTCACCGCATCGGTGATTTTTTTCCACACCTCATGTTTCTTTTTGTTGGTACACTCCTCATTGAATTTCCCCAACAAAACCCCTTTGTAGGAATTAAATTCTTCAAGAATGGCTAAATTCTCTGAGTGCGTGAACAGCACTGACCGGTTGCTGTCCGCCATTTTTTTTTGTTTTGAAAAGAGTCTTAAATTACCAACAATCCTTTGCGGCATAGTACGACTTAAGATAGGCAGAGTCTTAACTGCTTTGTGCAACAGTTTTTGTTAGACGTCTATGCTAAGTCCGACTATACCCTCTGTCTAAGTTATAGTCATAGTCTATCTTAGTGAAACCGGCTCCTGTCCTTACCACAAGGATAATGTTTAATTTGTGCACTGTCCATTTTAAAAATAAAATAAACTCTAAACTCTAAGAAGAGTGTTTGTAGTTTGTATGTACGAACAGAAGTGTTCCTAATAAAGTGGGCGGCTAAGGTGAGGCTGACACACAAGGGCTGGAGTTTTCTACTGTTTTTTTTATGAAGGACCAGGCCTCGAACAATGACAAATAACTCGACAACGGAAGCAGCTATTCACAAAATTCTTTCACAGTGAGCGCTAGAAGGGTCTCCTGAATAAAATGATGTATTTTTTTGTTTGTATTGTTAAAAATGAGGACGATACAGGGAGTTAAAAACGAGTGACTTTTCTATCCCGTTTATAATGCATGTCAATGAGCTAACACACACAAGGTCTTGAATTTTGTGCTGTTTTTTACTACGGACCAGACCTCAAACAATGACAAATAACTCGACAACGAAAGCAGCTATTCACAAAATTCTTTCACAGTGAGCGCTAGAAGGGTCTCCTGAATAAAATGATGTATTTTTTTGTTTGTATTGTTAAAAATGAGGACGCTACAGGGAGTTAAAAACGAGTGACTTTTCAGCAACTTTTATACTGGGAGTCAATGAGGCCGCTCACCTGTGCTCTCCTCACTTTGAGGCTTGTCATTCAAAAACCATAAATCCTATCGTTTAGGTAGACACATTGTGTGAATCAGGACAAGTTTTCCTACTACTTTTGAGAAAATCATGTCTGTAGAGTGAAATTTGTGGCTGAAAACAGAGTTTAAGCGAGAAAGTTTGACCTTTTTTTTCAAACTGTCTACACTCTAAGATAATGACCTTCACTGGTGTGTAACGCAATAGACACCCATTCAAAAGCCGGATTTTCTCCCAGAAACCACATGGCGGTTGAGCCGGGACTGATCGGAAAGTGTAGAACCTAGCAGAAAAGTTTAATGCCAGATCCACAGAGGAGAAGTTTTCCTACGTTTTAGAGTTTAAATCACGTCTCTAGGTGAAAGCATGCCAGAGCAGCGGATGTTTGAAAAACGTTGAAAAAGTGCTTTTTTTTCAATTAATTCCATAGAAATGAATGGGGTTTTTTTGGACGATTTTTTCGCGACTACGTCGCGAAAAAATCGTAATCTATAGAGAAAAGTAATAGCATAGCGAGTCCGATCGATCCGCACGTTTTGATATATTGTTTGTCTGTGTGCGACGTACGGTTATTGAGTTATTCGAAATCAAAATTTGCGTAGGAATAAGAAGAAGAAGAAGAAGAAGAAGAAGAAGAAATACGTAGAAGAACAATAGTTGCAGTGCTTTGCACTGCAACCTATGGGCTCCCCTAGGGGAGCCCATAGGTTGCTGTGCTGCAGCACTGCATCCTAATAATAACTAGACCGGACAATTCCCCGGGGGAAATTGTGAGAGGATGCAGTGCGCGAAGCAATTCGGTCACGCACGTTCGCTGGCCGTGAACGTGTGACCCGCAATGATGTTTCAATGCAATGATTATCTGTGTGCTTGAGACAGCAGCCGTCATGAAGAAGAGCTATTCAACAGTACAACCAAAGTGACTACAGGCGGAAATTAGCATGTACTGCTATAACCTGGGACAGACATCTGTCCTTACCACAAGGATAATGTTTAATTTGTGCACTGTCCCTTTTAAAAATAAAATAAACTCTAAACTCTAAGAAGAGTGTTTGTAGTTTGTATGTACGAACAGAAGTGTTCCTAATAAAGTGGGCGGCTAAGGTGAGGCTGACACACAAGGGCTGGAGTTTTCTACTGTTTTTTTTATGAAGGACCAGGCCTCGAACAATGACAAATAACTCGACAACGGAAGCAGCTATTCACAAAATTCTTTCACACTGAGCGCTAGAAGGGTCTCCTGAATAGACTGATGTAATTTTTTTGTCTGTATTGTTAAAAATGAGGACGCTACAGGGAGTTAAAAACGAGTGACTTTTCAGCAACGTTTATAATGGGAGTCAATGAGGCCGCTCACCTGTGCTCTCCTCACTTTGAGGCTTGTCATTCAAAAACCGTAAATCCTATCGTTTAGGTAGACACATTGTGTGAATCAGGACAAGTTTTCCTACTACTTTTGAGAAAATCATGTCTGTAGAGTGAAATTTGTGGCTGAAAACAGAGTTTAAGCGAGAAAGTTTGACCTTTTTTTTGAACCTCTCTCCACTCTGACCTTAACGAGGTCCACTGGTGTGTAACGCAATAGACACCCATTCAAAAGCCGGATTTTCTCCCAGAAACCACATGGCGTTTGACCCGGGACTGATCCGAAAGTGTAAAACCTAGCAGAAAAGTTGAATGCCAGATCCACAGAGGAGAAGTTTTCCTACGTTTTAGAGTTTGAATCACGTCTCTAGGTGAAAGCATGCCAGAGCAGCGGATGTTTGAAAAAGTGCTTTTTTTCCAATTAATTCCATAGAAATGAATGGGGTTTTTTTGGGACAAGTGTGACTACTACTTTTGAGAAAATTATGTCTGTAGTGTGAAATTTGTGGCTGAAAACAGTTTAAGTTTGAAATTTTGAGCATGATTTGTGTGTGTGCTTGAGACAGCTTTTCCCTCTGCCCCGTCACTGGCCCCAATCGTCCAAAAAAAACCCATTCATTTCTATGGAATTAATTTGAAAAAAAGCACTTTTTCAACGTTTTTCAAACATCCGCTGCTCTGGCATGCTTTCACCTAGAGACGTGATTCAAACTCTAAAACGTAGGAAAACTTCTCCTCTGTGGATCTGGCATTGAACTTTTCTGCTAGGCGGAAATTAGCATGTACTGCTATAACCTGGGACAGACATCTGTCCTTACCACAAGGATAATGTTTAATTTGTGCACTGTCCCTTTTAAAAATAAAATAAACTCTAAGAAGAGTGTTTGTAGTTTGTATGTACGAACAGAAGTGTTCCTAATAAAGTGGGCGGCTAAGGTGAGGCCTGTCGGCTGCCCTCCTCTCAGTTTCTCAGAGCAGCCGATGTTTGAAAAAGTGCTTTTTTTTCCATTAAATTCCATAGAAATGAATGGGGTTTTTTTGGGACAAGTGTGACTACTACTTTTGAGAAAATTATGTCTGTAGTGTGAAATTTGTGGCTGAAAACAGTTTAAGTTTGAAATTTTGAGCATGATGTGTGTGTGCTTGAGACAGCTTTTCCCTCTGCCCCGTCACTGGCCCCAATTGGCATGGTGACGGGCCTGAACAGGAGAGTTAAGACACACACACAAGATTATGTCAGGTGTCTGCTGTGTTTTGCAAAGAGTAGGCCTCGAACAATCACAAATAACTCGACAACGAAAGCAGCTATTCACAAAATTCTTTCACAGTGAGCGCTAGAAGGGTCTCCTGAATAAAATGATGTATTTTTTTGTTTGTATTGTTAAAAATAACGACACTAGAGCGATTTAAAAACGTTGAAAAAGTGCTTTTTTTCCAATTAATTCCATAGAAATGAATGGGGTTTTTTTGGACGATTTTTTCGCGACTACGTCGCGAAAAAATCGTATTCTGTAGAGGAAAGTAATAGCATAGTGAGTCCGATCGAGCCGCACGTTTTGATATATTGTTTGTCTGTGTGCGACGTACGGTTGTGTGACCTGCTATGAAGCTACAATGCCATGATTTGTGTGCTTGAGACAGCCGGCCCCTCCCCTCTGTGCTCGCTTACTGAAGCCAGTAAGCATGGTGACAGGCCTGAGCATGTTATGAAACACACACAAGATTTTATCAGGTGTCTGCTGTAAATTGCTATGGACCAGGCCTCGAACAATGACAAATAACTCGACAACGGAAGCAGCTATTCACAAAATTCTTTCACAGTGAGCGCTAGAAGGGTCTCCTGAATAAAATGATGTATTTTTTTGTTTGTATTGTTAAAAATGAGGACGCTACAGGGAGTTAAAAACGAGTGACTTTTCAGCAACGTTTATACTGGGAGTCAATGAGGCCGCTCACCTGTGCTCTCCTCACTTTGAGGCTTGTCATTCGAAAACCGTAAATCCTATCGTTTAGGTAGACACATTGTGTGAATCAGGACAAGTTTTCCTACAACTTTTGAGAAAATCATGTCTGTAGAGTGAAATTTGTGGCTGAAAACACGGTTTAAGCGAGAAAGTTTGAGCTTTTTTTTGAAGCCGCCTACACTCTAAGATTAACGACCCTCACTGGTGTGTAACGCAATAGACACCCATTCAAAAGCCGGATTTTCTCCCAGAAACCACATGGCGTTTGAACCGGGCCTGATCCGAAAGTGTAAAACCTAGCAGAAAAGTTGAATGCCAGATCCACAGAGGAGAAGTTTTCCTACGTTTTAGAGTTTGAATCATGTCTCTAGGTGAAAGCATGCCAGAGCAGTGGATGTTTGAAAAACATTGAAAAAGTGCTTTTTTTTCAATTAATTCCATAGAAATGAATGGGGTTTTTTGGGGCGATTTTTTCGCGACTACGTCGCGAAAAAATCGTATTCTACAGAGAAAAGTAATAGCATAGCGAGTCCGATCGAGCCGCACATTTTGATATATTGTTTGTCTGTGTGCGACGTACGGTTATCGAGTTAATCGAAATCGAAATTTGCGTAGGAATAATAAGAAAAAATATAAGAAAAATAACTAGACCGGACAATTCCCCGGGGGAAATTGTGAGAGGATGCAGTGCGCGAAGCAATTCGCTCACGCATGTTCGCTGGCCGTGAATGTGTGACCCGCAATGATGTTTCAATGCAATGATCGTGTGTGTGCTCGAGACAGCAGCCATCATGAAGAAGACCTATTCAAGAGTATGACCAAAGTGACTACAGGCGGAAATTAGCATGTACTGCTATAACCTGGGACAGACATCTGTCCTTAACACAAGGATAATGTTTAATTTGTGCACTGTCACTTTTAAAAATAAAATAAACTCTAAACTCTAAGAAGAGTGTTTGTAGTTTGTATGTACGAACAGAAGTGTTCCTAATAAAGTGGGCGGCTAAGGTGAGGCTGACACACAAGGGCTGGAGTTTTCTACTGTTTTTTTTATGAAGGACCAGGCCTCGAACAATGACAAATAACTCGACAACGGAAGCAGCTATTCACAAAATTCTTTCACAGTGAGCGCTAGAAGGGTCTCCTGAATAAAATGATGTATTTTTTTGTTTGTATTGTTAAAAATGAGGACGCTACAGGGAGTTAAAAACGAGTGACTTTTCAGCAACGTTTATACTGGGAGTCAATGAGGCCGCTCACCTGTGCTCTCCTCACTTTGAGGCTTGTCATTCAAAAACCGTAAATCCTACCGTTTAGGTAGACACATTGTGTGAATCAGGACAAGTTTTGCTACTACTTTTGAGAAAATCATGTCTGTAGAGTGAAATTTGTGGATGAAAACACAGTTTAAGTGAGAAATTTTGAGCTTTTTTTTGAAGCCGCCTACACTCTGAGTTAACGAGGCGCACTGGTGTGTAACGCAATAGACACCCATTCAAAAGCCGGATTTTCTCCCAGAAACCACATGGCGTTTGAACCGGGCCTGATCCGAAAGTGTAAAACCTAGCAGAAAAGTTGAATGCCAGATCCACAGAGGAGAAGTTTTCCTACGTTTTAGAGTTTGAATCACGTCTCTAGGTGAAAGCATGCCAGAGCAGCGGATGTTTGAAAAACGTTGAAAAAGTGCTTTTTTTTCAATTAATTCCATAGAAATGAATGGGGTTTTTTTGGACGATTTTTTCGCGACTACGTCGCGAAAAAATCGTATTCTATAGAGAAAAGTAATAGCATAGCGAGTCCGATCGAGCTGCACGTTTTGATACATTGTTTGTCTGTGTGCGACGTACGGTTATTGTGTTACTCGAAATCAAAATTTGTGTAGGAAGAGTAACAAATATAACACTAGACCGGACAATTCCCCGGGGGAAATTGTGAGAGGATGCAGTGCGCGAAGCAATTCGCTCACGCACGTTTGCTGGCCGTGAATGTGTGACCCGCAATGATGTTTCAATGCAATGATTGTGTGTGTGCTCTAGACAGCAGCCATCATGAAGAAGAGCTATTCAAGAGCATGAACAAAGTGACTACAGGCGGAAATTAGCATGTACTGCTATAACCTGGGACAGACATCTGTCCTTACCACATGGATAATGTTTAATTTGTGCACTGTCCCTTTTAAAAATAAAATAAAACTCTAAACACTAAGAAGAGTGTTTGTAGTATGTATGTACGAACAGAAGTGTTCCTAATAAAGTGGGCGGCTAAGGTGAGGCTAAGACACACAAGGGCTGGAGTTTTCTACTGTTTTTTTATGAAGGACCAGGCCTCGAACAATAACAAATAACTCGACAACGGAAGCAGCTATTCACAAAATTCTTTCACAGTGAGCGCTAGAAGGGTCTCCTGAATAAAATGATGTATTTTTTTGTTTGTACTCTTAAAAATAACGACAATAGAGCGATTTAAATACGAGTGACTTTTCTCTCATGTTTACAATGGGTTTCAATGAAGCCTGTCAGCTGCCCTGTCCTCAGTTTGACGCTTGTCATGCAAAAACCGTAAATCCTATCGTTTAGGTAGACACATTGTGTGAATCAGGACAAGTTTTCCTACAAGGATAATGTTTAATTTGTGCACTGTCCCTTTTAAAAATAAAATAAACTCTAAACTCTAAGAAGAGTGTTTGTAGTTTGTATGTACGAACAGAAGTGTTCCTAATAAAGTGGGCGGCTAAGGTGAGGCTGACACACAAGGGCTGGAGTTTTCTACTGTTTTTTTTATGAAGGACCAGGCCTCGAACAATGACAAATAACTCGACAACGGAAGCAGCTATTCACAAAATTCTTTCACAGTGAGCGCTAGAAGGGTCTCCTGAATAAAATGATGTATTTTTTTGTTTGTATTTTTAAAAATGACGACGCTACAGGGAGTTAAAAACGAGTGACTTTTCAGCAACGTTTATACTGGGAGTCAATGAGGCCGCTCACCTGTGCTCTCCTCACTTTGAGGCTTCTCATTCAAAAACCGTGAATCCTATCGTTTAGGTAGACACATTGTGTGAATCAGGACAAGTTTTCCTACTACTTTTGAGAAAATCATGTCTGTAGAGTGAAATTTGTGGATGAAAACACAGTTTAAGTGAGAAATTTTGAGCTTTTTTTTGAAGCCGCCTACACTCTGAGTTAACGAGGCGCACTGGTGTGTAACGCAATAGACACCCATTCAAAAGCAGGATTTTCTATCAGAACCCACATGGCGTTTGACCCGGGACTGATCCGAAAGTGTAGAACCTAGCAGAAAAGTTGAATGCCAGATCCACAGAGGAGAAGTTTTCCTACGTTTTAGAGTTTGAATCACGTCTCTAGGTGAAAGCATGCCAGAGCAGTGGACGTTTGAAAAACGTTGAAAAAGTGCTTTTTTTTCAATTAATTCCATAGAAATGAATGGGGCTTTTTTGGACGATTTTTTCGCGACTACGTCGCGAAAAAATCGTAATCTATAGAGAAAAGTAATAGCATAGCGAGTCCGATCGAGCCGCACGTTTTGATATATTGTTTGTCTGTGTGCGACGTACGGTTATTGAGTTAATCGAAATCAAAATTTGCGTAGGAATAATAAAAATAACTAGACCGGACAATTCCCCGGGGGAAATTGTGAGAGGATGCAGTGCGCGAAGCAATTCGCTCACGCATGTTCGCTGGCCGTGAACGTGTGACCCGCAATGATGTTTCAATGCAATGATCGTGTGTGTGCTCGAGACAGCAGCCATCATGAAGAAGACCTATTCAAGAGTATGACCAAAGTGACTACAGGCGGAAATTAGCATGTACTGCTATAACCTGGGACAGACATCTGTCCTTAACACAAGGATAATGTTTAATTTGTGCACTGTCCCTTTTAAAAATAAAATAAACTCTAAACTCTAAGAAGAGTGTTTGTAGTTTGTATGTACGAACAGAAGTGTTCCTAATAAAGTGGGCGGCTAAGGTGAGGCTGACACACAAGGGCTGGAGTTTTCTACTGTTTTTTTTATGAAGGACCAGGCCTCGAACAATGACAAATAACTCGACAACGGAAGCAGCTATTCACAAAATTCTTTCACAGTGAGCGCTAGAAGGGTCTCCTGAATAAAATGATGTATTTTTTTGTTTGTATTGTTAAAAATGAGGACGCTACAGGGAGTTAAAAACGAGTGACTTTTCAGCAACGTTTATACTGGGAGTCAATGAGGCCGCTCACCTGTGCTCTCCTCACTTTGAGGCTTGTCATTCAAAAACCGTAAATCCTATCGTTTAGGTAGACACATTGTGTGAATCAGGACAAGTTTTCCTACTACTTTTGAGAAAATCATGTCTGTAGAGTGAAATTTGTGGCTGAAAACAGAGTTTAAGCGAGAAAGTTTGACCTTCTTTTTGAAGCCGCCTACACTCTGAGTTAACGAGGCGCACTGGTGTGTAACGCAATAGACACCCATTCAAAAGCCGGATTTTCTCCCAGAAACCACATGGCGTTTGACCCGGGACTGATCCGAAAGTGTAGAACCTAGCAGAAAAGTTGAATGCCAGATCCACAGAGGAGAAGTTTTCCTACGTTTTAGAGTTTGAATCACGTCTCTAGGTGAAAGCATGCCAGAGCAGCGGATGTTTGAAAAACGTTGAAAAAGTGCTTTTTTTCAAATTAATTCCATAGAAATGAATGGGGTTTTTTTGGACAATTTTTTCGCGACTACGTCGCGAAAAAATCATTTTCTATAGAGAAAAGTAATAGCATAGCGAGTCCGATCGAGCCGCACGTTTTGATATATTGTTTGTCTGTGTGCAACGTACGGTTATTGAGTTAATCGAAATCGAAATTTGCGTAGGAAGAGTAACAAATATAACACTAGACCGGACAATTCCCCGGGGGAAATTGTGAGAGGATGCAGTGCGCGAAGCAATTCGGTCACGCATGTTCGCTGGCCGTGAATGTGTGACCCGCAATGATGTTTCAATGCAATGATTGTGTGTGTGCTCTAGACAGCAGCCATCATGAAGAAGAGCTATTCAAGAGCATGAACAAAGTGACTACAGGCGGAAATTAGCATGTACTGCTATAACCTGGGACAGACATCTGTCCTTACCACAAGGATAATGTTTAATTTGTGCACTGTCCCTTTTAAAAATAAAATAAACTCTAAACACTAAGAAGAGTGTTTGTAGTATGTATGTACGAACAGAAGTGTTCCTAATAAAGTGGGCGGCTAAGGTGAGGCTAAGACACACAAGGGCTGGAGTTTTCTACTGTTTTTTTATGAAGGACCAGGCCTCGAACAATAACAAATAACTCGACAACGGAAGCAGCTATTCACAAAATTCTTTCACAGTGAGCGCTAGAAGGGTCTCCTGAATAAAATGATGTATTTTTTTGTTTGTACTCTTAAAAATAACGACAATAGAGCGATTTAAAAACGAGTGACTTTTCTCTCATGTTTACAATGGGTTTCACTGAAGCCTGTCAGCTGCCCTGTCCTCACTTTGAGGCTTGTCATTCAAAAACCGTAAATCCTATCGTTTAGGTAGACACATTGTGTGAATCAGGACAAGTTTTCCTACAAGGATAATGTTTAATTTGTGCACTGTCCCTTTTAAAAATAAAATAAACTCTAAACTCTAAGAAGAGTGTTTGTAGTTTGTATGTACGAACAGAAGTGTTCCTAATAAAGTGGGCGGCTAAGGTGAGGCTGACACACAAGGGCTGGAGTTTTCTACTGTTTTTTTTATGAAGGACCAGGCCTCGAACAATGACAAATAACTCGACAACGGAAGCAGCTATTCACAAAATTCTTTCACAGTGAGCGCTAGAAGGGTCTCCTGAATAAAATGATGTATTTTTTTGTTTGTATTTTTAAAAATGACGACGCTACAGGGAGTTAAAAACGAGTGACTTTTCAGCAACGTTTATACTGGGAGTCAATGAGGCCGCTCACCTGTGCTCTCCTCACTTTGAGGCTTGTCATTCAAAAACCGTAAATCCTATCGTGTAGGTAGACACATTGTGTGAATCAGGACAAGTTTTCCTACTACTTTTGAGAAAATCATGTCTGTAGAGTGAAATTTGTGGCTGAAAACACGGTTTAAAAATAAAATAAACTCTAAACTCTAAGAAGAGTGTTTGTAGTTTGTATGTACGAACAGAAGTGTTCCTAATAATGTGGGCGGCTAAGGTGAGGCTGACACACAAGGGCTGGAGTTTTCTACTGTTTTTTTTATGAAGGACCAGGCCTCGAACAATGACAAATAACTCGACAACGGAAGCAGCTATTCACAAAATTCTTTCACAGTGAGCGCTAGAAGGGTCTCCTGAATAAAATGATGTATTTTTTTGTTTGTATTGTTAAAAATGAGGACGCTACAGGGAGTTAAAAACGAGTGACTTTTCAGCAACGTTTATACTGGGAGTCAATGAGGCCGCTCACCTGTGCTCTCCTCACTTTGAGGCTTGTCATTCAAAAACCGTAAATCCTATCGTTTAGGTAGACACATTGTGTGAATCAGGACAAGTTTTCCTACTACTTTTGAGAAAATCATGTCTGTAGAGTGAAATTTGTGGCTGAAAACACGGTTTAAAAATAAAATAAACTCTAAACTCTAAGAAGAGTGTTTGTAGTTTGTATGTACGAACAGAAGTGTTCCTAATAAAGTGGGCGGCTAAGGTGAGGCTGACACACAAGGGCTGGAGTTTTCTACTGTTTTTTTTATGAAGGACCAGGCCTCGAACAATGACAAATAACTCGACAAGGGAAGCAGCTATTCACAAAATTCTTTCACAGTGAGCGCTAGAAGGGTCTCCTGAATAAAATGATGTATTTTTTTGTTTGTATTGTTAAAAATGAGGACGCTACAGGGAGTTAAAAACGAGTGACTTTTCAGCAACGTTTATACTGGGAGTCAATGAGGCCGCTCACCTGTGCTCTCCTCACTTTGAGGCTTGTCATTCAAAAACCGTAAATCCTATCGTTTAGGTAGACACATTGTGTGAATCAGGACAAGTTTTCCTACTACTTTTGAGAAAATCATGTCTGTAGAGTGAAATTTGTGGCTGAAAACAGAGTTTAAGCGAGAAAGTTTGACGTTTTTTTTGAAGCCGCCTACACTCTAAGCTTAACGACCCTCACTGGTGTGTAACGCAATAGACACCCATTCAAAAGCCGGATTTTCTCCCGGAACCCACATGGCGTTTGAGCCGGGACTGATCCAAAAGTGTAGAACCTAGCAGAAAAGTTGAATGCCAGATCCACAGAGGAGAAGTTTTCCTACGTTTTAGAGTTTGAATCACGTCTCTAGGTGAAAGCATGCCAGAGCAGCGGACGTTTGAAAAACGTTGAAAAAGTGCTTTTTTTCAATTAATTCCATAGAAATGAATGGGGGTTTTTTTGACGATTTTTTCGCGACTACGTCGCGAAAAAATCGTTTTCTATAGAGAAAAGTAATAGCATAGCGAGTCCGATCGAGCCGCACGTTTTGATATATTGTTTGTCTGTGTGCAACGTACGGTTATTGAGTTAATCGAAATCGAAATTTGCGTAGGAAGAGTAACAAATATAACACTAGACCGGACAATTCCCCGGGGGAAATTGTGAGAGGATGCAGTGCGCGAAGCAATTCGCTCACGCACGTTTGCTGGCCGTGAATGTGTGACCCGCAATGATGTTTCAATGCAATGATTGTGTGTGTGCTCTAGACAGCAGCCATCATGAAGAAGAGCTATTCAAGAGCATGAACAAAGTGACTACAGGCGGAAATTAGCATGTACTGCTATAACCTGGGACAGACATCTGTCCTTACCACATGGATAATGTTTAATTTGTGCACTGTCCCTTTTAAAAATAAAATAAAACTCTAAACACTAAGAAGAGTGTTTGTAGTATGTATGTACGAACAGAAGTGTTCCTAATAAAGTGGGCGGCTAAGGTGAGGCTAAGACACACAAGGGCTGGAGTTTTCTACTGTTTTTTTATGAAGGACCAGGCCTCGAACAATAACAAATAACTCGACAACGGAAGCAGCTATTCACAAAATTCTTTCACAGTGAGCGCTAGAAGGGTCTCCTGAATAAAATGATGTATTTTTTTGTTTGTACTCTTAAAAATAACGACAATAGAGCGATTTAAATACGAGTGACTTTTCTCTCATGTTTACAATGGGTTTCAATGAAGCCTGTCAGCTGCCCTGTCCTCAGTTTGACGCTTGTCATTCAAAAACCGTAAATCCTATCGTTTAGGTAGACACATTGTGTGAATCAGGACAAGTTTTCCTACAAGGATAATGTTTAATTTGTGCACTGTCCCTTTTAAAAATAAAATAAACTCTAAACTCTAAGAAGAGTGTTTGTAGTTTGTATGTACGAACAGAAGTGTTCCTAATAAAGTGGGCGGCTAAGGTGAGGCTGACACACAAGGGCTGGAGTTTTCTACTGTTTTTTTTATGAAGGACCAGGCCTCGAACAATGACAAATAACTCGACAACGGAAGCAGCTATTCACAAAATTCTTTCACAGTGAGCGCTAGAAGGGTCTCCTGAATAAAATGATGTATTTTTTTGTTTGTATTTTTAAAAATGACGACGGTACAGGGAGTTAAAAACGAGTGACTTTTCAGCAACGTTTATACTGGGAGTCAATGAGGCCGCTCACCTGTGCTCTCCTCACTTTGAGGCTTCTCATTCAAAAACCGTGAATCCTATCGTTTAGGTAGACACATTGTGTGAATCAGGACAAGTTTTCCTACTACTTTTGAGAAAATCATGTCTGTAGAGTGAAATTTGTGGATGAAAACACAGTTTAAGTGAGAAATTTTGAGCTTTTTTTTGAAGCCGCCTACACTCTGAGTTAACGAGGCGCACTGGTGTGTAACGCAATAGACACCCATTCAAAAGCAGGATTTTCTATCAGAACCCACATGGCGTTTGACCCGGGACTGATCCGAAAGTGTAGAACCTAGCAGAAAAGTTGAATGCCAGATCCACAGAGGAGAAGTTTTCCTACGTTTTAGAGTTTGAATCACGTCTCTAGGTGAAAGCATGCCAGAGCAGTGGACGTTTGAAAAACGTTGAAAAAGTGCTTTTTTTTCAATTAATTCCATAGAAATGAATGGGGCTTTTTTGGACGATTTTTTCGCGACTACGTCGCGAAAAAATCGTAATCTATAGAGAAAAGTAATAGCATAGCGAGTCCGATCGAGCCGCACGTTTTGATATATTGTTTGTCTGTGTGCGACGTACGGTTATTGAGTTAATCGAAATCAAAATTTGCGTAGGAATAATAAAAATAATAATAAATATAAGAATAAGAAGAAGAAGAAGAAACACGTAGAAGAACAATAGTTGCAGTGCTTTGCACTGCAACCTATGGGCTCCCCTAGGGGAGCCCATAGGTTGCTGTGCTGCAGCACTGCATCCTAATAATAAATATAAGAATAAGAAGAAGAAGAAGAAACACGTAGAAGAACAATAGTTGCAGTGCTTTGCACTGCAACCTATGGGCTCCCCTAGGGGAGCCCATAGGTTGCTGTGCTGCAGCACTGCATCCTAATAAGAAGAAACACGTAGAAGAACAATAGTTGCAGTGCTTTGCACTGCAACCTATGGGCTCCCCTAGGGGAGCCCATAGGTTGCTGTGCTGCAGCACTGCATCCTAACTAGACCGGACAATTCCCCGGGGGAAATTGTGAGAGGATGCAGTGCGCGAAGCAATTCGGTCACGCATGTTTGCTGGCCGTGAACGTGTGACCCGCAATGATGTTTCAATGCAATGATCGTGTGTGTGCTTGAAACAGCAGCCGTCATGAATAAGAGCTATTCAAGAGTATGAACAAAGTGACTACAGGCGGAAATTAGCATGTACTGCTATAACCTGGGACAGACATCTGTCCTTACCACAAGGATAATGTTTAATTTGTGCACTGTCCCTTTTAAAAATAAAATAAACTCTAAACTCTAAGAAGAGTGTTTGTAGTTTGTATGTACGAACAGAAGTGTTCCTAATAAAGTGGGCGGCTAAGGTGAGGCCTGTCGGCTGCCCTCTTCTCAGTTTCTCAGAGCAGCGGATGTTTGAAAAAGTGCTTTTTTTTCCAATTAATTCCATAGAAATTAATGGGGTTTTTTTGGGACAAGTGTGACTACTACTTTTGAGAAAATTATGTCTGTAGTGTGAAATTTGTGGCTGAAAACAGTTTAAGTTTGAAATTTTGAGCATGTAAGTGTAGAACCTAGCAGAAAAGTTGAATGACAGATCCACAGAGGAGAAGTTTTCCTACGTTTTAGAGTTTGAATCACGTCTCTAGGTGAAAGCATGCCAGAGCAGCAGACGTTTGAAAAACGTTGAAAAAGTGCTTTTTTTCAATTAATTCCATAGAAATGAATGGGGGTTTTTTGTGACGATTTTTTCGCGACTACGTCGCGAAAAAATGGTATTCTGTAGAGAAAAGGAATAGCATAGCGAGTCTGATCGAGCCGCACGTTTTGATATATTGTTTGTCTGTGTGCAACGAACGGTTATTGAGTTAATCGAAATCGAAATTTGCGTAGGATGAGTAACAAATATAACACTAGACCGGACAATTCCCCGGGGGAAATTGTGAGAGGATGCAGTGCGCGAAGCAATTCGCTCACGCATGTTCGCTGGCCGTGAATGTGTGACCCGCAATGATGTTTCAATGCAATGATCGTGTGTGTGCTCGAGACAGCAGCCATCATGAAGAAGACCTATTCAAGAGTATGAACAAAGTGACTACAGGCGGAAATTAGCATGTACTGCTATAACCTGGGACAGACATCTGTCCTTAACACAAGGATAATGTTTAATTTGTGCACTGTCCCTTTTAAAAATAAAATAAACTCTAAACTCTAAGAAGAGTGTTTGTAGTTTGTATGTACGAACAGAAGTGTTCCTAATAAAGTGGGCGGCTAAGGTGAGGCTGACACACAAGGGCTGGAGTTTTCTACTGTTTTTTTTATGAAGGACCAGGCCTCGAACAATGACAAATAACTCGACAACGGAAGCAGCTATTCACAAAATTCTTTCACAGTGAGCGCTAGAAGGGTCTCCTGAATAAAATGATGTATTTTTTTGTTTGTATTGTTAAAAATGAGGACGCTACAGGGAGTTAAAAACGAGTGACTTTTCAGCAACGTTTATACTGGGAGTCAATGAGGCCGCTCACCTGTGCTCTCCTCACTTTGAGGCTTGTCATTCAAAAACCGTAAATCCTATCGTTTAGGTAGACACATTGTGTGAATCAGGACAAGTTTTCCTACTACTTTTGAGAAAATCATGTCTGTAGAGTGAAATTTGTGGATGAAAACACAGTTTAAGCGAGAAAGTTTGACCTTTTTTTTGAACCTCTCTCCACTCTGACCTTAACGAGGTCCACTGGTGTGTAACGCAATAGACACCCATTCAAAAGCCGGATTTTTTCCCAGAAACCACATGGCGTTTGACCCGGGACTGATCCGAAAGTGTAGAACCTAGCAGAAAAGTTGAATGCCAGATCCACAGAGGAGAAGTTTTCCTACGTTTTAGAGTTTGAATCATGCCTCTAGGTGAAAGCATGCCAGAGCAGCGGATGTTTGAAAAACGTTGAAAAAGTGCTTTTTTTCAAATTAATTCCATAGAAATGAATGGGGTTTTTTTGGACGATTTTTTCGCGACTACGTCGCGAAAAAATCGTATTCTGTAGAGAAAAGTAATAGCATAACGAGTCCGATCGAGCCGCACGTTTTGATACATTGTTTGTCTGTGTGCGACGTACGGTTATTGTGTTACTCGAAATCAAAATTTGTGTAGGAAGAGTAACAAATATAACACTAGACCGGACAATTCCCCGGGGGAAATTGTGAGAGGATGCAGTGCGCGAAGCAATTCGGTCACGCATGTTTGCTGGCCGTGAATGTGTGACCCGCAATGATGTTTCAATGCAATGATTGTGTGTGTGCTCTAGACAGCAGCCATCATGAAGAAGAGCTATTCAAGAGCATGAACAAAGTGACTGCAGGCGGAAATTAGCATGTACTGCTATAACCTGGGACAGACATCTGTCCTTACCACAAGGATAATGTTTAATTTGTGCACTGTCCCTTTTAAAAATAAAATAAACTCTAAACTCTAAGAAGAGTGTTTGTAGGTTGTATGTACGAACAGAAGTGTTCCTAATAAAGTGGGCGGCTAAGGTGAGGCTAAGACACACAAGGGCTGGAGGTTTCTACTGTTTTTTTTATGAAGGACCAGGCCTCGAACAATGACATAACTCGACAACGGAAGCAGCTATTCACAAAATAAGTGCCGAAAGTGTAGAACCTAGCAGAAAAGTTGAATGCCAGATCCACAGAGGAGAAGTTTTCCTACGTTTTAGAGTTTGAATCACGTCTCTAGGTTAAAGCATGCCAGAGCAGCGGACGTTTGAAAAACGTTGGAAAAGTGCTTTTTTTTCAATTAATTCCATCGAAATGAATGGGGTTTTTTGAGACGATTTTTTCGCGACTACGTCGCGAAAAAATCGTATTCTGTAGAGAAAAGTAATAGCATAGCGAGTCCAATCAAGCCGCACGTTTTGATATATTGTTTGTCTGTGTGCGACGTACGGTTGTGTGACCTGCTATGAAGCTACAATGCCATGATTCATGTGTGTGCTTGAGACAGCCGGCCCCTCCCCTCTGTGCTCGCTTACTGTAGCCAGTCGGCATGGTAAAGGGCCTGAGCAGGTTAAAAAACACACACAAGAGTTTGTCAGGTGTCTGCTGAATTTTGCTAAGGGACAGGCCTCGAACAATGACAAATAACTCGACAACGGAAGCAGCTATTCACAAAATTCTTTCACAGTGAGCGCTAGAAGGGTTTCCTGAATAAAATGATGTATTTTTTTGTTTGTATTGTTAAAAATGAGGACGCTACAGGGAGTTAAAAACGAGTGACTTTTCAGCAACGTTTATACTGGGAGTCAATGAGGCTGCTCACCTGTGCTCTCCTCACTTTGAGGCTTGTCATTCAAAAACCGTAAATCCTATCGTTTAGGTAGACACATTGTGTGAATCAGGACAAGTTTTCCTACTACTTTTGAGAAAATAATGTCTGTAGAGTGAAATTTGTGGCTGAAAACGGAGTTTAAGCGAGAAAGTTTGACCTTTTTTTTGAAGCCGCCTACACTCTAAGTTTAACGACCCTCACTGGTGTGTAACGCAATAGACACCCATTCAAAAGCCGGATTTTCTCCCAGAAACCACATGGCGTTTGAACCGGGCCTGATCCGAAAGTGTAAAACCTAGCAGAAAAGTTGAATGCCAGATCCACAGAGGAGAAGTTTTCCTACGTTTTAGAGTTTGAATCATGTCTCTAGGTGAAAGCATGCCAGAGCAGTGGATGTTTGAAAAACATTGAAAAAGTGCTTTTTTTTCAATTAATTCCATAGAAATGAATGGGGTTTTTTGGGGCGATTTTTTCGCGACTACGTCGCGAAAAAATCGCATTCTATAGAGAAAAGTAATAGCATAGCGAGTCCGATCGAGCCGCACGTTTTGATATATTGTTTGTCTGTGTGCGACGTACGGTTATTGAGTTATTCGAAATCAAAATTTGCGTAGGAATAATAATAATAACTAGACCGGACAATTCCCCGGGGGAAATTGTGAGAGGATGCAGTGCGCGAAGCAATTCGCTCACGCATGTTCGCTGGCCGTGAACGTGTGACCCGGAATGATGTTTCACTGCAATGATTGTGTGTGTGCTCGAGACAGCAGCCGTCATGAAGAAGAGCTATTCAACAGTATAAACAAAGTGACTACAGGCAGAAATTAGCATGTACTGCTTTAACCTGGGACAGACATCTGTCCTTACCACAAGGATAATGTTTAATTTGTGCACTGTCCCTTTTAAAAATAAAATAAACTCTAAGAAGAGTGTTTGTAGTTTGTATGTACGAACAGAAGTGTTCCTAATAAAGTGGGCGGCTAAGGTGAGGCCTGTCGGCTGCCCTCCTCTCAGTTTCTCAGAGCAGCGGATGTTTGAAAAAGTGCTTTTTTTTTCCAATTAATTCCATAGAAATGAATGGGTTTTTTTTGGGACAAGTGTGACTACTACTTTTGAGAAAATTATGTCTGTGGTGTGAAATTTGTGGCTGAAAACAGTTTAAGTTTGAAATTTTGAGCATGATTTGTGTTTGTGCTTGAGACAGCTTTTCCCTCTGCCCCGTCACTGGCCCCAATTGGCATGGTGACGGGCCTGAACAGGAGAGTTAAGAAACACACACAAGATTATGTCAGGTGTCTACTGTGTTTTGCAAAGAGTAGGCCTCGAACAATCACAAATAACTCGACAACGAAAGCAGCTATTCACAAAATTCTTTCACAGTGAGCGCTAGAAGGGTCTCCTGAATAAAATGATGTATTTTTTTGTTTGTATTGTTAAAAATGAGGACGCTACAGGGAGTTAAAAACGAGTGACTTTTCAGCAACGTTTATAATGGGAGTCAATGAGGCCGCTCACCTGTGCTCTCCTCACTTTGAGGCTTGTCATTCAAAAACCGTAAATCCTATCGTTTAGGTAGACACATTGTGTGAATCAGGACAAGTTTTCCTACTACTTTTGAGAAAATCATGTCTGTAGAGTGAAATTTGTGGCTGAAAACAGAGTTTAAGCGAGAAAGTTTGACCTTTTGTTTTAACCTCTCTCCACTCTGAGCATAACGAGGTCCACTGGTGTGTAACGCAATAGACACCCATTCAAAAGCCGGATTTTCTCCCAGAAACCACATGGCGTTTGAACCGGGCCTGATCCGAAAGTGTAAAACCTAGCAGAAAAGTTGAATGCCAGATCCACAGAGGATAAGTTTTCCTACGTTTTAGAGTTTGAATCACGTCTCTAGGTGAAAGCATGCCAGAGCAGTGGATGTTTGAAAAACATTGAAAAAGTGCTTTTTTTTCAATTAATTCCATAGAAATGAATGGGGTTTTTTTGGACGATTTTTTCGCGACTACGTCGAGAAAAAATCGTATTCTATAGAGAAAAGTAATAGCATAGCGAGTCCGATCGAACCGCACGTTTTGATACATTGTTTGTCTGTGTGCGACGTACGGTTATTGTGTTACTCGAAATCAAAATTTGTGTAGGAAGAGTAACAAATATAACACTAGACCGGACAATTCCCCGGGGGAAATTGTGAGAGGATGCAGTGCGCGAAGCAATTCGGTCACGCATGTTCGCTGGCCGTGAATGTGTGACCCGGAATGATGTTTCAACGCAATGATTGTGTGTGCTCGAAACAGCAGCCATCATGAATAAGAGCTATTCAAGAGAATAACCAAAGTGACTACAGGCGGAAATTAGCATGTACTGCTATAACCTGGGACAGACATCTGCAGCCGGTTTCACTAAAGTAGTTTAGACTGGTCTATGGGTTAAGATTGGTCTTAAGTTTCTTTATAGACCAGTCTAATGCAAGTAAGACAGTTTCACAAAAGTTAAGACTAATTTTTTAAGTCTAATTTTAGGCTTAAAAAGTAAGACACCCTCCCCCCAGTCTAATATGGGTCTAAGGGCTATATCACCATGGTAATAACTGAAATAGTGTGTGAATCAGTGTGTGTGTGTGTTGTTGTTGTTGTTGTTATTATTATTATTATAGTGTTGTTATTGTGTTCTTGTTATTGTGTTCTTGTTATTATTACTATTGTTATTATTATTACTATTGTTACTATTATTACTGGACATACTTTCTTAAATGAATAAAATTGAATTAAAAAAAAGTCAAGCCATAAGTGCCATCAATGTCAATAACTACAAGAAAGCCTGAAATATTAAGGCAGTGAAGTGCAAGTATGTAATACACAAATTTAGGCTATTATAATCTAACTATAAAGTATTCAAAAAAGAACAAACAGTGTAATGCCAGCTTATTCATTTTATTACTTATAAATAATATAAATATATATAAATAATATAAATATATCAATTCATTTATGCATATAATTACATCACCACTCATCACTTATCTCTCTCTCACACACACACACACACACACCACTACATCACTCCTCCATCTGCGCGAGTCTCTTCAATTTAAGTTGCAGTCGCTCCAAAAGGAAAGACTGCAACTTAAATTGAAGAGACTCGCGCAGATGGAGGAGTGATGTAGATAATAACGGCGACTCGCCTCCGTAGATCTCTATCACCATTTCGGTGGTGACTTTGTTTCTTCGCTTTCCCTCCTCCTGTTGGGGGTCCCGTTTTCCGCTTGTATATTAACTTTTTTGCCTCTGGCAATATTTTTAAACCTCTTCTGCACAGCTGACACGTCTCGTACCGCAGCGGGGTTAACGCTGTTCACCGCATCGGTGATTTTTTTCCACACCTCATGTTTCTTTTTCTTGGTACACTCCTCATTGAATTTCCCCAACAAAATCCCTTTGTAGGAATTAAATTCTTCAAGAATGGCTAAATTCTCTGAGTGCGTGAACAGCACTGACCGGTTGCTGTCCGCCATTTTTTTTTGTTTTGAAAAGAGTCTTAAATTACCAACAATCCTTTGCGGCATAGTACGACTTAAGATAGTCAGAGTCTTAACTGCTTTGTGCAACAGTTTTTGTTAGACGTCTATGCTAAGTCCGACTATACCCTCTGTCTAAGTTATAGTCATAGTCTATCTTAGTGAAACCGGCTCCTGTCCTTACCACAAGGATAATGTTTAATTTGTGCACTGTCCCTTTTAAAAATAAAATAAACTCTAAACTCTAAGAAGAGTGTTTGTAGTTGGTATGTACGAACAGAAGTGTTCCTAATAAAGTGGGCGGCTAAGGTGAGGCCTGTCGGCTGCCCTCCTCTCAGTTTGAGGCTTGTCATTCAAAAAGTGTAAATTCTATCGTTTAGGTAGACACATTGTGTGAATCAGGACAAGTTTTCCTACTACTTTTGAGAAAATCATGTCTGTAGAGTGAAATTTGTGGGTGAAAACACAGTTTAAGCGAGAAAATTTGAGCTTTTTTTCAAACTGTCTACACTCTAAGCTTAACGACCCTCACTGGTGTGTAACGCAATAGACACCCATTCAAAAGCCGGATTTTCTCCCGGAACCCACATGGCGTTTGAGCTGGGACTGATCCAAAAGTGTAGAACCTAGCAGAAAAGTTGAATGCCAGATCCACAGAGGAGAAGTTTTCCTACGTTTTAGAGTTTGAATCACGTCTCTAGGTTAAAGCATGCCAGAGCAGCAGACGTTTGAAAAACGTTGAAAAAGTGCTTTTTTTCAATTAATTCCATAGAAATGAATGGGGTTTTTTTCGACGATTTTTTCGCGACTACGTCGCGAAAAAATTGTTTTCTATAGAGAAAAGTAATAGCATAGCGAGTCCGATCGAGCCGCACGTTTTGATATATTGTTTGTCTGTGTGCAACGTACGGTTATTGAGTTAATCGAAATCGAAATTTGCGTAGGAAGAGTAACAAATATAACACTAGACCGGACAATTCCCCGGGGGAAATTGTGAGAGGATGCAGTGCGCGAAGCAATTCGCTCACGCATGTTTGCTGGCCGTGAATGTGTGACCCGCAATGATGTTTCAATGCAATGATTGTGTGTGTGCTTGAAACAGCAGCCGTCATGAAGAAGAGCTATTCAAGAGCATGAACAAAGTGACTACAGGCGGAAATTAGCATGTACTGCTATAACCTGGGACAGACATCTGTCCTTACCACAAGGATAATGTTTAATTTGTGCACTGTCCCTTTTAAAAATAAACTCTAAACTCTAAGAAGAGTGTTTGTAGTTTGTATGTACGAACAGAAGTGTTCCTAATAAAGTGGGCGGCTAAGGTGAGGCTAAGACACACAAGGGCTGGCGTTTTCTACTGTTTTTTTTATGAAGGACCAGGCCTCGAACAATGACAAATAACTCGACAACGGAAGCAGCTATTCACAAAATTCTTTCACACTGAGCGCTAGAAGGGTCTCCTGAATAGACTGATGTAATTTTTTTGTCTGTATTGTTAAAAATGAGGACGCTACAGGGAGTTAAAAACGAGTGACTTTTCAGCAACGTTTATAATGGGAGTCAATGAGGCCGCTCACCTGTGCTCTCCTCACTTTGAGGCTTGTCATTCAAAAACCGTAAATCCTATCGTTTAGGTAGACACATTGTGTGAATCAGGACAAGTTTTCCTACTACTTTTGAGAAAATCATGTCTGTAGAGTGAAATTTGTGGCTGAAAACAGAGTTTAAGCGAGAAAGTTTGACCTTTTTTTTGAACCTCTCTCCACTCTGACCTTAACGAGGTCCACTGGTGTGTAACGCAATAGACACCCATTCAAAAGCCGGATTTTCTCCCAGAAACCACATGGCGTTTGACCCGGGACTGATCCGAAAGTGTAGAACCTAGCAGAAAAGTTGAATGCCAGATCCACAGAGGAGAAGTTTTCCTACGTTTTAGAGTTTGAATCACGTCTCTAGGTGAAAGCATGCCAGAGCAGCGGATGTTTGAAAAACGTTGAAAAAGTGCTTTTTTTTCAATTAATTCCATAGAAATGAATGTGGTTTTTTTGGACGATTTTTTCGCGACTACGTCGCGAAAAAATCGTATTCTATAGAGAAAAGTAATAGCATAGCGAGTCCGATCGAGCCGCACGTTTTGATACATTGTTTGTCTGTGTGCGACGTACGGTTATTGTGTTACTCGAAATCAAAATTTGTGTAGGAAGAGTAACAAATATAACACTAGACCGGACAATTCCCCGGGGGAAATTGTGAGAGGA
Source organism: Neoarius graeffei (assembly GCF_027579695.1). NCBI lineage: Eukaryota > Metazoa > Chordata > Actinopteri > Siluriformes > Ariidae > Neoarius > Neoarius graeffei. Next base: position 35,563,557 of record NC_083573.1, on the reverse strand, counting down.
TGCAGTGCGCGAAGCAATTCGCTCACGCATGTTTGCTGGCCGTGAACGTGTGACCCGCAATGATGTTTCAATGCAATGATTATGTGTGTGCTTGAGACAGCAGCCGTCATGAAGAAGAGCTATTCAACAGTATAAACAAAGTGACTACAGGCGGAAATTAGCATGTACTGCTATAACCTGGGACAGACATCTGTCCTTACCACAAGGATAATGTTTACTTTGTGCACTGTCCCTTTTAAAAATAAAATAAACTCTAAGAAGAGTGGTTGTAGTTTGTATGTACGAACAGAAGTGTTCCTAATAAAGTGGGCGGCTAAGGTGAGGCCATTTGGCTGCCCTCTTCTCACTTTGAGGCTTCTCATTCAAAAATTGTAAATCCTATCATTTAGATAGACACATTGTGTGAATCAGGACAAGTTTTCCTACTACTTTTGAGAAAATCATGTCTGTAGAGTGAAATTTGTGGATGAAAACACAGTTTAAGCGAGAAATTTTGAGCTTTTTTTCCAAGCTGTCTACACTCTAAGCTTAACGACCTTCACTGGTGTGTAACGCAATAGACACCCATTCAAAAGCCCGATTTTCTCCCACAACCCACATGGCGTTTGAGCCGGGACTGATCCAAAAGTGTAGAACCTAGCAGAAAAGTTGAATGCCAGATCCACAGAGGAGAAGTTTTCCTACGTTTTAGAGTTTGAATCACGTCTCTAGGTGAAAGCATGCCAGAGCAGTGGATGTTTGAAAAAGTGCTTTTTTTTCCAATTAATTCCAAATGAATGGGGTTTTTTTGGGACAAGTGTGACCACTACTTTTGAGAAAATTATGTCTGTAGTGTGAAATTTGTGGCTGAAAACAGTTTAAGTTTGAAATTTTGAGCATGATTTGTGTGTGCTTGAGACAGCAGCCACCTCTGCCCCGTCACTGGCCCCAATCGGCATGGTGACGGGCCTGAACAGGAGAGTTAAGAGACACAGACAAGATTTTGTCAGGTGTCTGTCTGCTGTGTTTTGCTAAGGAGTAGGCCTCGAACAATCACAAATAACTCGACAACGAAAGCAGCTATTCACAAAATTCTTTCACAGTGAGCGCTAGAACGGTCTCCTGAATAGACTGATGTAATTTTTTTGTCTGTATTGTTAAAAATGAGGACGCTACAGGGAGTTAAAAACGAGTGACTTTTCAGCAACGTTTATAATGGGAGTCAATGAGGCCGCTCACCTGTGCTCTCCTCACTTTGAGGCTTGTCATTCAAAAACAGTAAATCCTATCGTTTAGGTAGACACATTGTGTGAATCAGGACAAGTTTTCCTACTACTTTTGAGAAAATCATGTCTGTAGAGTGAAATTTGTGGCTGAAAACAGAGTTTAAGCGAGAAAGTTTGACCTTTTTTTTGAACCTCTCTCCACTCTGAGCTTAAGGAGGTCCACTGGTGTGTATCGCAATAGAAACCCATTCAAAAGCCGGATTTTCTCCCGGAACCCACATGGCGTTTGACCCGGGACTGATCCGAAAGTGTAGAACCTAGCAGAAAAGTTGAATGCCAGATCCACAGAGGAGAAGTTTTCCTACGTTTTAGAGTTTGAATCACGTCTCTAGGTGAAAGCATGCCAGAGCAGCGGATGTTTGAAAAAGTGCTTTTTTTTCAATTAATTCCATAGAAATGAATGGGGTTTTTTTGGACGATTTTTTCGCGACTACGTCGCGAAAAAATCGTATTCTATAGAGAAAAGTAATAGCATAGCGAGTCCGATCGAGCCGCACGTTTTGATACATTGTTTGTCTGTGTGCGACGTACGGTTATTGTGTTACTCGAAATCAAAATTTGTGTAGGAAGAGTAACAAATATAACACTAGACCGGACAATTCCCCGGGGGAAATTGTGAGAGGATGCAGTGCGCGAAGCAATTCGCTCACGCATGTTCGCTGGCCGTGAACGTGTGACCCGCAATGATGTTTCAATGCAATGATCGTATGTGTGCTCGAGACAGCAGCCGTCATGAAGAAGACCTATTCAAGAGTATGACCAAAGTGACTACAGGCGGAAATTAGCATGTACTGCTATAACCTGGGACAGACATCTGTCCTTAACACAAGGATAATGTTTAATTTGTGCACTGTCCCTTTTAAAAATAAAATAAACTCTAAACTCTAAGAAGAGTGTTTGTAGTTTGTATGTACGAACAGAAGTGTTCCTAATAAAGTGGGCGGCTAAGGTGAGGCTGACACACAAGGGCTGGAGTTTTCTACTGTTTTTTTTATGAAGGACCAGGCCTCGAACAATGACAAATAACTCAACAACGGAAGCAGCTATTCACAAAATTCTTTCACAGTGAGCGCTAGAAGGGTCTCCTGAATAAAATGATGTATTTTTTTGTGTGTATTGTTAAAAATGAGGACGCTACAGGGAGTTAAAAACGAGTGACTTTTCAGCAACGTTTATACTGGGAGTCAATGAGGCCGCTCACCTGTGCTCTCCTCACTTTGAGGCTTATCATTCAAAAACCGTAAATCCTATCGTTTAGGTAGACACATTGTGTGAATCAGGACAAGTTTTCCTACTACTTTTGAGAAAATCATGTCTGTAGAGTGAAATTTGTGGCTGAAAACACGGTTTAAAAATAAAATAAACTCTAAACTCTAAGAAGAGTGTTTGTAGTTTGTATGTACGAACAGAAGTGTTCCTAATAAAGTGGGCGGCTAAGGTGAGGCTGACACACAAGGGCTGGAGTTTTCTACTGTTTTTTTTATGAAGGACCAGGCCTCGAACAATGACAAATAACTCGACAACGGAAGCAGCTATTCACAAAATTCTTTCACAGTGAGCGCTAGAAGGGTCTCCTGAATAAAATGATGTATTTTTTTGTTTGTATTGTTAAAAATGAGGACGCTACAGGGAGTTAAAAATGAGTGACTTTTCAGCAACGTTTATACTGGGAGTCAATGAGGCCGCTCACCTGTGCTCTCCTCACTTTGAGGCTTGTCATTCAAAAACCGTAAATCCTACCGTTTAGGTAGACACATTGTGTGAATCAGGACAAGTTTTCCTACTACTTTTGAGAAAATCATGTCTGTAGAGTGAAATTTGTGGCTGAAAACAGAGTTTAAGCGAGAAAGTTTGACCTTTTTTTTTAACCTCTCTCCACTCTGAGCATAACGAGGTCCACTGGTGTGTAACGCAATAGACACCCATAAAAAGCCGGATTTTCTCCCGGAACCAACATGGCGTTTGAGCCGGGACTGATCCGAAAGTGTAGAACCTAGCAGAAAAGTTGAAGGCCGGATCCACAGAGGAGAAGTTTTCCTACGTTTTAGAGTTTGAATCACGTCTCTAGGTGAAAGCATGCCAGAGCAGCGGATGTTTGAAAAACGTTGAAAAAGTGCTTTTTTTTCAATTAATTCCATAGAAATGAATGGGGGTTTTTTGGACGATTTTTTCGCGACTACGTCGCGAAAAAATCGTATTCTATAGAGAAAAGTAATAGCATAGCGAGTCCGATCGAGCCGCACGTTTTGATACATTGTTTGTCTGTGTGCGACGTACGGTTATTGTGTTACTCAAAATCAAAATTTGTGTAGGAAGAGTAACAAATATAACACTAGACCGGACAATTCCCCGGGGGAAATTGTGAGAGGATGCAGTGCGCGAAGCAATTCGGTCACGCATGTTCGCTGGCCGTGAATGTGTGACCCGCAATGATGTTTCAATGCAATGATTATGTGTGTGCTTGAGACAGCAGCCGTCATGAAGAAGAGCTTTTCAACAGTATAAACAAAGTGACTACAGGCGGAAATTAGCATGTACTGCTTTAACCTGGGACAGACATCTGTCCTTACCACAAGGATAATGTTTAATTTGTGCACTGTCCCTTTTAAAAATAAAATAAACTCTAAACTCTAAGAAGAGTGTTTGTAGTTTGTATGTACGAACAGAAGTGTTCCTAATAAAGTGGGCGGCTAAGGTGAGGCTGACACACAAGGGCTGGAGTTTTCTACTGTTTTTTTTATGAAGGACCAGGCCTCGAACAATGACAAATAACTCGACAACGGAAGCAGCTATTCACAAAATTCTTTCACAGTGAGCGCTAGAAGGGTCTACTGAATAAAATGATGTATTTTTTTGTTTGTACTCTTAAAAATAACGACACTATAGCGATTTAAAGACGAGTGACTTTTCTATCACGTTTATAATGGATGTCAATGAAGCCTGTCAGCTGCACTGTCCTCAGTTTGACGCTTGTCATACAAAAACCGTAAATCCTATCGTTTAGGTAGACACATTGTGTGAATCAGGACAAGTTTTCCTACTACTTTTGAGAAAATCATGTCTGTAGAGTGAAATTTGTAGCTGAAAACACAGTTTAAGCGAGAAAGTTTGACCTTTTTTTAACCTCTGTCCACTCTGAGCTTAACGAGGTCCACTGGTGTGTAACGCAATAGACACTCATTCAAAAGCCGGATTTTCTCCCAGAAACCACATGGCGTTTGAGCTGGGACTGATCCGAAAGTGTAGAACCTAGCAGAAAAGTTGAATGCCAGATCCACAGAGGAGAAGTTTTCCTACGTTTTAGAGTTTGAATCACGTCTCTAGGTGAAAGCATGCCAGAGCAGCGGATGTTTGAAAAACGTTGAAAAAGTGCTTTTTTTTCAATTAATTCCATAGAAATGAATGGGGTTTTTTTGAACGATTTTTTCGCGACTACGTCGCGAAAAAATCGTATTCTGTAGAGAAAAGTAATAGCATAGCGAGTCCGATCGAGCCGCACGTTTTGATACATTGTTTGTCTGTGTGCGACGTACGGTTATTGTGTTACTCGAAATCAAAATTTGTGTAGGAAGAGTAACAAATATAACACTAGACCGGACAATTCCCCGGGGGAAATTGTGAGAGGATGCAGTGCGCGAAGCAATTCGCTCACGCATGTTCGCTGGCCGTGAACGTGTGACCCGCAATGATGTTTCAATGCAATGATCGTGTGTGTGCTCGAGACAGCAGCCATCATGAAGAAGAGCTTTTCAAGAGTATGACCAAAGTGACTACAGGCGGAAATTAGCATGTACTGCTATAAGAAGAGTGTTTGTAGTTGGTATGTACGAACAGAAGTGTTCCTAATAAAGTGGGCGGCTAAGGTGAGGCCTGTCGGCTGCCCTCCTCTCAGTTTGAGGCTTGTCATTCAAAAAGTGTAAATTCTATCGTTTAGGTAGACACATTGTGTGAATCAGGACAAGTTTTCCTACTACTTTTGAGAAAATCATGTCTGTAGAGTGAAATTTGTGGGTGAAAACACAGTTTAAGCGAGAAAATTTGAGCTTTTTTTCAAACTGTCTACACTCTAAGCTTAACGACCCTCACTGGTGTGTAACGCAATAGACACCCATTCAAAAGCCGGATTTTCTCCCGGAACCCACATGGCGTTTGAGCTGGGACTGATCCAAAAGTGTAGAACCTAGCAGAAAAGTTGAATGCCAGATCCACAGAGGAGAAGTTTTCCTACGTTTTAGAGTTTGAATCACGTCTCTAGGTTAAAGCATGCCAGAGCAGCAGACGTTTGAAAAACGTTGAAAAAGTGCTTTTTTTCAATTAATTCCATAGAAATGAATGGGGTTTTTTTCGACGATTTTGTCGCGACTACGTCGCGAAAAAATTGTTTTCTATAGAGAAAAGTAATAGCATAGCGAGTCCGATCGAGCCGCACGTTTTGATATATTGTTTGTCTGTGTGCAACGTACGGTTATTGAGTTAATCGAAATCGAAATTTGCGTAGGAAGAGTAACAAATATAACACTAGACCGGACAATTCCCCGGGGGAAATTGTGAGAGGATGCAGTGCGCGAAGCAATTCGCTCACGCACGTTCGCTGGCCGTGAATGTGTGACCCGCAATGATGTTTCAATGCAATGATCGTGTGTGTGCTCGAGACAGCAGCCGTCATGAAGAAGACCTATTCAAGAGTATGACCAAAGTGACTACAGGCGGAAATTAGCATGTACTGCTATAACCTGGGACAGACATCTGTCCTTACCACAAGGATAATGTTTAATTTGTGCACTGTCCCTTTTAAAAATAAAATAAACTCTAAACTCTAAGAAGAGTGTTTGTAGTTTGTATGTACGAACAGAAGTGTTCCTAATAAAGTGGGCGGCTAAGGTGAGGCTGACACACAAGGGCTGGAGTTTTCTACTGTTTTTTTTATGAAGGACCAGGCCTCGAACAATGACAAATAACTCGACAACGAAAGCAGCTATTCACAAAATTCTTTCACAGTGAGCGCTAGAAGGGTCTCCTGAATAAAATGATGTATTTTTTTGTTTGTATTGTTAAAAATGAGGACGCTACAGGGAGTTAAAAACGAGTGACTTTTCAGCAACGTTTATACTGGGAGTCAATGAGGCCGCTCACCTGTGCTCTCCTCACTTTGAGGCTTGTCATTCAAAAACCGTAAATCCTATCGTTTAGGTAGACACATTGTGTGAATCAGGACAAGTTTTCCTACTACTTTTGAGAAAATCATGTCTGTAGAGTGAAATTTGTGGCTGAAAACACGGTTTAAGCGAGAAAGTTTGAGCTTTTTTTTGAAGCCGCCTACACTCTAAGCTTAAAGACCCTCACTGGTGTGTAACGCAATAGACACCCATTCAAAAGCCGGATTTTCTCCCAGAAACCACATGGCGTTTGAACCGGGCCTGATCCGAAAGTGTAAAACCTAGCAGAAAAGTTGAATGCCAGATCCACAGAGGAGAAGTTTTCCTACGTTTTAGAGTTTGAATCATGTCTCTAGGTGAAAGCATGCCAGAGCAGTGGATGTTTGAAAAACATTGAAAAAGTGCTTTTTTTTCAATTAATTCCATAGAAATGAATGGGGTTTTTTGGGGCGATTTTTTCGCGACTACGTAGCGAAAAAATCGTATTCTATAGAGAAAAGTAATAGCATAGCGAGTCCGATCGAGCCGCACGTTTTGATATATTGTTTGTCTGTGTGCGACGTACGGTTGTGTGACCTGCTATGAAGCTACAATGCCATGATTGATGTGTGTGCTTGAGACAGCTGCCCCCCTCCCCTCTGTGCTCGCTTACTGAAGCCAGTAAGCATGGTGACAGGCCTGAGCAGGCTAAGAAACACACACAAGATTTTATCAGGTGTCTGCTGTTTTGCTAAGGAGTAGGCCTCGAACAATCACAAATAACTCGACAACGAAAGCAGCAATTCACAAAATTCTTTCACAGTGAGCGCTAGAAGGGTCTCCTGAATAAAATGATGTATTTTTTTGTTTGTATTGTTAAAAATGAGGACGCTACAGGGAGTTAAAAACGAGTGACTTTTCAGCAACGTTTATACTGGGAGTCAATGAGGCCGCTCACCTGTGCTCTCCTCACTTTGAGGCTTGTCATTCAAAAACCGTAAATCCTATCGTTTAGGTAGACACATTGTGTGAATCAGGACAAGTTTTCCTACTACTTTTGAGAAAATCATGTCTGTAGAGTGAAATTTGTGGCTGAAAACACGGTTTAAAAATAAAATAAACTCTAAACTCTAAGAAGAGTGTTTGTAGTTTGTATGTACGAACAGAAGTGTTCCTAATAAAGTGGGCGGCTAAGGTGAGGCTGACACACAAGGGCTGGAGTTTTCTACTGTTTTTTTTATGAAGGACCAGGCCTCGAACAATGACAAATAACTCGACAACGGAAGCAGCTATTCACAAAATTCTTTCACAGTGAGCGCTAGAAGGGTCTCCTGAATAAAATGATGTATTTTTTTGTTTGTATTGTTAAAAATGAGGACGCTACAGGGAGTTAAAAACGAGTGACTTTTCAGCAACGTTTATACTGGGAGTCAATGAGGCCGCTCACCTGTGCTCTCCTCACTTTGAGGCTTGTCATTCAAAAACCGTAAATCCTATCGTTTAGGTAGACACATTGTGTGAATCAGGACAAGTCTTCCTACTACTTTTGAGAAAATCATGTCTGTAGAGTGAAATTTGTGGCTGAAAACACGGTTTAAAAATAAAATAAACTCTAAACTCTAAGAAGAGTGTTTGTAGTTTGTATGTACGAACAGAAGTGTTCCTAATAAAGTGGGCGGCTAAGGTGAGGCTGACACACAAGGGCTGGAGTTTTCTACTGTTTTTTTTATGAAGGACCAGGCCTCGAACAATGACAAATAACTCGACAACGGAAGCAGCTATTCACAAAATTCTTTCACAGTGAGCGCTAGAAGGGTCTCCTGAATAAAATGATGTATTTTTTTGTTTGTATTGTTAAAAATGAGGACGCTACAGGGAGTTAAAAACGAGTGACTTTTCTATCCCGTTTATAATGCATGTCAATGAGCTAACACACACAAGGTCTTGAATTTTGTGCTGTTTTTTACTACGGACCAGACCTCAAACAATGACAAATAACTCGACAACGAAAGCAGCTATTCACAAAATTCTTTCACAGTGAGCGCTAGAAGGGTCTCCTGAATAAAATGATGTATTTTTTTGTTTGTATTGTTAAAAATGAGGACGCTACAGGGAGTTAAAAACGAGTGACTTTTCAGCAACGTTTATACTGGGAGTCAATGAGGCCGCTCACCTGTGCTCTCCTCACTTTGAGGCTTGTCATTCAAAAACCGTAAATCCTATCGTTTAGGTAGACACATTGTGTGAATCAGGACAAGTTTTCCTACTACTTTTGAGAAAATCATGTCTGTAGAGTGAAATTTGTGGCTGAAAACACGGTTTAAAAATAAAATAAACTCTAAACTCTAAGAAGAGTGTTTGTAGTTTGTATGTACGAACAGAAGTGTTCCTAATAAAGTGGGCGGCTAAGGTGAGGCTGACACACAAGGGCTGGAGTTTTCTACTGTTTTTTTTATGAAGGACCAGGCCTCGAACAATGACAAATAACTCGACAACGGAAGCAGCTATTCACAAAATTCTTTCACAGTGAGCGCTAGAAGGGTCTCCTGAATAAAATGATGTATTTTTTTGTTTGTATTGTTAAAAATGAGGACGCTACAGGGAGATAAAAACGAGTGACTTTTCTATCCCGTTTATAATGCATGTCAATGAGCTAACACACACAAGGTCTTGAATTTTGTGCTGTTTTTTACTACGGACCAGACCTCAAACAATGACAAATAACTCGACAACGAAAGCAGCTATTCACAGAATTCTTTCACAGTGAGCGCTAGAAGGGTCTCCTGAATAAAATGATGTATTTTTTTGTTTGTATTGTTAAAAATGAGGACGCTACAGGGAGTTAAAAACGAGTGACTTTTCAGCAACGTTTATACTGGGAGTCAATGAGGCCGCTCACCTGTGCTCTCCTCACTTTGAGGCTTGTCATTCAAAAACCGTAAATCCTACCGTTTAGGTAGACACATTGTGTGAATCAGGACAAGTTTTCCTACTACTTTTGAGAAAATCATGTCTGTAGAGTGAAATTTGTGGATGAAAACACGGTTTAAGCGAGAAAGTTTGAGCTTTTTTTTGAAGCCGCCTACACTCTAAGTAAACGACCCTCACTGGTGTGTAACGCAATAGACACCCATTCAAAAGCCGGATTTTCTCCCAGAAACCACATGGCGTTTGAACCGGGCCTGATCCGAAAGTGTAAAACCTAGCAGAAAAGTTGAATGCCAGATCCACAGAGGAGAAGTTTTCCTACGTTTTAGAGTTTGAATCATGTCTCTAGGTGAAAGCATGCCAGAGCAGTGGATGTTTGAAAAACATTGAAAAAGTGCTTTTTTTTCAATTAATTCCATAGAAATGAATGGGGTTTTTTGGGGCGATTTTTTCGCGACTACGTCGCGAAAAAATCGTATTCTATAGAGAAAAGTAATAGCATAGCGAGTCCGATCGAGCCGCACGTTTTGATATATTGTTTGTCTGTGTGCGACGTACGGTTATTCAGTTATTCGAAATCAAAATTTGCGTAGGAATAATAATAATAATAAGAAGAAGAAGAAATACGTAGAAGAACAATAGTTGCAGTGCTTTGCACTGCAACCTATGGGCTCCCCTAGGGGAGCCCATAGGTTGCTGTGCTGCAGCACTGCATCCTAACTAGACCGGACAATTCCCCGGGGGAAATTGTGAGAGGATGCAGTGCGCGAAGCAATTCGCTCACGCATGTTCGCTGGCCGTGAACGTGTGACCCGCAATGATGTTTCAATGCAATGATTGTGTGTGTGCTCTAGACAGCAGCCATCATGAAGAAGACCTATTCAAGAGTATGACCAAAGTGACTACAGGCGGAAATTAGCATGTACTGCTATAACCTGGGACAGACATCTGTCCTTAACACAAGGATAATGTTCAATTTGTGCACTGTCCCTTTTAAAAATAAAATAAACTCTAAACTCTAAGAAGAGTGTTTGTAGTTTGTATGTACGAACAGAAGTGTTCCTAATAAAGTGGGCGGCTAAGGTGAGGCTGACACACAAGGGCTGGAGTTTTCTACTGTTTTTTTATGAAGGACCAGGCCTCGAACAATGACAAATAACTCGACAACGGAAGCAGCTATTCACAAAATTCTTTCACAGTGAGCGCTAGAAGGGTCTCCTGAATAAAATGATGTATTTTTTTGTTTGTATTGTTAAAAATGAGGACGCTACAGGGAGTTAAAAACGAGTGACTTTTCAGCAACGTTTATACTGGGAGTCAATGAGGCCGCTCACCTGTGCTCTCCTCACTTTGAGGCTTGTCATTCAAAAACCGTAAATCCTATCGTTGAGGTAGACACATTGTGTGAATCAGGACAAGTTTTCCTACTACTTTTGAGAAAATCATGTCTGTAGAGTGAAATTTGTGGCTGAAAACACGGTTTAAGCGAGAAAGTTTGAGCTTTTTTTTGAAGCCGCCTACACTCTAAGCTTAAAGACCCTCACTGGTGTGTAACGCAATAGACACCCATTCAAAAGCCGGATTTTCTCCCAGAAACCACATGGCGTTTGAACCGGGACTGATCCGAAAGTGTAAAACCTAGCAGAAAAGTTGAATGCCAGATCCACAGAGGAGAAGTTTTCCTACGTTTTAGAGTTTGAATCATGTCTCTAGGTGAAAGCATGCCAGAGCAACGGATGTTTGAAAAACGTTGAAAAAGTGCTTTTTTTTCAATTAATTCCATAGAAATGAATGGGGTTTTTTGGGGCGATTTTTTCACGACTACGTCGCGAAAAAATCGTATTCTATAGAGAAAAGTAATGTACTGTTTGTTTGCATGTACTGCTATAACCTGGGACAGACATCTGTCCTTAACACAAGGATAATGTTTAATTTGTGCACTGTCCCTTTTAAAAATAAAATAAACTCTAAACTCTAAGAAGAGTGTTTGTAGTTTGTATGTACGAACAGAAGTGTTCCTAATAAAGTGGGCGGCTAAGGTGAGGCTGACACATCAAGGGCTGGAGTTTTCTACTGTTTTTTTATGAAGGACCAGGCCTCGAACAATGACAAATAACTCGACAACGGAAGCAGCTATTCACAAAATTCTTTCACAGTGAGCGCTAGAAGGGTCTCCTGAATAAAATGATGTATTTTTTTGTTTGTATTGTTAAAAATGAGGACGCTACAGGGAGTTAAAAACGAGTGACTTTTCAGCAACATTTATACTGGGAGTCAATGAGGCTGCTCACCTGTGCTCTCCTCACTTTGAGGCTTGTCATTCAAAAACCGTAAATCCTACCGTTTAGGTAGACACATTGTGTGAATCAGGACAAGTTTTCCTACTACTTTTGAGAAAATCATGTCTGTAGAGTGAAATTTGTGGCTGAAAACGGAGTTTAAGCGAGAAAGTTTGACCTTTTTTTTGAAGCCGCCTACACTCTAAGTTTAACGACCCTCACTGGTGTGTAACGCAATAGACACCCATTCAAAAGCCGGATTTTCTCCCAGAAACCACATGGCGTTTGAACCGGGCCTGATCCGAAAGTGTAAAACCTAGCAGAAAAGTTGAATGCCAGATCCACAGAGGAGAAGTTTTCCTACGTTTTAGAGTTTGAATCATGTCTCTAGGTGAAAGCATGCCAGAGCAGTGGATGTTTGAAAAACATTGAAAAAGTGCTTTTTTTTCAATTAATTCCATAGAAATGAATGGGGTTTTTTGGGGCGATTTTTTCGCGACTACGTCGCGAAAAAATCGTATTCTACAGAGAAAAGTAATAGCATAGCGAGTCCGATCGAGCCGCACGTTTTGATATATTGTTTGTCTGTGTGCGACGTACGGTTATTGAGTTATTCGAAATCAAAATTTGCGTAGGAATAATAAGAAGAAGAAGAAGAAGAAGAAATACGTAGAAGAACAATAGTTGCAGTGCTTTGCACTGCAACCTATGGGCTCCCCTAGGGGAGCCCATAGGTTGCTGTGCTGCAGCACTGCATCCTAACTAGACCGGACAATTCCCCGGGGGGAAATTGTGAGAGGATGCAGTGCGCGAAGCAATTCGGTCACGCATGTTTGCTGGCCGTGAATGTGTGACCCGCAATGACGTTTCAATGCAATGATTATGTGTGTGCTTGAGACAGCAGCCGTCATGAAGAAGAGCTATTCAACAGTATGACCAAAGTGACTACAGGCGGAAATTAGCATGTACTGCTATAACCTGGGACAGACATCTGTCCTTACCACAAGGATAATGTTTAATTTGTGCACTGTCCCTTTTAAAAATAAAATAAACTCTAAACTCTAAGAAGAGTGTTTGTAGTTTGTATGTACGAACAGAAGTGTTCCTAATAAAGTGGGCGGCTAAGGTGAGGCCTGTCGGCTGCCCTCCTCTCAGTTTCTCAGAGCAGCGGATGTTTGAAAAAGTCCTTTTTTTTTCCAATTAATTCCATTGAAATGAATGGGTTTTTTTGGGGACAAGTGTGACTACTACTTTTGAGAAAATTATGTCTGTAGTGTGAAATTTGTGGCTGAAAACAGTTTAAGTTTGAAATTTTGAGCATGTAAGTGTAGAACCTAGCAGAAAAGTTGAATGACAGATCCACAGAGGAGAAGTTTTCCTACGTTTTAGAGTTTGAATCACGTCTCTAGGTGAAAGCATGCCAGAGCAGCAGACGTTTGAAAAACGTTGAAAAAGTGCTTTTTTTCAATTAATTCCATAGAAATGAATGGGGTTTTTTTGTGACGATTTTTTTTTTATAACCTGGGACAGACATCTGATCTTAACACAAGGATAATGTTTAATTTGTGCACTGTCCCTTTTAAAAATAAAATAAACTCTAAACTCTAAGAAGAGTGTTTGTAGTTTGTATGTACGAACAGAAGTGTTCCTAATAAAGTGGGCAGCTAAGGTGAGGCTGCCACACAAGGGCTGGAGTTTTCTACTGTTTTTTTATGAAGGACCAGGCCTCGAACAATGACAAATAACTCGACAACGGAAGCAGCTATTCACAAAATTCTTTCACAGTGAGCGCTAGAAGGGTCTCCTGAATAAAATGATGTATTTTTTTGTTTGTATTGTTAAAAATGAGGACGCTACAGGGAGTTAAAAACGAGTGACTTTTCAGCAACGTTTATACTGGGAGTCAATGAGGCCGCTCACCTGTGCTCTCCTCGCTTTGAGGCTTGTCATTCAAAAACCGTAAATCCTATCGTTTAGGTAGACACATTGTGTGAATCAGGACAAGTTTTCCTACTACTTTTGAGAAAATCATGTCTGTAGAGTGAAATTTGTGGCTGAAAACAGAGTTTAAGCGAGAAAGTTTGACCTTTTTTTTGAAGCCGCCTACACTCTAAGATAATGACCTTCACTGGTGTGTAACGCAATAGACACCCATTCAAAAGCCGGATTTTCTCCCAGAAACCACATGGCGTTTGAACCGGGCCTGATCCGAAAGTGTAAAACCTAGCAGAAAAGTTGAATGCCAGATCCACAGAGGAGAAGTTTTCCTACGTTTTAGAGTTTGAATCATGTCTCTAGGTGAAAGCATGCCAGAGCAGTGGATGTTTGAAAAACATTGAAAAAGTGCTTTTTTTTCAATTAATTCCATAGAAATGAATGGGGTTTTTTGGGGCGATTTTTTCGCGACTACGTCGCGAAAAAATCGTATTCTATAGAGAAAAGTAATAGCATAGCGAGTCCGATCGAGCCGCACGTTTTGATGTATTGTTTGTCTGTGTGCGACGTACGGTTATTGAGTTATTCGAAATCAAAATTTGCGTAGGAATAATAATAATAAGAAGAAACACGTAGAAGAACAATAGTTGCAGTGCTTTGCACTGCAACCTATGGGCTCCCCTAGGGGAGCCCATAGGTTGCTGTGCTGCAGCACTGCATCCTAACTAGACCGGACAATTCCCCGGGGGAAATTGTGAGAGGATGCAGTGCGCGAAGCAATTCGCTCACGCATGTTCGCTGGCCGTGAATGTGTGACCCGCAATGATGTTTCAATGCAATGATTGTGTGTGTGCTCGAGACAGCAGCCATCATGAAGAAGACCTATTCAAGAGTATGACCAAAGTGACTACAGGCGGAAATTAGCATGTACTGCTATAACCTGGGACAGACATCTGTCCTTAACACAAGGATAATGTTTAATTTGTGCACTGTCCCTTTTAAAAATAAAATAAACTCTAAACTCTAAGAAGAGTGTTTGTAGTTTGTATGTACGAACAGAAGTGTTCCTAATAAAGTGGGCGGCTAAGGTGAGGCTGACACACAAGGGCTGGAGTTTTCTACTGTTTTTTTTATGAAGGACCAGGCCTCGAACAATGACAAATAACTCGACAACGGAAGCAGCTATTCACAAAATTCTTTCACAGTGAGCGCTAGAAGGGTCTCCTGAATAAAATGATGTATTTTTTTGTTTGTATTGTTAAAAATGAGGACGCTACAGGGAGTTAAAAACGAGTGACTTTTCAGCAACGTTTATACTGGGAGTCAATGAGGCCGCTCACCTGTGCTCTCCTCACTTTGAGGCTTGTCATTCAAAAACCGTAAATCCTATCGTTTAGGTAGACACATTGTGTGAATCAGGACAAGTTTTCCTACTACTTTTGAGAAAATCATGTCTGTAGAGTGAAATTTGTGGCTGAAAACAGAGTTTAAGCGAGAAAGTTTGACCTTTTTTTTGAACCTCTCTCCACTCTGACCTTAACGAGGTCCACTGGTGTGTAACGCAATAGACACCCATTCAAAAGCCGGATTTTCTCCCAGAAACCACATGGCGTTTGACCCGGGACTGATCCGAAAGTGTAGAACCTAGCAGAAAAGTTGAATGCCAGATCCACAGAGGAGAAGTTTTCCTACGTTTTAGAGTTTGAATCACGTCTCTAGGTGAAAGCATGACAGAGCAGCGGACGTTTGAAAAACGTTGAAAAAGTGCTTTTTTTTTCAATTAATTCCATAGAAATGAATGGGGTTTTTTTGGACGATTTTTTCGCGACTACGTCGCGAAAAAATCGTATTCTATAGAGAAAAGTAATAGCATAGCGAGTCCGATCAAGCCGCACGTTTTGATACATTGTTTGTCTGTGTGCGACGTACGGTTATTGTGTTACTCGAAATCAAAATTTGTGTAGGAAGAGTAACAAATATAACACTAGACTGGACAATTCCCCGGGGGAAATTGTGAGAGGATGCAGTGCGCGAAGCAATTCGGTCACGCATGTTTGCTGGCCGTGAATGTGTGACCCGCAATGATGTTTCAATGCAATGATTGTGTGTGTGCTCGAGACAGCAGCCGTCATGAAGAAGAGCTATTCAAGAGCATGAACAAAGTGACTACAGGCGGAAATTAGCATGTACTGCTATAACCTGGGACAGACATCTGTCCTTACCACAAGGATAATGTTTAATTTGTGCACTGTCCCTTTTAAAAATAAAATAAACTCTAAACTCTAAGAAGAGTGTTTGTAGTTTGTATGTACGAACAGAAGTGTTCCTAATAAAGTGGGCGGCTAAGGTGAGGCTAAGACACACAAGGGCTGGAGTTTTCTACTGTTTTTTTATGAAGGACCAGGCCTCGAACAATGACAAATAACTCGACAACGGAAGCAGCTATTCACAAAATTCTTTCACACTGAGCGCTAGAAGGGTCTCCTGAATAGACTGATGTAATTTTTTTGTCTGTCTTGTTAAAAATGAGGACGCTACAGGGAGTTAAAAACGAGTGACTTTTCAGCAACGTTTATAATGGGAGTCAATGAGGCCGCTCACCTGTGCTCTCCTCACTTTGAGGCTTGTCATTCAAAAACCGTAAATAATATCGTTTAGGTAGACACATTGTGTGAATCAGGACAAGTTTTCCTACTACTTTTGAGAAAATCATGTCTGTAGAGTGAAATTTGTGGCTGAAAACAGAGTTTAAGCGAGAAAGTTTGACCTTTTTTTTGAACCTCTCTCCACTCTGACCTTAACGAGGTCCACTGGTGTGTAACGCAATAGACACCCATTCAAAAGCCGGATTTTCTCCCAGAAACCACATGGCGTTTGACCCGGGACTGATCCGAAAGTGTAGAACCTTGCAGAAAAGTTGAATGCCAGATCCACAGAGGAGAAGTTTTCCTACGTTTTAGAGTTTGAATCACGTCTCTAGGTGAAAGCATGCCAGAGCAGTGGACGTTTGAAAAACGTTGAAAAAGTGCTTTTTTTTCAATTAATTCCATAGAAATGAATGGGGTTTTTTTGGACGATTTTTTTGCGACTACTTCGCGAAAAAATCGTATTCTATAGAGAAAAGTAATAGCATAGCGAGTCCGATCGAGCCGCACGTTTTGATATATTGTTTGTCTGTGTGCGACGTACGATTATTGTGTTACTCGAAATCAAAATTTGTGTAGGAAGAGTAACAAATATAACACTAGACCGGACAATTCCCCGGGGGAAATTGTGAGAGGATGCAGTGCGCGAAGCAATTCGCTCACGCATGTTCGCTGGCCGTGAATGTGTGACCCGCAATGATGTTTCAATGCAATGATTGTGTGTGTGCTCTAGACAGCAGCCATCATGAAGAAGAGCGATTCAAGAGCATGAACAAAGTGACTACAGGCGGAAATTAGCATGTACTGCTATAACCTGGGACAGACATCTGTCCTTACCACAAGGATAATGTTTAATTTGTGCACTGTCCCTTTTAAAAATAAAATAAACTCTAAACACTAAGAAGAGTGTTTGTAGTATGTATGTACGAACAGAAGTGTTCCTAATAAAGTGGGCGGCTAAGGTGAGGCTAAGACACACAAGGGCTGGAGTTTTCTACTGTTTTTTTATGAAGGACCAGGCCTCGAACAATAACAAATAACTCGACAACGGAAGCAGCTATTCACAAAATTCTTTCACAGTGAGCGCTAGAAGGGTCTCCTGAATAAAATGATGTATTTTTTTGTTTGTACTCTTAAAAATAACGACAATAGAGCGATTTAAAAACGAGTGACTTATCTCTCATTTTTACAATGGGTTTCAATGAAGCCTGTCAGCTGCCCTGTCCTCAGTTTGACGCTTGTCATTCAAAAACCGTAAATCCTATCGTTTAGGTAGACACATTGTGTGAATCAGGACAAGTTTTCCTACAAGGATAATGTTTAATTTGTGCACTGTCCCTTTTAAAAATAAAATAAACTCTAAACTCTAAGAAGAGTGTTTGTAGTTTGTATGTACGAACAGAAGTGTTCCTAATAAAGTGGGCGGCTAAGGTGAGGCTGACACACAAGGGCTGGAGTTTTCTACTGTTTTTTTTTATGAAGGACCAGGCCTCGAACAATGACAAATAACTCGACAACGGAAGCAGCTATTCACAAAATTCTTTCACAGTGAGCGCTAGAAGGGTCTCCTGAATAAAATGATGTATTTTTTTGTTTGTATTGTTAAAAATGACGACGCTACAGGGAGTTAAAAACGAGTGACTTTTCAGCAACGTTTATACTGGGAGTCAATGAGGCCGCTCACCTGTGCTCTCCTCACTTTGAGGCTTGTCATTCAAAAACCGTAAATCCTATCGTTTAGGTAGACACATTGTGTGAATCAGGACAAGTTTTCCTACTACTTTTGAGAAAATCATGTCTGTAGAGTGAAATTTGTGGATGAAAACGGAGTTTAAGCGAGAAAGTTTGACCTTTTTTTTGAAGCCGCCTACACTCTAAGTTTAACGACCCTCACTGGTGTGTAACGCAATAGACACCCATTCAAAAGCCGGATTTTCTCCCAGAAACCACATGGCGTTTGAACCGGGCCTGATCCGAAAGTGTAAAACCTAGCAGAAAAGTTGAATGCCAGATCCACAGAGGAGAAGTTTTCCTACGTTTTAGAGTTTGAATCATGTCTCTAGGTGAAAGCATGCCAGAGCAGTGGATGTTTGAAAAACATTGAAAAAGTGCTTTTTTTTCAATTAATTCCATAGAAATGAATGGGGTTTTTTGGGGCGATTTTTTCGCGACTACGTCGCGAAAAAATCGCATTCTATAGAGAAAAGTAATAGCATAGCGAGTCCGATCGAGCCGCACGTTTTGATATATTGTTTGTCTGTGTGCGACGTACGGTTATTGAGTTATTCGAAATCAAAATTTGCGTAGGAATAATAATAATAATAAGAAGAAGAAGAAATACGTAGAAGAACAATAGTTGCAGTGCTTTGCACTGCAACCTATGGGCTCCCCTAGGGGAGCCCATAGGTTGCTGTGCTGCAGCACTGCATCCTAACTAGACTGGACAATTCCCCGGGGGAAATTGTGAGAGGATGCAGTGCGCGAAGCAATTCGGTCACGCATGTTCGCTGGCCGTGAATGTGTGACCCGCAATGATGTTTCAATGCAATGATTGTGTGTGTGCTCGAGACAGCAGCCATCATGAAGAAGAGCTATTCAAGAGCATGAACAAAGTGACTACAGGCGGAAATTAGCATGTACTGCTATAACCTGGGACAGACATCTGTCCTTACCACAAGGATAATGTTTAATTTGTGCACTGTCCCTTTTAAAAATAAAATAAACTCTAAACACTAAGAAGAGTGTTTGTAGTTTGTATGTACGAACAGAAGTGTTCCTAATAAAGTGGGCGGCTAAGGTGAGGCTAAGACACACAAGGGCTGGAGTTTTCTACTGTTTTTTTATGAAGGACCAGGCCTCGAACAATAACAAATAACTCGACAACGGAAGCAGCTATTCACAAAATTCTTTCACAGTGAGCGCTAGAAGGGTCTCCTGAATAAAATGATGTATTTTTTTGTTTGTACTCTTAAAAATAACGACAATAGAGCGATTTAAAAACGAGTGACTTTTCTCTCATGTTTACAATGGGTTTCAATGAAGCCTGTCAGCTGCCTTGTCCTCAGTTTGACGCTTGTCATTCAAAAACCGTAAATCCTATCGTTTAGGTAGACACATTGTGTGAATCAGGACAAGTTTTCCTACAAGGATAATGTTTAATTTGTGCACTGTCCCTTTTAAAAATAAAATAAACTCTAAACTCTAAGAAGAGTGTTTGTAGTTTGTATGTACGAACAGAAGTGTTCCTAATAAAGTGGGCGGCTAAGGTGAGGCTGACACACAAGGGCTGGAGTTTTCTACTGTTTTTTTTATGAAGGACCAGGCCTCGAACAATGACAAATAACTCGACAACGGAAGCAGCTATTCACAAAATTCTTTCACAGTGAGCGCTAGAAGGGTCTCCTGAATAAAATGATGTATTTTTTTGTTTGTATTGTTAAAAATGAGGACGCTACAGGGAGTTAAAAACGAGTGACTTTTCAGCAACGTTTATACTGGGAGTCAATGAGGCCGCTCACCTGTGCTCTCCTCACTTTGAGGCTTGTCATTCAAAAACCGTAAATCCTATCGTTTAGGTAGACACATTGTGTGAATCAGGACAAGTTTTCCTACTACTTTTGAGAAAATCATGTCTGTAGAGTGAAATTTGTGGCTGAAAACAGAGTTTAAGCGAGAAAGTTTGACCTTTTTTTTGAACCTCTCTCCACTCTGACCTTAACGAGGTCCACTGGTGTGTAACGCAATAGACACCCATTCAAAAGCCGGATTTTCTCCCAGAAACCACATGGCGTTTGACCCGGGACTGATCCGAAAGTGTAGAACCTAGCAGAAAAGTTGAATGCCAGATCCACAGAGGAGAAGTTTTCCTACGTTTTAGAGTTTGAATCACGTCTCTAGGTGAAAGCATGACAGAGCAGCGGACGTTTGAAAAACGTTGAAAAAGTGCTTTTTTTTTCAATTAATTCCATAGAAATGAATGGGGTTTTTTTGGACGATTTTTTCGCGACTACGTCGCGAAAAAATCGTATTCTATAGAGAAAAGTAATAGCATAGCGAGTCCGATCAAGCCGCACGTTTTGATACATTGTTTGTCTGTGTGCGACGTACGGTTATTGTGTTACTCGAAATCAAAATTTGTGTAGGAAGAGTAACAAATATAACACTAGACCGGACAATTCCCCGGGGGAAATTGTGAGAGGATGCAGTGCGCGAAGCAATTCGCTCACGCATGTTCGCTGGCCGTGAACGTGTGACCCGCAATGATGTTTCAATGCAATGATCGTGTGTGTGCTCGAGACAGCAGCCGTCATGAAGAAGACCTATTCAAGAGTATGACCAAAGTGACTACAGGCGGAAATTAGCATGTACTGCTATAACCTGGGACAGACATCTGTCCTTAACACAAGGATAATGTTTAATTTGTGCACTGTCCCTTTTAAAAATAAAATAAACTCTAAACTCTAAGAAGAGTGTGTGTAGTTTGTATGTACGAACAGAAGTGTTCCTAATAAAGTGGGCGGCTAAGGTGAGGCTGACACACAAGGGCTGGAGTTTTCTACTGTTTTTTTTATGAAGGACCAGGCCTCGAACAATGACAAATAACTCGACAACGGAAGCAGCTATTCACAAAATTCTTTCACAGTGAGCGCTAGAAGGGTCTCCTGAATAAAATGATGTATTTTTTTGTTTGTATTGTTAAAAATGAGGACGCTACAGGGAGTTAAAAACGAGTGACTTTTCAGCAACGTTTATACTGGGAGTCAAAGAGGCCGCTCACCTGTGCTCTCCTCACTTTGAGGCTTGTCATTCAAAAACCGTAAATCCTATCGTTTAGGTAGACACATTGTGTGAATCAGGACAAGTTTTCCTACTACTTTTGAGAAAATCATGTCTGTAGAGTGAAATTTGTGGCTGAAAACAGAGTTTAAGCGAGAAAGTTTGACCTTTTTTTTGAACCTCTCTCCACTCTGACCTTAACGAGGTCCACTGGTGTGTAACGCAATAGACACCCATTCAAAAGCCGGATTTTCTCCCAGAAACCACATGGCGTTTGACCCGGGACTGATCCGAAAGTGTAGAACCTAGCAGAAAAGTTGAATGCCAGATCCACAGAGGAGAAGTTTTCCTACGTTTTAGAGTTTGAATCACGTCTCTAGGTGAAAGCATGCCAGAGCAGCGGATGTTTGAAAAACGTTGAAAAAGTGCTTTTTTTTTCAATTAATTCCATAGAAATGAATGGGGTTTTTTTGGACGATTTTTTCGCGACTACGTCGCGAAAAAATCATATTCTATAGAGAAAAGTAATAGCATAGCGAGTCCGATCGAGCCGCACGTTTTGATACATTGTTTGTCTGTGTGCGACGTACGGTTATTGTGTTACTCGAAATCAAAATTTGTGTAGGAAGAGTAACAAATATAACACTAGACCGGACAATTCCCCGGGGGAAATTGTGAGAGGATGCAGTGCGCGAAGCAATTCGCTCACGCACGTTCGCTGGCCGTGAATGTGTGACCCGCAATGATGTTTCAATGCAATGATCGTGTGTGTGCTCGAGACAGCAGCCATCATGAAGAAGACCTATTCAAGAGTATGACCAAAGTGACTACAGGCGGAAATTAGCATGTACTGCTATAACCTGGGACAGACATCTGTCCTTAACACAAGGATAATGTTTAATTTGTGCACTGTCACTTTTAAAAATAAAATAAACTCTAAACTCTAAGAAGAGTGTTTGTAGTTTGTATGTACGAACAGAAGTGTTCCTAATAAAGTGGGCGGCTAAGGTGAGGCTGACACACAAGGGCTGGAGTTTTCTACTGTTTTTTTTATGAAGGACCAGGCCTCGAACAATGACAAATAACTCGACAACGGAAGCAGCTATTCACAAAATTCTTTCACAGTGAGCGCTAGAAAGGTCTCCTGAATAAAATGATGTAATTTTTTGTTTGTACTCTTAAAAATAACGACACTAGAGCGATTTAAATACGAGTGACTTTTCACTCACGTTTATAATGTGAGTCAATGAGCTAAGAAACACAAGGTCTTGAATATTGTGCTGTGTTTTACTACGGACCAGACCTCGAACAATGACAAATAACTCGACAACGGAAGCAGCTATTCACAAAATTCTTTCACAGTGAGCGCTAGAAGGGTCTCCTGAATAAAATGATGTATTTTTTTGTTTGTATTGTTAAAAATGAGGACGCTACAGGGAGTTAAAAACGAGTGACTTTTCAGCAACGTTTATACTGGGAGTCAATGAGGCCGCTCACCTGTGCTCTCCTCACTTTGAGGCTTGTCATTCAAAAACCGTAAATCCTATCGTTTAGGTAGACACATTGTGTGAATCAGGACAAGTTTTCCTACTACTTTTGAGAAAATCATGTCTGTAGAGTGAAATTTGTGGCTGAAAACAGAGTTTAAGCGAGAAAGTTTGACCTTTTTTTTGAACCTCTCTCCACTCTGACCTTAACGAGGTCCACTGGTGTGTAACGCAATAGACACCCATTCAAAAGCCGGATTTTCTCCCAGAAACCACATGGCGTTTGACCCGGGACTGATCCGAAAGTGTAGAACCTAGCAGAAAAGTTGAATGCCAGATCCACAGAGGAGAAGTTTTCCTACGTTTTAGAGTTTGAATCACGTCTCTAGGTGAAAGCATGACAGAGCAGCGGACGTTTGAAAAACGTTGAAAAAGTGCTTTTTTTTCAATTAATTCCATAGAAATGAATGGGGTTTTTTTGGACGATTTTTTCGCGACTACGTCGCGAAAAAATCGTATTCTATAGAGAAAAGTAATAGCATAGCGAGTCCGATCAAGCCGCACGTTTTGATACATTGTTTGTCTGTGTGCGACGTACGGTTATTGTGTTACTCGAAATCAAAATTTGTGTAGGAAGAGTAACAAATATAACACTAGACGGGACAATTCCCCGGGGGAAATTGTGAGAGGATGCAGTGCGCGAAGCAATTTGGTCACGCATGTTTGCTGGCCGTGAATGTGTGACTTGCTATGAGGCTACAAAATTGATGTTAAACATCAAGTTATTACTGAAAAACTATTGATTAAAAAAACAGACACTGAGAAATGGTCCTATAAACAACTTTACCAATATAAAAGCTTACCAGGACTATCAAATATGTGATGTGAACTTTCCCAGTCGCAGGTTCCTGGTCAGGCCAGCGTGGCGCAGCAGCAGGTGAGATTTTTATTTATTTTTAACAATAAGTTAACTGGTTAATATTTAAAGTTTGAATATTTGTCTGGTCAAATATACATGTGGGTTTTTTGTCTTTCACAGGAGGAGTACTGTACTGTGTGAATGTGTGAATTACTATGAGGCTACGATGCTAACAGCTAGCTAACATGCTAATACCTAGCAAGCAATAATAAAACAACCATAAACAGACATTTTGCAGCAGATATTTGGTTTATTTTTCCATAAAACACAAGCAAACAACCAAGGCATTGAAAAACACCCGATGAGTCAGCAAAAATCAACATAAGTCTAACGCTTTTAACAAACATTGTCGCAAAGCAGCTTTACAGAATTTGAACAACTTAAAACATGAGCTAATTTTGTCACTAATCTATCCCCAATGAGCAAGCCTGTGGCGACGGTGGCAAGGAAAAACTCCCTCAGACAACAACATGAGGAAGAAACCTCGAGAGGAACCAGACTCAAAAGGGAACCCATCCTCATTTGGGCAACAACAACATGAACAGTTTAACATGAAGACAGTTTCATTGATGGAAACTTTAGGACTGCACTCAAGTTAACAAGTCAACTATAGTCCTCAGACATAAAAGCATTACTGTAGCAACAAAAAGCAGATTAGGTACTACCGGTCAACTAATCACAGGCCCTAGGACCTGGTGTGTATCCTCCCTACTAAATACAATGAGAACTAATCTAAGAAGCAGACAAGACAACCGAACCAATCAGGAAACTAAAGATAAAAGGGGGGGGGGATCTTCTGGAGATCTTCTTCCTGAGTCTGTTGTTCTTCCTGTAACATTAAAACAGTATTCATTAGTCAGGTGCACTTTTCAAAGTGTTGTTTGATATTCAAATCAATGAAGATACAATGCTAAATATCCCTTACGTTCTTCTGCTGGGTTGCTGTCTTCACTGGAGAGTGAGCTGCTATAGTCTTCTGGAGGTCTTCATCCTACATATGTTCCCAGATTAAAAAAACAACAAGACATAAGTTACAGGTTTCAATGCATTGTGTTAAAACATTGCTCAAAAGTTATGAAATATTTCTTTGCTTTTTTGTGATCGGTTGCTGTCCCCACTGGCACGAGATCAGCTGTGGTCCTCTTCATTTCCTCCTCACTCTGCTGTGAGATACTCCTGCTTTTGAACATGGACAGTAGAGAGCCTGAAGAAGAGAAAGGGAGGGGGATTTAGTTACATTACTCAAACGCGAGTGAATAATTCAAAGGAAGAGAGATACTTACCTTGTGATGGACCTTGTTGACATTCAGCTTGATTTTACATAAAGCAACATTACAATACAAGATTACATAACATTACATTACATTAGCTAAGCCAATTCCATAACATTTTAAATTGACCGCCGTTCTCAGCAGCTCAGTAAATGACAAGATAATGCGGAGCCCTTTATTACATAAATAAATACAATTACACTGCATTTACATAAGATTCAACCATTTCCAGCCAACACATGCCACTACAATTATTAGTCTTAACAATAACTTAAAACTACACAATTGAAAAACTGGGCACTCATTGAACAAACTGAATGAGTGACCTGAAACACGTATATGAAAAACAATTAAATAAGAAAAACGCCCACGCAGACAAGTTATGACAAAATGAAACAATGTGAAGGTTTTTTTTTTTACAAAAAAAAAATTAAGGTCAATTAACACTTTACAGAGAGAGTACAATAACAGTGACGATAAACTACTCCTTGACCAGGCTCAAGGAGTGCCTAGAAACTACATATGCATTACACACACACACACACACACACACACACACACACCTTACAGGATACAGAAACTCGAACTTTTCTATGGATCATGTGTTGGCTAGAGAGGCTTAGTCGGTCAAAATACAATAAACCGGACTGTGGTAACTGTAGTACGTTTGGAGAACACCTGATTGAAGACACTTATCAGGATGTGAAATATAAATGTGGTCAATCAGCGTGTTCTTCTCGGTGGTGGACTCTTTAATTAATTGAGTGTAACCTCTGGACTGAAATAAGTCTTTGATGCTTTTTTTTCCTTTCGAAAGAAGATCCTCATTAAAATCGCCACAAACAACAATGGGCTGGTGATTTAAAATGGCCAATGAGTCCAAGAGGTTTTTCAAATTTTGGAGAAAGATTCCTAATTGAAAATTTGGCGGTTTGTAAACCGTCGCCAATAGTACTTTGACCGGAGCCTTGATTTTAACAACAACAAACTCCAAATCCGTGACCTGTTGCATGTACCTGCGAGGCTCTGCTTGCACATAGTCTCTGCAGTACACTGCAACTCCACCTCCATCTTTTTTAGCCATGTCCACACAGCTGTTGTAAGACAGCTGTCTGCTACGTGGGAACATGGCATACCCCTCCAATTGAAAAATTTCAGCTACAGAAGACCCCGACAAATGTGTCTCTGTAAGGCAAAGCACATCCGCTTGTTGGAGCTCATGATGCGCTCTCAGGTCCACCATGTGACATGGCAGACCCTGCGTGTTGTGGTGGACAATTGTCAAAACCTTTGGAGTTTGTTGCACGGATTGAAGAAAACTCAACAACGGTCTACAGCTCTGGAAAGACGCTCGAGGCATACTTTCCATAGCCATCTTTATCTCGGGGTCGGCGTAGATCTTCTTCTCGTCGAAGTCGCAGACGGTCAGACCTCCCAGCGAAGTTGTGCGGCTTAGAGCTACATAAGCCATGCCCGGTTCGAAGACGCGTTTCAGGCACACAACCGCCGACGCCATCGTCATGCCTTGTACTTTGTGGGCCGTACAGGCAAAAGCCAACTTCATGGGGAACTGGCGACGAACAACGCCTTTTTTGCTGCTCAGGTTCTCCTCAGACCTTTCAATATAGGCCAGATTGTCTGAGGGACCCAAGATCTTTTTGCGGAATCTCTGTCCTGCTGTGGGATTGTCCAGCTGGAGTCCAATCAACTTTACATATTTTGGCTCGCGCTCCGTCATCACAATGTGCGAGATGGTTCCGAATGTTCCGTTAACAATTCCGTCCTCCACGTCGAGATTCCTGGTCAACATAACGCGTACTCCTTGAGCAGCCATTATGTTGTCAGGCAAGTCTCGCTGGTTACCTTTAACGGCGAACACCATCGTCATGCAGCCGGTCGTAGGCATTTTACGGTAATCCTGAGCTGCGATGTCAATGGCATCCTCGTGGAGGGAGGCTACAGTGGCGGAGTTGTGACGGTCAACTTCTTTGTTGGTGGCATATATATGCAGCCTATCTACTGGACAATCCTTGATGTCGGCCACTGCCTGTGTGAGCAACCGTCTATCTTCGTTGCTCAAAGGATCGCGCTTTTGCTTCACTCTCAGGCGGTTCAAGAGCTCAGCAAAAGCCCGATCGTCCTTCTGTCGCATGATCTCTGTAAGGACGACCATTTTGAAGTGATCCTTCCAGAGATCAAACTCCGTCTCCTCGTACACACACAGCGGCTTGGCTCTACCGGGAGGCGGCAACTGATAAAAGTCACCTACAGCAAGGACAGAAATTCCTCCGAACGGCTTCTTGTTTCCTCGGATCTGTTGAAAACGCCAGTTGACGTAGGCAAACAGCTCTTTGGAAACCATGGAGATCTCGTCAATGATGAGAATCTCCGCATTGGACAGCGCCGCTCTGACCTCATCAAGGGCGTTTCCAAGACCTTGATACGGTGGCTTCAAGGATCTTGGCAGTTTGAGGACGGAGTGCAACGTTACGCCAGCGATGTTGAAGGCTGCTGTGCCAGTGAAGGCGGTCAGCAGCACCGCAGGCTGGGACATGTCTGCATGGTCCCGGAATCTGGGGAGCTCACGCAGAATCCTCGTTGCCTCCTGGTGAACGCACTTGATTACGTGCGATTTACCACAGCCAGCTCCCCCGGTCAAAAAGTAATAAAACGGCTCGACGTCATGACCCCACACAAGTTCAAAGCACCACTGACGTATGCTGTAGAAGATAGAAGCCTGCGTTTCGTTCAGACTTTGATACATTTTTCTCACAAAGTCTGGACTCAACTGCGGCGCTTCTATCCTAGGCATGGAGCTCCTCCCGTCTTTCTTGACTTCGTATTCAGGAACTTCTTCTTGGTCTTCACGCTCATCGTCAGGTTCTCGCTCTGCAAGACACTCTAACCGGTCTGCCTCTACTTCAGGCGCATAACAGTCCAATTCATTAACTATAGGGCCATGCACCCGATACTGTTCCAACGCTTCGTCAAGCTTCCGACCTTGACCTTCATAGCGTTGTTTGTTGCGGTCTACGATGGCTCGGACACGCACGCCATACTTTTGGCCACACTTATAAAACTGCTCGTAAGTCGGGTGTGCTTCATCTCTCAGGTCGTCATCGGATCTGTGTGGGAGATAAAGCTTGAGCAGTCTTCTATAGAACTTCTCAGGTGTTTTCTGCTCTGAGAAGCGAGGAAATCTAATAATTGCTGGTTTCCCAGTCCTCTTCTGAACAAAGCCCATGTCGTGTAAGAGGGGGATGCCGCTTCTACTTTCAGTTTGCTGCCCGTACAGCACCCTGTACTCCGACGCAAACTCGGCCATGCACATGTGCTCGAACTCCGGCTCGACAGGCCTGTAGGCGTATTTGTCAGGCAGGCCCGACATCCACACCTCCTCCGAACCCGGCTCCATTTGCTTGAGTCTGCCAATAGGGTGACTCATCTTCAGACCCTCCTCGTCGGTCTGAAGGAACACAACGGAGCGGGAGCACCTCTTCAGACGCAAGCTGCAGGTGCGAGCAACAGCCTCTTGAGCGCTGACCTCTCTATGTTTAACATAGGCCTGCATAATCTGCTTCATTTCGTCACGCTCATTTACGTTGGACTGTTTTACATCTTTGATGACGTTCTTAAGGAATTGAGTCATCTCATGCTCTGGCTTCGACACATAGGACATCATGTACATGATGCAGCTGTAGTCATCCACGACGTACTGAATGTCCATGTTGGCGTTCCAGGCACGAAGCAGGTCTGGGTTGTACTGATTAACCCAGCAGTCATTCGGATGCCGCTTCAGGACCACGACGTTGCTGTTCGCGGCGCGGTCGAAGAGCTTACGGTACTGCTTACGCGTCAAACCGCATCGGTCGAGCAACTCCGTCAAGCTGCTAAATGAAGCGCCTGCATCCATGAGCAAGTCTCTAACTTGCTGAAGCTTGGCTTTGGCTTTCTTTCGCTTCTTAGCGATTGCCCGCTTCTCCCTACGTTCTCTAGCAGCAGCCTCGTCTTGGTTTTCGTCTAAAACTCCAGAGGGGCGAACAACGGGGGGCCTAGTGATGAAGGTTTCATCCACGGGCAGTTTAGGGAAGCCAAACCTACAGGCAACGTTGCCTTTTTTGCAGGACTTGGAATGGTTCCTGCTGTGCACCTGAACCTCCGAGACAATTCCGTGGAGCTCCAGGTCTGTCTCGGGGTCAGGCATCTCACATGAGATGTAGTGATCTATAAACGCTGCTACTTCGTCGTCAGAGGCGTCGTCAAATTTGGGTGAGTTTTTTATCCAAATCAGCATGTGTATATGGGGACTTCCTCTAGCTTGGAACTCAACCCTATAAAAGTAATCCTCTACTTCACCAATGGGCTGTGCTGGTGAGAGGATAAGGTTGGTCATCAGAGCATCGACTCGCTTTTCAAACATGCGCATCACCGTTACGGGGTTGCTCCGCAGAATGTCGCATTTCGCTTTCCAGTCGAGCTCTGAAAAGTCCCCTATTTCTCCCTGCTGAGCATTTATGACCTCTACGACCTCAGGCCATCTCATCTCGGCAGCGGAGAACGTTGCAAAAAACGTGGGTTTGCCAATTTGCCGGACCATGGCGTGGACATCTTTGAGCGTTTTTGTCCAATAAGCCGGGGTGCCTCGAAGAGGTTGCATAAACCGAGTTGCGTCTTGGCTCATAATGAGCCGTTGCACCTCGTCTCGGTCCAGGAGCATGAGGTTGTTAATATGACGGCCATCTGCAGCTCTGGACCTGCCTTTGCGCATTTGAATCGACATGCTGTTTGTCGCCAGGTGCGTCTCTGTGACAAACTGCGCAAAGAAAAGATACGTTTGGTCGCTAGCAAAACGTGTATCAGCAGCAAACAGCCTGCAATTAAAATACATGCTAGGCGAGAGCGAGAAGGTTCTGGGTTCATCCAGTGTGTTCTCTCCTGTCGGGAATTGCACAGGGAAAGCCATGGCTTCTAGTTTCGGTATGGCGAAGAACCCTACTGGTTTGTTGCCCTGGGCGGGGGCAACGCTAAATATTCCATCGCCATACGTAAGAATTTCCTGCGCGATGTCAGGCGGCTGCATACACGTGTCCAGAGTCAGGCCAGGTCTAAGCTCCTCCTCCTCCTCCTCCTCGTCAGCTTCCTTGGGCTGACGACGTCTATTGGGGTCCGGGTCGTTCTGACTACTAAAAACCTCCTCAAGGTCTATGCCAGCCTCAATGTCTCCCTGATGCTGCTCCGGCTGGGCAGCATCAGCAACATTGTGCTGCGAGTCGTCTTGATCGACCGACTCGTCAAAAGTGGCGCTGTCGTTAATGGATACATCCTGATACTCAGAATGCATCTTTTTAAGCATGGCGAGGGCAGCTAAAACATTTTTCATGTTAACAGTATAGAAGTGCTGGTAGCCCTTATAGTTAATGCGCCTCTTTAACTTAACTTGAAGTAGCTGCGCTTCCGATCTGGGTCTTGGGAGACTGTTGACAGTCGCTTCCATCTCCGATGGAACGCACACAACAGCTCCGCGGACTGCTTTTTGCTGTCCTTTGGGCAGAGCGATAACCTTGGCGAAAGGCAGTATTTTGGCAATAAGCTGCCTCTCGAGCACGTTGAGCGTAGCCAACTCCGGGGGGATCGGTGCCAACTCCAGTCGGTTCGCGGTGGCTATTGGTGGCATGCGTCCTCTCTTCAAGTGGCTGTCACATGTGTTACAGATCCACTCCTGCAGTCGCTCTTGTGCAACAGAGCAATGTTCAGAGCAGTCGTCGTCACAAAAATGGACGTACTTGCCTGTTAAGCAGGCTGCGGCCACTCTGGGTTTTTGGGTGTACTTTCCCCTATTGCACAATTTAACCTGATTAGGAAACATTGCTCTGTTGCACACCGTACAAACGCACGTTGGTCCACGACGAATTAGCTCGCGAAATGCTGTGATGGTGGCTTCCATCACAGGGTTAATCATGGCCTGCGAATGGCGGGGGGTGTGGGGCACTAGCTTCCTATATTTTCGCTTGATCCTTAATGCCCTCTGCATCTTGCTAAAGATGCAAAAAGTAGCATCTGTGGACAGTTTGGTTACTCTGCGCTGGCTACAGCGTTTGATACAGCGTAACCTAAACTCAGGATCACTGTGGTACCTAGCATAGAAACGCTCCTTTTTCTTTTGCCTAAAGCTCTGGTGCGATATGTACTTTGTCGTCATATACAATTTCTTTCTACTCTGAAAAGCAGGATCCGCCTTATACTTGTCTTTACTGTACTGTTTCTTTCTACTCTGAAAAGCAGGATCCGCCTTATACTTGTCTTTACTGTATTGTTTCTTTCTACTCTGAAAAGCAGGATCTGCCTTATACTTGTCTTTACTGTATTGTTTCTGTCTACTCTGAAAAGCAGAATCCGCCTTATACTTGTCTTTAATGTACTGTTTTCGTCTACTCTGAAAAGCAGGATCTGCCTTATACTTGTCTTTACTGTACTGTTTCTGTCTACTCTGAAAAGCAGGATCCGCCTTATACTTGTCTTTAATGTACTGTTTTCGTCTACTCTGAAAAGCAGGATCCGCCTTATACTTGTCTTTACTGTACTGTTTCTGTCTACTCTGAAAAGCAGGATCCGCCTTATACTTGTCTTTAATGTACTGTTTCTGTCTACTCTGAAAAGCAGGATCCGCCTTATACTTGTCTTTAATGTACTGTTTCTGTCTACTCTGAAAAGCAGGATCCGCCTTATACTTGTCTTTAATGTACTGTTTTCGTCTACTCTGAAAAGCAGGATCCACCTTATACTTGTCTTTAATATAACTTATTTGTCTACTCTGAAAAACAGGATCCGTCTTATACTTGTCTTTAATGTACTGTTTTTGTCTACTCTGAAAAGCAGGATCTTCCTTATATCTCTGGATAATTAATACGCTCTTTTTTCTTTGAACTTTTAAATAATAACGTCTGAAAGACAATAACCGTCGTTTCCTATGATTACTGTCTTGTGAATATTTTTTGTCTGCTTCCATTTTTTTAATTCCAAATTCCGGGCACTTGTCATACTTATTTTTTTCATATACCGAGCTTCCTTTTTTTTTGACAACATGGCACACTGGTGCATGTTGCTCTTTGCTGCTACTTTTTCTTCTGGCCTTTTGTCGCTGGGTTTTACCGAGTTTTAAGATATTTTCGTTTGTTGGAGGGAGAGCTGTCCTGGAGACTTTTTCTACCAACGATTGCTGAAGACATTCACTGGAACCAACGGCTTCAAATGACACAAGCACCAACTCATAGGTGGCAAAAGGTCCACGATCGGCAAAGAGTTTGAGCAGGTGCTCAGCCAGGTCACTGATTTCAGTGAAGGTCTTCATGATTGCAGTTCCGTTGTGGTCTGGTAGACCTGCTGAATTTCTGGCATGTGAATCAAACACGCCATACCTCCCTGATTTGTCACGGAAAACTGCAATAACCTCTGGAGATACAATGATGAACGCATGCCTAACATGACCTGACAGACACTGAAGCTCTTCAGCAAGGGAAAGGAGACCCTGGTTTCCGTTGCTGCTGGCTTTGACGAGTCCACATTTAATGTCGGACATATGGACATTGTACATATTTGTGTCTGTCAGGACTTGTTTTGGCATTTCCTCAACGCTAAGATGGTCATCATTGTATCTTCTCTCCAGGATCAGCTGTTGTTTCACTGCTACGTACAGTGAATCTCCCTGTGCCAGCACTCTATCGAGGGCAGCCGTGTTAAAGTGACCACCCTCATTCTCAAACGCAAGAAAAGTCAGGGACATGCAGGAACACTGATGATTTCTAGAGAAATCACTGTACCTCATGTCTGCCTGACTGTGGCTAGCCCTAACAACAACAACAACAGACTGACCCCCACTTACCGTCACACTTACCTTGACGCTCACCTGTAAAGATGTTAAAAGGTTAATTATTACTAAGTTAGTCACAATTAGTTATTAGTCTTATTAGTAGTTACTACCCATTATTGCCAGCATTGTTATTAATACTGTTAACTTTATTATTACTAGTAGTAATAGCAGCAGTCGTAACTAATCACATTACAAACTGTTGTAGAACGTTTTCAGCAAGTTTGTCAGATCAATTAAATAAATCTATAAAAAAGCTGACACAATCTTACATGTTATGGCAAGTATATTTGGCTACACATTACATTACATTATTCCTTGTTTAAAATTTAAACATGTTGAGACCATCGTGGTTTCTCCTTTGTCCCATGGTCTTCTAGAATAAAGTTTAAAGGCCCGGTCACACAGCGCTTTACGGCTTTATCACGGCCAAAACCCGTCAAAAAGTGCTCTCCCGTGAAGCAGACGATGTTGTTCGTGTTGATGTCGAAGTTAAGACGTGTTACAGTCGATATACAGACGTGACAGGACGCAGGGGAAAATCGGAACGGCGTCAGACGCGGCAAAAAGTTTTGGACTGCTCAAAACTTTAGACCGCGGACAACCACGGCCGGCACACGTGGTAAAGACGTGCAACACACGTGAAAAACACGTGATAATCAGTGTCCCGGCCGTTATTAAAACTTGGGGAGACGTGGTAAGACGCGAAAGTTTGGCGGTCTATCACGGGCAGAGCACGGTCATCGGACGGGTGTTACGCGTTGGTATCACGGGATATAGCGTGTGTTTAGCGGCTTATCACTGAGAAATGGATTTTTCCGCGTACATAGCACTGTCTAAGCCCGTTAAACGACGTCTCAAACAAGTTCTAAATTCGATTGATCACTGTCTAATCACTTCTGCATCACTTCTGATTTGCGGCATGTAAATACCGTAATTTTCTGAGACCTCGGCACTTGCAGTCTAAATGTCAAGGGGTGAACATGAACCCTCAACGCTGTGATCTCCTCATCTTAATGCTCCAGCACCAACAGAACCAACTGATACAGGCTCAACATATCCTACCGCTTTTATATGCACAGCAAGCCGCTCTTCCAACGACGCTGAGCCGCGGTTACCCGTGATTTGGCAGTGCTGCAGCAGTGAAACAGCCGCCGACGGCCATACCCCGTACAAAGCACGGCAAAGCCAAAATTGACCAAAAATTACCACTTACGACCACGTCCACCTGATTTTTGTATCTTTTTGTACGTGATATAGACGCGGAGTGCTGTGTGACCGGGCCTTAAAGGAGGATTTAAAGGACCTTTAAAGGAGGCTACTACCTTCACCACACTGACACTGCAGGATGTTGACTTTACAAGTACAGAGGTTTTCTGACCAGTATTATTAACTTAAGTTTATCAAGATCATATTTAGAAAACCTCTGTACCATTACTTGTGTTTATCTTTAAACAATTAATAAAACCATAAACTGTTTAGATTATACTACTCTGAATTATTTCTTCCTTAAAGGTTTTTTTATGCATTTGAGTTGAAATAAACCACACACACACAAGCACTTTATTAAACCCACGATAAACCCGAATGTAAATGTCCTGACCTCTTTACCAGGGGAGCTGGAGAGTCCATCGTCGATTATCCAGGGCCAGGAAGTCAATGAGGGAAATGGTGTCCATGTCTGTGATAAGTCATAACTCCAATTAATATTTGGACATGAGGAGACAACGCACCAAGTTGATACAAGAAAAGTTTTCCAAGTGTATTTCAATTTCTCACTGACATTTGTGTTGTGTGCAGAGAAAGATAATGCTATCAGATGTTAAATGAACCAGTTTAATGTAGTTACAACTGATTTTACAGTAAACATTCTGTGTCAACTGTGGAGTAAATACCTTAGCTGGGCGAGGAGACTGATGGGCCACATCTTTAATGGTCTTGGATGGTCCAGCCGGTGAAGGAGTCTTCATCCTGGGCACCTGAAAACAAATAATTTGATAAAATGAAGACTTTAATGACATCATGAACTTTACTTAATAGGAATAATATTTACCTTCGCAACCGGGGAACAGCAGGGGGTCTCCGGATCACCCAAACTGCAGGACAACCTGACTGGAGGGGACTCCATCAGCTGTTGACACACGAGAACAAACACGTTAAACTTCATGTCTCAGTGAACACAATGTGTGTTCTGTGTGAGATTGTGTCTGTTGTGGCAGAGAGTAACATACGTTGGTCACTGAAATTTGGGTGCGGGGGGATGGTCCGTCCGTGGTCCTGGACCGAGGAACCGGGCTGGAGGGGGCGTCGTCCTCCAGTCTCTGTGACAGCCTGGTTGGAGGGGATCCAACCAGCTGTCGACAGACGAGAACAAATACATCAAAATTCAGACAGACAGTCTAGTTATGTCTCCATGAAGACACCGTGTCAACTGTAAACATTCACTGTGTGTGTCAGTTGTGTAACATACGGTGTTCACAGGAGACTGGTGGTGGGGGGGGCGTCTCTCTGAGGTCCTACGACGCCTGGCTGCCGCTGGGGAGGCCACCTGCACCATCAAATAAAACATAGCATCAGTAACTGTAGAACAAGGAGAAACTTTAGAACACAGCCGAGAAGAGACGTCAGACAATTTACCTTCTTGCTCGCTGGAGGAGACCTGCAGTCCTCCACGCCAGACAGCCGAGAAGGAGACACCTCCTCCACAGCACGAAGGATCGTGCTACTGAACCACACTGGGTTCAGTGGGAGGAAGGACTCCTCCTGTGAAAGACAAAAAAAAAAAAAAAAAAACACCCGCATGAATATTTGTCTGGTCAAATATACAAAACTTTAAATATTAACCAGTTAACTTATTGTTAAAAAAATAAAAAAAAGTCACTCACCTGCTGCTGCGCCACGCTGGCCTGACCAGGAACCTGCGACTGGGAAAGTTCACATCACATTTGATTAAATAGATGCTTTTTAATTACAACTGTGAACCCGTTCACCAAAATGTACCCAAAAACATGTAAACACACAATATAATAAACTTTACTAACCTTGCTTCTCCGACCAACGACCTTCCACTGGAAGGGGTCAGGAGACAGAGGAGCACATACCTCGCCCTTCACAACCAGCTTAGGAGATACCTTCCCAAGTGGCTGTGAAGGAGTGGGAGACACCGGGGGAGGTGGTGGTGGTGTCTTGAGGAACTGCTCCGTCGCGGCCCACAGCAGCTGGGTGAGGATGCCCATCCCTTCACGGTCACTCAGGTGAACCTGCAGACATGACAACACAAATCCATTTACAGACAAAGTTCAACTACAAAAAGTAGCTCGTGTTGACTGGTTCATGTCAGCACGAGAAATTATAACAAATTAGACTTTTTCTATCACAGACATTCTACTTACGCCGTCTCTGCTCCACAGCTCCAAGCGCGTAAGGGGGAAGTGCTCCGCCACAGAGAAGTACCTCACACCTAAAAATATAAAAACGAAAAACATAAGTCATCACAACATCCACACATGCATTATGACTATGTTCATTACTATGTCACAGACATTAAGTACATTTCTTGTTCTTGTTTTATTGACATGATATTTTTACACACCCATACGAGCTGTCACGCGGTGGTACTCTTGGCGCAGGAGGACCTGGTACATCTCATCCTCCTGCAGGCGGGGGGGGAAGTCCAGCACAAAAACCTGTAGAAAACAAAACATGTTCGTTAACAATCGGCATTTTCATTCAAAATCACACATTACAATAACTACACATTAAAAGCTCATACATTGATTACTCTGAGATTAAACGTATCTCTAGTGTTGTCAAACTACTACAAATACAGGACAAGAGAGACATGAAAAAACACGTACCTCCGGCCAGCGGCTCCTCACAGCAGTGAGGAAACTTGCATAGTCGACGGCTGCCTCCTCGATGGTCCTGCTTGCAGTCAGGTTGTTGCTGGGGGCAAGAACACAGACCGCAGCAGGGGCCCGAGGAAGATCAGCATGCAGGACCTCCGTCCGCAGCTGAGCAGCGTGGGCCCCAGGGGTCGACATGACGCCAAACGAGAACTTACCCTCTGGCATCACGGCGAAACCGTCCGCGATGGACCGCAGGTGGGAGTCCCCGACAATCAGAACGAACTGCAACAACAAAGAAAATTTCTTTAGCATGAAAATCATTAATTCCTCTCAAGATCAATTGCTTTGTTCATAAACTGGACAATAACACCTTCTTGTCAGGAGACTCCGGCGGGATGACCAACTTGTGGCTCCGTCCTGTGAGCTTTGAAGTTGGCCACCTCAGCACCCGATGGCGGAACCCGGTACCGCGGCCTGTTTAGTAAAAGACAAAGCAGATAACGGTATTATTTAAATGAAAAACCAGGAAATGTCAAGAAATCACTCGTTTATACGAGTAAAACAGTACAAAAAACCAGTTTAAAAAGCTTAATATTGATGAATTAATTTATTGATCATTTAGGGATAAAACAGGTGGATACTCACATGGCCGAACTTTGGGAAGGACATCTCCCGTGCTCCAGAAAGGCTTGGCTGGGGGTGAAGATCCAACCAACTGATGAAAGATAAAATAATAAGCATAAGACAAAGACAAGTTCAAACAAAATACAATAAAAATTTAAAAAGTAATACAAAATACATTAAACCTCAGACAATGTCTCATATGAACATACGTTGCTGACTGGAGCTCGGGAGCAGGGGGGGTGGGTCTCCCTGGTCCTCGACCCTGTGGAAGGCTCCTCTCCGGCCGGGGGGGACACCGTCTGATGAAACATTAACATCAAAGACATGGCAGACATACAGAACTTGGCAGTTAAAAAGAAAGCGATTGATGTGACATTTCTACAGTTATTTTCATGCAGACAGTTGTGACACAGAAGCTTATCTACTGTGTAAATACCTTCAGGGGGAAAGTGGAGGGAGTCAGCTCCTCCAGGTCGAGCTTACTCCATCGGCGCCTGGCCGCCTCAGACCTCCTCCCCTTCCTTGGCATCCTGCTGGACAGAAGACAAAAAAAAAAAAAGAAAAAAAAAAAAGAAAAAACTTCTTGCAAAGTTTAAGTGACCTAAACCCTAACCTACCTTAACTACTTAACTTAAATTATCTAAGATAACCTAATATATTTTATATAAAATGTGATGGTGTGAGTGTGAACAAATCTGCTCCGGGAGTCTTGAGGATGACTTGAGTGCGATGAGTCTTGAGGGCGATGATTAGTCTCAGTCGTGAAGTACGTACAAACCTCTGATCACAAATCAAAGAAAACCTGCAATAAAAATAGAAATGTTCTTCTGTTACTTCGACTCATTGTGAGCAACAATCCAACAGCGTAACACACGTTAAACATGTTTACTTTTCATGGTGTGTGTGTGTGAGAGAGAGAGTGAGCACAGAGCAGTGCCTGTTGACTTATCAGTAAACTTTTCCCCCCTCAAGACAAATACTTACACTATAAACACTATAAATATCCCCCACAAATAAAATACTACTAACTTCAGCAAATATGCAGAATTTTATCACCAAAATGTACATTAATTACTAAAAGTCAAAGTAGTCATGTATGAAAATGCTCCCTTCTCCATTTAATCACTATAGGCTGTTAAATATATTACACTTAGGCAGTATACATTTTAACTCCATACCAAAACATTTCATCACAGTTTATCAATCATATTTAACATTTTACCACAGTTTAATACAACACTAGTCTGAATATATAGATAAATATATAGCTTTCAGCTTTAATGTAAACACCAGTTTAAATTAATGAAAGATCCAGCCCAAATTCATGAGTTTATCTTCAATAACCTGAATTTTGTTTAACCCTCCTAATGTCTTCAGGTCAAAAATGACCCGAAACTGTTTAACAGCAGAGTTAAGTTTTTTTTTTAACTTAATTTTATGACTTTTCCTAAAATGGCAACGGCTCGAGGTTTGTCGGTTTAAAATGGCGACAGCTCGAGGCATAGATATACATAGAAGACTAGATGCCTCACCGCGTATTCCAGGGCGTCCGCACAGGGCGGCCATCTTACCACAGACAAGCTTTTCCACAGAATTTGTGGTAAACTGAGGTAAGACCATTGAGGTGCTTAAATGTTTATACTCTTATCTTGCTGAAATTTTGATGTATATACAAATGGTTTGATTTCTTAAAAACATTATTAATGTGGTTGTAATTCTGGGTGCTTGAACATGCTAAAATCGTACCTTTTCTCTTCAAAAACGACTTACTGCAGCTTTTAGTCAAAGTTGTGTTTCATGCTAGGCTAGCTCGTAGCACCAAGTAATTTTACATGGAAGGTCTTGAGATAATATTTTCAAAAACTGAAGTTGCACTTGCACATGGTTTTCATTTTCGGGTTGGTTAATTGAAAACACTGGTTGTGTCCCTATTTTTTAAGCTTAGACTCCACCACATTGCCAAGATGACAACCCTTTCCTTCCAGAACAACAGCATGAGACAGAAGCACAACAAAGCAGTACACTCAAAAAAATAAAACATTGGATTTACTTAACTGAGTTATGGCAACGGGTCCCACGAAACTGTGGGAATTTAGATGTATTGAATACAGTTATGTGTTGAATAACTCAACATAACTGTATTCAATGCATCTAAATTAACACAGTTTTGTGGGACCGATTGCCATAACTCGGTTAAATAAATCCAATGTTTTATTTTTTTGAGTGTACTGTTTAAAGGGCATTAGCCAAATATACAGTATAAAAATTTTCAAGGGGTATGAAGACTTACGCAAGCACAGCCCAGCACTCACATTATGATTTACAGGAAATCAAAGTACTGACTTTGATGACAAGATGATGTGTGTGTGTGTTTTAATTGTAGATGTTTATATCAGTATGTTTAGTTTTATTTTAACTGCACATTGGAGCCTAGTCAAATGAAATTTCAATCTTCTCTGCTAACATATATTGACTTTGACATGATAATCAGCTTTGAATGTTCTTTTTGTAAATGTAAAGATATCTTTTTATCCTTGGAAGTATAACCACGTGATTAATTAAATGCTTTTTTTTGTCACAAACTACCGTGAGCCGCTGTCACTGTTTTATACTATTACTTACTCGGGCAGTGCATTTGTTATTATGCTATGATGTGAGTTCATATTTGTTATTATGCTATGATGTGGGTTTACATTTGTTATTATGCTATGATGAGTTTACATTTGTTATTATGCTATGATGAGTTTACATTTGTTATTATGCTATGATGAGTTTACATTTGTTATTTTGCTATGATGTGGGTTTACATTTGTTATTATGCTATGATGAGTTTACATTTGTTATTATGCTATGATGTGAGTGCATTAGGTTTTTGAGGTGGATGAAGTATTTCTGAAGTTTCAGAAGTGAGTAAGCTGTTTATTTAACTTTAGCTTCCCCTACGGCCCTATCACATGTAAAAATATTTTCACTAAAAATTGGAAATAAATTGTATGGTTATTTGTCCTAAGGCCGCAGTTATCCATAAGTATGCAGTGCTCGGCTTCTCACAGCATAGGAATTTCAGCATGTATTTGTTTAAAACATAAAATGATTATTCATCATTAATATCATAAATACATACTTCCGTTTTTTTTTTATATAACAAACCAAACCGTTTGAATATCAATTGAAACTGAAGGAAGTTACGGTCATCTGAAAAGTACATATCGCTACCAACACAATGTAATGGGTAAGCCAGCTGTCTGAGGTAAGATGGCCGCCATGTGCGGACGTTCGACTTCATTGACGGGCAACGGGGACGAGGCATCTAGTCTTCTATGTATATCTATGGATCGAGGCTTGTTTGCTTGTCGGTTTAAAATGGCGCCGGCTCGAGCCGCTCGGCCTCAGCTCCGTTAGGTTTTAGGTCGGTTCATGGATAGAAACAAACCAACCGTAAAATAACCAGAGATTAATCTCTACCTTCAATAATCTCACTTTTGTTAAAGATGTATTCATATCAGCACAATTAGCGCTGTTAGCTTTGGGCTTGGCTCAATGTTTTCATATAGAAAACGCACAGTCACCGTTAGCTTTTAGCGCAGCTATGCTTTTATATAAACTCACGCCCATAAATAATTAAATACATTTCCGGAATAATGACAGAACAATATCTATCTTCAATAATCTCACTTTTGTGAAAGATGGCAGTATATTGTACATACGCTGCTGTAACAATTCAGCAAGCAATGGAGCATAATGCTACGAAATTTAAAAATTAAAAAAGCTTACTGATAAAACTCCGCAGGCACTGCGCGCTCTTTCTTATTCTTTCTCAGTCACTATGAAAATTAAACATTTTCACCTACCTGTGATGAGTTCAGAGAGAAAGGGAGCGAAAAAATTTAAACTCAGGGTTTTTATATGACGGGCGGACACGCGCACAGAACTGTCCAATCAGAGTCCTCCTGTAGACGTCATCTGTTTTCAAACGTGTATTGTCAAATCAGATGGCTGATTAATTCGCGGGCTACATGATGGAGACGTTCAAGAGAAACAGTATGTGCGCAG
Organism: Neoarius graeffei; assembly: GCF_027579695.1. Taxonomy (NCBI): domain Eukaryota; kingdom Metazoa; phylum Chordata; class Actinopteri; order Siluriformes; family Ariidae; genus Neoarius; species Neoarius graeffei. Next base: position 35,522,528 of record NC_083573.1, on the reverse strand, counting down.
GGTTGCCAGATTGGGGTATCCTGCACAGGGTTGCCAGATTGAGCGGTATCCTGCTCATTTGGGCAAGTTTAAGTGCATTTTGGCGGGTTTTGAACATATTTTGGGCGGGAAAATGTCAACAGTATCTGGCAACGCTACATGGGCGAGTCAGTGTTTATGTAGGCTTAAATTCTGTTACTGAAAGTGTGTGATGTTTACAGTGAAGGACTGTGTGCACTTTACATTATTTTTTTTTTACTTAATACAAGAAATTAATGGATGCCAACATTTTTGCCAAAATGGTATTTTATTTTCCATTGTTTAGGCAGCTTCAGCATCATACTGAGGTTCTGTTCAAATTGTTTTTTTTTTCTTCTATGAAGCCTGAGCCATTTATTTTATTAGTTTATAATTATCATTTAATTGAGACCTCAGGAGAGACTGCCTGTACACAGTACTAGTATTAATAGTTTTTTTTTCTTACATGAAAGCTGAGGCACTTATATTATATTTTAAGGTAACTTCATGTTGTGCTATGAGGTTCTATGCACTTTAACTCTTGAACCAACAGGTGCATTTGGACAAGTAAAGCCTATTTTTCTGCATTTTTGTAGTCCTGGAAATCTTTTATATTGGTAAAGTTGTTTATAGGACCATTTCGCAGTGTCTTTGTTTTTTTAATCAATAGTTTTTCAGTAATAACTTAATATTCAACATATCATCCATCTGTATGATGGGTTGATGAAATTTTGGCGACTATGAAATTTTGGCGACTGGCGTCGCCAAAATTTCATCATACCATGACCTAAGCATTGTTTGAGAGAGAGAGAGAGAGAGAGAGAGAGCAGCCCCTCCCCTCTCTACTCCTATTTTTCTGCATTTTTGTAGTCCCGGTAATCTTTTATATTGGTAAAGTTGTTTATAGGACCATTTCGCAGTGTCTTTGTTTTTTTAATCAAGAGTTTTTCAGTAAAGACTTAATATTTAACATATCATCCATCTGCATGATGGGATGATGAAATTTTGGCGACTATGAAATTTTGGCGACTGGCGTCACCAAAATTTCATCATACCATGATCTAAGCATTGTTTGAGAGAGAGAGAGAGAGAGAGAGAGAGAGAGAGAGAGAGAGCAGCTCCTCCCCTCTCTACTCCCATTTTTCTGCATTTTTGTAGTCCTGGTAATCTTTTATATTGGTAAAGTTGTTTATAGGACCATTTCGCAGTGTCTTTGTTTTTTTAATCAATAGTTTTTCAGTAATAACTTAATATTTAACATATCATCCAACTGTATGATGGGATGATGAAATTTTGGCGACTATGAAATTTTGGCGACTGGCGTCGCCAAAATTTCATCATACCATGACCTAAGCATTGTTTGAGAGAGAGAGAGAGAGAGAGAGAGAGAGAGAGAGAGAGAGAGCAGCTCCTCCCCTCTCTACTCCTATTTTTCTGCATTTTTGTAGTCCTGGTAATCTTTTATATTGGTAAAGTTGTGTATAGGACCATAACGAGCTGCACTGGTGTGTAACGCAATAGACACCCATTCAAAAGCCGGATTTTCTCCCGGAACCCACATGGCGTTTGAGCCGGGACTGATCCGAATGTGTAGAACCTAACAGAAAAGTTGAATGCCAGATCCACAGAGGAGAAGTTTTCCTACGTTTTAGAGTTTGAATCATGTCTCTAGGTGAAAGCATGACAGAGCAGTGGACGTTTGAAAAACGTTGAAAAAGTGCTTTTTTTTCAATTAATTCCATAGAAATAAATGGGGGTTTTTTCGACGATTAATTACTAAAAGTCAAAGTAGTCATGTATGAAAATGCTCCCTTCTCCATTTAATCACTATAGGCTGTTAAATATATTACACTTAGGCAGTATACATTTTAACTCCATACCAAAACATTTCATCACAGTTTATCAATCATATTTAACATTTTACCACAGTTTAATACAACACTAGTCAGCGGATGTTTGAAAAAGTGCTTTTTTTTCCAATTAATTCCATCGAAATGAATGGGGTTTTTTTGGGACAAGTGTCACTACTACTTTTGAGAAAATTATGTCTGTAGTGTGAAATTTGTGGCTGAAAACACAGTTTACGTTTGAAATTTTGAGCATGATTTATGTGTGTGCTTGAGACAGCAGCCCCCCTCTGCCCCGTCACTGGCCCCAATCGGCATGGTGACGGGCCTGAACAGGAGAGTTAAGAGACACACACAAGATTATGTCAGGTTTCTGCTGTGTTTTGCTAAGAAGTAGGCCTCGAACAATCACAAATAACTCGACAACGAAAGCTTCTATTCACAAAATTCTTTCACAGTGAGCGCTAGAAGGGTCTCCTGAATAAAATGATTTATTTTTTTGTTTGTATTGTTAAAAATGAGGATGCTACAGGGAGTTAAAAACGAGTGACTTTTCAGCAACGTTTATACTGGGAGTCAATGAGGCCGCTCACCTGTGCTCTCCTCACTTTGAGGCTTCTCATTCAAAAACCGTGAATCCTATCGTTTAGGTAGACACATTGTGTGAATCAGGACAAGTTTTCCTACTACTTTTGAGAAAATCATGTCTGTAGAGTGAAATTTGTGGATGAAAACACAGTTTAAGTGAGAAATTTTGAGCTTTTTTTTGAAGCCGCCTACACTCTGAGTTAACGAGGCGCACTGGTGTGTAACGCAATAGACACCCATTCAAAAGCAGGATTTTCTATCAGAACCCACATGGCGTTTGACCCGGGACTGATCCGAAAGTGTAGAACCTAGCAGAAAAGTTGAATGCCAGATCCACAGAGGAGAAGTTTTCCTACGTTTTAGAGTTTGAATCACGTCTCTAGGTGAAAGCATGCCAGAGCAGTGGACGTTTGAAAAACGTTGAAAAAGTGCTTTTTTTTCAATTAATTCCATAGAAATGAATGGGGCTTTTTTGGACGATTTTTTCGCGACTACGTCGCGAAAAAATCGTAATCTATAGAGAAAAGTAATAGCATAGCGAGTCCGATCGAGCCGCACGTTTTGATATATTGTTTGTCTGTGTGCGACGTACGGTTATTGAGTTAATCGAAATCAAAATTTGCGTAGGAATAATAAAAATAATAATAAATATAAGAATAAGAAGAAGAAGAAGAAACACGTAGAAGAACAATAGTTGCAGTGCTTTGCACTGCAACCTATGGGCTCCCCTAGGGGAGCCCATAGGTTGCTGTGCTGCAGCACTGCATCCTAACTAGACTGGACAATTCCCCGGGGGAAATTGTGAGAGGATGCAGTGCGCGAAGCAATTCGGTCACGCATGTTTGCTGGCCGTGAATGTGTGACCCGCAATGATGTTTCAATGCAATGATTGTGTGTGTGCTCGAGACAGCAGCCGTCATGAAGAAGAGCTATTCAAGAGCATGAACAAAGTGACTACAGGCGGAAATTAGCATGTACTGCTATAACCTGGGACAGACATCTGTCCTTACCACAAGGATAATGTTTAATTTGTGCACTGTCCCTTTTAAAAATAAAATAAACTCTAAACTCTAAGAAGAGTGTTTGTAGTTTGTATGTACGAACAGAAGTGTTCCTAATAAAGTGGGCGGCTAAGGTGAGGCTAAGACACACAAGGGCTGGAGTTTTCTACTGTTTTTTTATGAAGGACCAGGCCTCGAACAATGACAAATAACTCGACAACGGAAGCAGCTATTCACAAAATTCTTTCACACTGAGCGCTAGAAGGGTCTCCTGAATAGACTGATGTAATTTTTTTGTCTGTCTTGTTAAAAATGAGGACGCTACAGGGAGTTAAAAACGAGTGACTTTTCAGCAACGTTTATAATGGGAGTCAATGAGGCCGCTCACCTGTGCTCTCCTCACTTTGAGGCTTGTCATTCAAAAACCGTAAATAATATCGTTTAGGTAGACACATTGTGTGAATCAGGACAAGTTTTCCTACTACTTTTGAGAAAATCATGTCTGTAGAGTGAAATTTGTGGCTGAAAACAGAGTTTAAGCGAGAAAGTTTGACCTTTTTTTTGAACCTCTCTCCACTCTGACCTTAACGAGGTCCACTGGTGTGTAACGCAATAGACACCCATTCAAAAGCCGGATTTTCTCCCAGAAACCACATGGCGTTTGACCCGGGACTGATCCGAAAGTGTAGAACCTTGCAGAAAAGTTGAATGCCAGATCCACAGAGGAGAAGTTTTCCTACGTTTTAGAGTTTGAATCACGTCTCTAGGTGAAAGCATGCCAGAGCAGTGGACGTTTGAAAAACGTTGAAAAAGTGCTTTTTTTTCAATTAATTCCATAGAAATGAATGGGGTTTTTTTGGACGATTTTTTTGCGACTACTTCGCGAAAAAATCGTATTCTATAGAGAAAAGTAATAGCATAGCGAGTCCGATCGAGCCGCACGTTTTGATATATTGTTTGTCTGTGTGCGACGTACGATTATTGTGTTACTCGAAATCAAAATTTGTGTAGGAAGAGTAACAAATATAACACTAGACCGGACAATTCCCCGGGGGAAATTGTGAGAGGATGCAGTGCGCGAAGCAATTCGCTCACGCATGTTCGCTGGCCGTGAATGTGTGACCCGCAATGATGTTTCAATGCAATGATTGTGTGTGTGCTCTAGACAGCAGCCATCATGAAGAAGAGCGATTCAAGAGCATGAACAAAGTGACTACAGGCGGAAATTAGCATGTACTGCTATAACCTGGGACAGACATCTGTCCTTACCACAAGGATAATGTTTAATTTGTGCACTGTCCCTTTTAAAAATAAAATAAACTCTAAACACTAAGAAGAGTGTTTGTAGTATGTATGTACGAACAGAAGTGTTCCTAATAAAGTGGGCGGCTAAGGTGAGGCTAAGACACACAAGGGCTGGAGTTTTCTACTGTTTTTTTATGAAGGACCAGGCCTCGAACAATAACAAATAACTCGACAACGGAAGCAGCTATTCACAAAATTCTTTCACAGTGAGCGCTAGAAGGGTCTCCTGAATAAAATGATGTATTTTTTTGTTTGTACTCTTAAAAATAACGACAATAGAGCGATTTAAAAACGAGTGACTTATCTCTCATTTTTACAATGGGTTTCAATGAAGCCTGTCAGCTGCCCTGTCCTCAGTTTGACGCTTGTCATTCAAAAACCGTAAATCCTATCGTTTAGGTAGACACATTGTGTGAATCAGGACAAGTTTTCCTACAAGGATAATGTTTAATTTGTGCACTGTCCCTTTTAAAAATAAAATAAACTCTAAACTCTAAGAAGAGTGTTTGTAGTTTGTATGTACGAACAGAAGTGTTCCTAATAAAGTGGGCGGCTAAGGTGAGGCTGACACACAAGGGCTGGAGTTTTCTACTGTTTTTTTTTATGAAGGACCAGGCCTCGAACAATGACAAATAACTCGACAACGGAAGCAGCTATTCACAAAATTCTTTCACAGTGAGCGCTAGAAGGGTCTCCTGAATAAAATGATGTATTTTTTTGTTTGTATTGTTAAAAATGACGACGCTACAGGGAGTTAAAAACGAGTGACTTTTCAGCAACGTTTATACTGGGAGTCAATGAGGCCGCTCACCTGTGCTCTCCTCACTTTGAGGCTTGTCATTCAAAAACCGTAAATCCTATCGTTTAGGTAGACACATTGTGTGAATCAGGACAAGTTTTCCTACTACTTTTGAGAAAATCATGTCTGTAGAGTGAAATTTGTGGATGAAAACGGAGTTTAAGCGAGAAAGTTTGACCTTTTTTTTGAAGCCGCCTACACTCTAAGTTTAACGACCCTCACTGGTGTGTAACGCAATAGACACCCATTCAAAAGCCGGATTTTCTCCCAGAAACCACATGGCGTTTGAACCGGGCCTGATCCGAAAGTGTAAAACCTAGCAGAAAAGTTGAATGCCAGATCCACAGAGGAGAAGTTTTCCTACGTTTTAGAGTTTGAATCATGTCTCTAGGTGAAAGCATGCCAGAGCAGTGGATGTTTGAAAAACATTGAAAAAGTGCTTTTTTTTCAATTAATTCCATAGAAATGAATGGGGTTTTTTGGGGCGATTTTTTCGCGACTACGTCGCGAAAAAATCGCATTCTATAGAGAAAAGTAATAGCATAGCGAGTCCGATCGAGCCGCACGTTTTGATATATTGTTTGTCTGTGTGCGACGTACGGTTATTGAGTTATTCGAAATCAAAATTTGCGTAGGAATAATAATAATAAGAAGAAGAAGAAGAAATACGTAGAAGAACAATAGTTGCAGTGCTTTGCACTGCAACCTATGGGCTCCCCTAGGGGAGCCCATAGGTTGCTGTGCTGCAGCACTGCATCCTAACTAGACTGGACAATTCCCCGGGGGAAATTGTGAGAGGATGCAGTGCGCGAAGCAATTCGGTCACGCATGTTCGCTGGCCGTGAATGTGTGACCCGCAATGATGTTTCAATGCAATGATTGTGTGTGTGCTCGAGACAGCAGCCATCATGAAGAAGAGCTATTCAAGAGCATGAACAAAGTGACTACAGGCGGAAATTAGCATGTACTGCTATAACCTGGGACAGACATCTGTCCTTACCACAAGGATAATGTTTAATTTGTGCACTGTCCCTTTTAAAAATAAAATAAACTCTAAACACTAAGAAGAGTGTTTGTAGTTTGTATGTACGAACAGAAGTGTTCCTAATAAAGTGGGCGGCTAAGGTGAGGCTAAGACACACAAGGGCTGGAGTTTTCTACTGTTTTTTTATGAAGGACCAGGCCTCGAACAATAACAAATAACTCGACAACGGAAGCAGCTATTCACAAAATTCTTTCACAGTGAGCGCTAGAAGGGTCTCCTGAATAAAATGATGTATTTTTTTGTTTGTACTCTTAAAAATAACGACAATAGAGCGATTTAAAAACGAGTGACTTTTCTCTCATGTTTACAATGGGTTTCAATGAAGCCTGTCAGCTGCCTTGTCCTCAGTTTGACGCTTGTCATTCAAAAACCGTAAATCCTATCGTTTAGGTAGACACATTGTGTGAATCAGGACAAGTTTTCCTACAAGGATAATGTTTAATTTGTGCACTGTCCCTTTTAAAAATAAAATAAACTCTAAACTCTAAGAAGAGTGTTTGTAGTTTGTATGTACGAACAGAAGTGTTCCTAATAAAGTGGGCGGCTAAGGTGAGGCTGACACACAAGGGCTGGAGTTTTCTACTGTTTTTTTTATGAAGGACCAGGCCTCGAACAATGACAAATAACTCGACAACGGAAGCAGCTATTCACAAAATTCTTTCACAGTGAGCGCTAGAAGGGTCTCCTGAATAAAATGATGTATTTTTTTGTTTGTATTGTTAAAAATGAGGACGCTACAGGGAGTTAAAAACGAGTGACTTTTCAGCAACGTTTATACTGGGAGTCAATGAGGCCGCTCACCTGTGCTCTCCTCACTTTGAGGCTTGTCATTCAAAAACCGTAAATCCTATCGTTTAGGTAGACACATTGTGTGAATCAGGACAAGTTTTCCTACTACTTTTGAGAAAATCATGTCTGTAGAGTGAAATTTGTGGCTGAAAACAGAGTTTAAGCCAGAAAGTTTGACCTTTTTTTTGAACCTCTCTCCACTCTGAGCTAAACGAGGTCCACTGGTGTGTAACGCAATAGACACCCATTCAAAAGCCGGATTTTCTCCCAGAAACCACATGGCGTTTGACCCGGGACTGATCCGAAAGTGTAGAACCTAGCAGAAAAGTTGAATGCCAGATCCACAGAGGAGAAGTTTTCCTACGTTTTAGAGTTTGAATCACGTCTCTAGGTGAAAGCATGCCAGAGCAGCGGACGTTTGAAAAACGTTGAAAAAGTGCTTTTTTTCAAATTAATTCCATAGAAATGAATGGGGTTTTTTTGGACGATTTTTTCGCGACTACGTCGCGAAAAAATCGTTTTCTGTAGAGAAAAGTAATAGCATAACGAGTCCGATCGAGCCGCACGTTTTGATACATTGTTTGTCTGTGTGGGAAGTACGGTTATTGTGTTACTCGAAATCAAAATTTGTGTAGGAAGAGTAACAAATATAACACTAGACCGGACAATTCCCCGGGGGAAATTGTGAGAGGATGCAGTGCGCGAAGCAATTCGGTCATGCATGTTCGCTGGCCGTGAACGTGTGACCCGCAATGACGTTTCAATGCAATGATTATGTGTGTGCTTGAGACAGCAGCCGTCATGAAGAAGAGCTATTCAACAGTATGACCAAAGTGACTACAGGCGGAAATTAGCATGTACTGCTATAACCTGGGACAGACATCTGTCCTTACCACAAGGATAATGTTTAATTTGTGCACTGTCCCTTTTAAAAATAAAATAAACTCTAAACTCTAAGAGTGTTTGTAGTTTGTATGTACGAACAGAAGTGTTCCTAATAAAGTGGGCGGCTAAGGTGAGGCCTGTCGGCTGCCCTCCTCTCAGTTTCTCAGAGCAGCGGATGCTTGAAAAAGTGCTTTTTTTTTCCAATTAATTCCATATAAATGAATGGGTTTTTTTTGGGACAAGTGTGACTACTACTTTTGAGAAAATTATGTCTGTGGTGTGAAATTTGTGGCTGAAAACAGTTTAAGTTTGAAATTTTGAGCATGATTTGTGTTTGTGCTTGAGACAGCTTTTCCCTCTGCCCCGTCACTGGCCCCAATTGGCATGGTGACGGGCCTGAACAGGAGAGTTAAGAAACACACACAAGATTATGTCAGGTGTCTACTGTGTTTTGCAAAGAGTAGGCCTCGAACAATCACAAATAACTCGACAACGAAAGCAGCTATTCACAAAATTCTTTCACAGTGAGCGCTAGAAGGGTCTCCTGAATAGACTGATGTAATTTTTTTGTCTGTATTGTTAAAAATGAGGACGCTACAGGGAGTTAAAAACGAGTGACTTTTCAGCAACGTTTATAATGGGAGTCAATGAGGCCGCTCACCTGTGCTCTCCTCACTTTGAGGCTTGTCATTCAAAAACCGTAAATCCTATCGTTTAGGTAGACACATTGTGTGAATCAGGACAAGTTTTCCTACTACTTTTGAGAAAATCATGTCTGTAGAGTGAAATTTGTGGCTGAAAACAGAGTTTAAGCGAGAAAGTTTGACCTTTTGTTTTAACCTCTCTCCACTCTGAGCATAACGAGGTCCACTGGTGTGTAACGCAATAGACACCCATTCAAAAGCCGGATTTTCTCCCAGAACTCACATCGTGTTTGAGCCGGGCCTGATCCGAAAGTGTAGAACCTTGCAGAAAAGTTGAATGCCAGATCCACAGAGGAGAAGTTTTCCTACGTTTTAGAGTTTGAATCACGTCTCTAGGTTAAAGCATGCCAGAGCAGCGGATGTTTGAAAAACGTTGAAAAAGTGCTTTTTTTCAAATTAATTCCATAGAAATGAATGGGGTTTTTTTGGACGATTTTTTCGCGACTACGTCGCGAAAAAATCGTAAACTGTAGAGAAAAGTAATAGCATAGCGAGTCCGATCGAGCCACACGTTTTGATATATTGTTTGTCTGTGTGCGACGTACGGTTATTGAGTTAATCGAAATCGAAATTTGCGTAGGGAGAGTAACAAATATAACACTAGACCGGACAATTCCCCGGGGGAAATTGTGAGAGGATGCAGTGCGCGAAGCAATTCGGTCACGCATGTTCGCTGGCCGTGAATGTGTGACCCGCAATGATGTTTCAATGCAATGATTGTGTGTGTGCTCTAGACAGCAGCCATCATGAAGAAGAGCTATTCAAGAGCATGAACAAAGTGACTACAGGCGGAAATTAGCATGTACTGCTATGACCTGGGACAGACATCTGTCCTTACCACAAGGATAATGTTTAATTTGTGCACTGTCCCTTTTAAAAATAAAATAAACTCTAAACACTAAGAAGAGTGTTTGTAGTATGTATGTACGAACAGAAGTGTTCCTAATAAAGTGGGCGGCTAAGGTGAGGCTAAGACACACAAGGGCTGGAGTTTTCTACTGTTTTTTTATGAAGGACCAGGCCTCGAACAATAACAAATAACTCGACAACGGAAGCAGCTATTCACAAAATTCTTTCACAGTGAGCGCTAGAAGGGTCTCCTGAATAAAATGATGTATTTTTTTGTTTGTACTCTTAAAAATAACGACAATAGAGCGATTTAAAAACGAGTGACTTTTCTCTCATGTTTACAATGGGTTTCAATGAAGCCTGTCAGCTGCCTTGTCCTCAGTTTGACGCTTGTCATTCAAAAACCGTAAATCCTATCGTTTAGGTAGACACATTGTGTGAATCAGGACAAGTTTTCCTACAAGGATAATGTTTAATTTGTGCACTGTCCCTTTTAAAAATAAAATAAACTCTAAACTCTAAGAAGAGTGTTTGTAGTTTGTATGTACGAACAGAAGTGTTCCTAATAAAGTGGGCGGCTAAGGTGAGGCTGACACACAAGGGCTGGAGTTTTCTACTGTTTTTTTTATGAAGGACCAGGCCTCGAACAATGACAAATAACTCGACAACGGAAGCAGCTATTCACAAAATTCTTTCACAGTGAGCGCTAGAAGGGTCTCCTGAATAAAATGATGTATTTTTTTTGTTTGTATTGTTAAAAATGAGGACGCTACAGGGAGTTAAAAACGAGTGACTTTTCAGCAACGTTTATACTGGGAGTCAATGAGTCCGCTCACCTGTGCTCTCCTCACTTTGAGGCTTGTCATTCAAAAACCGTAAATCCTATCGTTTAGGTAGACACATTGTGTGAATCAGGACAAGTTTTCCTACTACTTTTGAGAAAATCAGGTCTGTAGAGTGAAATTTGTGGCTGAAAACACGGTTTAAGCGAGAAAGTTTGAGCTTTTTTTTGAAGCCGCCTACACTCTAAGCTTAAAGACCCTCACTGGTGTGTAACGCAATAGACACCCATTCAAAAGCCGGACTTTCTCCCAGAAACCACATGGCGTTTGAACCGGGACTGATCCGAAAGTGTAAAACCTAGCAGAAAACTTGAATGCCAGATCCACAGAGGAGAAGTTTTCCTACGTTTTAGAGTTTGAATCATGTCTCTAGGTGAAAGCATGCCAGAGCAACGGATGTTTGAAAAACGTTGAAAAAGTGCTTTTTTTTCAATTAATTCCATAGAAATGAATGGGGTTTTTTGGGGCGATTTTTTCACGACTACGTCGCGAAAAAATCGTATTCTATAGAGAAAAGTAATGTACTGTTTGTTTGCATGTACTGCTATAACCTGGGACAGACATCTGTCCTTAACACAAGGATAATGTTTAATTTGTGCACTGTCCCTTTTAAAAATAAAATAAACTCTAAACTCTAAGAAGAGTGTTTGTAGTTTGTACGTACGAACAGAAGTGTTCCTAATAAAGTGGGCGGCTAAGGTGAGGCTGACACACAAGGGCTGGAGTTTTCTACTGTTTTTTTTATGAAGGACCAGGCCTCGAACAATGACAAATAACTCGACAACGGAAGCAGCTATTCACAAAATTCTTTCACATTGAGCGCTAGAAGGGTCTCCTGAATAAAATGATGTATTTTTTTTGTTTGTATTGTTAAAAATGAGGACGCTACAGGGAGTTAAAAACGAGTGACTTTTCAGCAACGTTTATACTGGGAGTCAATGAGGCCGCTCACCTGTGCTCTCCTCACTTTGAGGCTTGTCATTCAAAAACCGTAAATCCTATCATTTAGGTAGACACATTGAGTGAATCAGGACAAGTTTTCCTACTACTTTTGAGAAAATCATGTCTGTAGAGTGAAATTTGTGGCTGAAAACACGGTTTAAAAATAAAATAAACTCTAAACACTAAGAAGAGTGTTTGTAGTTTGTATGTACGAACAGAAGTGTTCCTAATAAAGTGGGCGGCTAAGGTGAGGCTGACACACAAGGGCTGGAGTTTTCTACTGTTTTTTTATGAAGGACCAGGCCTCGAACAATAACAAATAACTCGACAACGGAAGCAGCTATTCACAAAATTCTTTCACAGTGAGCGCTAGAAGGGTCTCCTGAATAAAATGATGTATTTTTTTGTTTGTATTGTTAAAAATGAGGACGCTACAGGGAGTTAAAAACGAGTGACTTTTCAGCAACGTTTATACTGGGAGTCAATGAGGCCGCTCACCTGTGCTCTCCTCACTTTGAGGCTTGTCATTCAAAAACCGTAAATCCTACCGTTTAGGTAGACACATTGTGTGAATCAGGACAAGTTTTCCTACTACTTTTGAGAAAATCATGTCTGTAGAGTGAAATTTGTGGATGAAAACACAGTTTAAGTGAGAAATTTTGAGCTTTTTTTTGAAGCCGCCTACACTCTGAGTTAATGAGGCGCACTGGTGTGTAACGCAATAGACACCCATTCAAAAGCCGGATTTTCTCCCAGAAACCACATGGCGTTTGAACCGGGCCTGATCCGAAAGTGTAAAACCTAGCAGAAAAGTTGAATGCCAGATCCACAGAGGAGAAGTTTTCCTACGTTTTAGAGTTTGAATCATGTCTCTAGGTGAAAGCATGCCAGAGCAGTGGATGTTTGAAAAACATTGAAAAAGTGCTTTTTTTTCAATTAATTCCATAGAAATGAATGGGGTTTTTTGGGGCGATTTTTTCGCGACTACGTCGCGAAAAAATCGTATTCTACAGAGAAAAGTAATAGCATAGCGAGTCCGATCGAGCCGCACGTTTTGATATATTGTTTGTCTGTGTGCGACGTATGGTTCTTGAGTTATTCGAAATCAAAATTTGCGTAGGAGGAAGAAGAAGAAGAAGAAGAAGAAATACGTAGAAGAACAATAGTTGCAGTGCTTTGCACTGCAACCTATGGGCTCCCCTAGGGGAGCCCATAGGTTGCTGTGCTGCAGCACTGCATCCTAACTAGACCGGACAATTCCCCGGGGGAAATTGTGAGAGGATGCAGTGCGCGAAGCAATTCGCTCACGCATGTTCGCTGGCCGTGAATGTGTGACCCGCAATGATGTTTCAATGCAATGATCGTGTGTGTGCTCGAGACAGCAGCCATCATGAAGAAGACCTATTCAAGAGAATGACCAAAGTGACTACAGGCGGAAATTAGCATGTACTGCTATAACCTGGGACAGACATCTGTCCTTACCACAAGGATAATGTTTAATTTGTGCACTGTCCCTTTTAAAAATAAAATAAACTCTAAACTCTAAGAAGAGTGTTTGTAGTTTGTATGTACGAACAGAAGTGTTCCTAATAAAGTGGGCGGCTAAGGTGAGGCTGACACACAAGGGCTGGAGTTTTCTACTGTTTTTTTTATGAAGGACCAGGCCTCGAACAATGACAAATAACTCGACAACGGAAGCAGCTATTCACAAAATTCTTTCACAGTGAGCGCTAGAAGGGTCTCCTGAATAAAATGATGTATTTTTTTGTTTGTATTATTAAAAATGAGGACGCTACAGGGAGTTAAAAACGAGTGACTTTTCAGCAACGTTTATACTGGGAGTCAATGAGGCCGCTCACCTGTGCTCTGCTCACTTTGAGGCTTGTCATTCAAAAACCGTAAATCCTATCGTTTAGGTAGACACATTGTGTGAATCAGGACAAGTTTTCCTACTACTTTTGAGAAAATCATGTCTGTAGAGTGAAATTTGTGGCTGAAAACACGGTTTAAAAATAAAATAAACTCTAAACTCTAAGAAGAGTGTTTGTAGTTTGTATGTACGAACAGAAGTGTTCCTAATAAAGTGGGCGGCTAAGGTGAGGCTGACACACAAGGGCTGGAGATTTCTACTGTTTTTTTTATGAAGGACCAGGCCTCGAACAATGACAAATAACTCGACAACGGAAGCAGCTATTCACAAAATTCTTTCACAGTGAGCGCTAGAAGGGTCTCCTGAATAAAATGATGTATTTTTTTGTTTGTATTGTTAAAAATGAGGACGCTACAGGGAGTTAAAAACGAGTGACTTTTCTATCCCGTTTATAATGCAGGTCAATGAGCTAACACACACAAGGTCTTGAATTTTGTGCTGTTTTTTACTACGGACCAGACCTCAAACAATGACAAATAACTCGACAACGAAAGCAGCTATTCACAAAATTCTTTCACAGTGAGCGCTAGAAGGGTCTCCTGAATAAAATGATGTATTTTTTTGTTTGTATTGTTAAAAATGAGGACGCTACAGGGAGTTAAAAACGAGTGACTTTTCAGCAACGTTTATACTGGGAGTCAATGAGGCCGCTCACCTGTGCTCTCCTCACTTTGAGGCTTGTCATTCGAAAACCGTAAATCCTATCGTTTAGGTAGACACATTGTGTGAATCAGGACAAGTTTTCCTACTACTTTTGAGAAAATCATGTCTGTAGAGTGAAATTTGTGGCAGAAAACACGGTTTAAGCGAGAAAGTTTGAGCTTTTTTTTGAAGCCCCCTACACTCTGAGTTAACGAGGCGCACTGGTGTGTAACGCAATAGACACCCATTCAAAAGCCGGATTTTCTCCCAGAAACCACATGGCGTTTGAACCGGGCCTGATCCGAAAGTGTAAAACCTAGCAGAAAAGTTGAATGCCAGATCCACAGAGGAGAAGTTTTCCTACGTTTTAGAGTTTGAATCATGTCTCTAGGTGAAAGCATGCCAGAGCAGCGGATGTTTGAAAAACGTTGAAAAAGTGCTTTTTTTTCAATTAATTCCATAGAAATGAATGGGTTTTTTTGGGGCGATTTTTTCGCGACTACGTCGCGAAAAAATCGTAAACTGTAGAGAAAAGTAATAGCATAGCGAGTCCGATCGAGCCGCACGTTTTGATGTATTGTTTGTCTGTGTGCGACGTACGGTTATTGAGTTATTCGAAATCAAAATTTGCGTAGGAATAATAAATATAAGAACTAGACCGGACAATTCCCCGGGGGAAATTGTGAGAGGATGCAGTGCGCGAAGCAATTCGCTCACGCATGTTCGCTGGCCGTGAACGTGTGACCCGCAATGATGTTTCAATGCAATGATCGTGTGTGTGCTCGAGACAGCAGCCGTCATGAAGAAGACCTATTCAAGAGTATGACCAAAGTGACTACAGGCGGAAATTAGCATGTACTGCTATAACCTGGGACAGACATCTGTCCTTAACACAAGGATAATGTTTAATTTGTGCACTGTCCCTTTTAAAAATAAAATAAACTCTAAACTCTAAGAAGAGTGTGTGTAGTTTGTATGTACGAACAGAAGTGTTCCTAATAAAGTGGGCGGCTAAGGTGAGGCTGACACACAAGGGCTGGAGTTTTCTACTGTTTTTTTTATGAAGGACCAGGCCTCGAACAATGACAAATAACTCGACAACGGAAGCAGCTATTCACAAAATTCTTTCACAGTGAGCGCTAGAAGGGTCTCCTGAATAAAATGATGTATTTTTTTGTTTGTATTGTTAAAAATGAGGACGCTACAGGGAGTTAAAAACGAGTGACTTTTCAGCAACGTTTATACTGGGAGTCAAAGAGGCCGCTCACCTGTGCTCTCCTCACTTTGAGGCTTGTCATTCAAAAACCGTAAATCCTATCGTTTAGGTAGACACATTGTGTGAATCAGGACAAGTTTTCCTACTACTTTTGAGAAAATCATGTCTGTAGAGTGAAATTTGTGGCTGAAAACAGAGTTTAAGCGAGAAAGTTTGACCTTTTTTTTGAACCTCTCTCCACTCTGACCTTAACGAGGTCCACTGGTGTGTAACGCAATAGACACCCATTCAAAAGCCGGATTTTCTCCCAGAAACCACATGGCGTTTGACCCGGGACTGATCCGAAAGTGTAGAACCTAGCAGAAAAGTTGAATGCCAGATCCACAGAGGAGAAGTTTTCCTACGTTTTAGAGTTTGAATCACGTCTCTAGGTGAAAGCATGCCAGAGCAGCGGATGTTTGAAAAACGTTGAAAAAGTGCTTTTTTTTTCAATTAATTCCATAGAAATGAATGGGGTTTTTTTGGACGATTTTTTCGCGACTACGTCGCGAAAAAATCATATTCTATAGAGAAAAGTAATAGCATAGCGAGTCCGATCGAGCCGCACGTTTTGATACATTGTTTGTCTGTGTGCGACGTACGGTTATTGTGTTACTCGAAATCAAAATTTGTGTAGGAAGAGTAACAAATATAACACTAGACCGGACAATTCCCCGGGGGAAATTGTGAGAGGATGCAGTGCGCGAAGCAATTCGCTCACGCACGTTCGCTGGCCGTGAATGTGTGACCCGCAATGATGTTTCAATGCAATGATCGTGTGTGTGCTCGAGACAGCAGCCATCATGAAGAAGACCTATTCAAGAGTATGACCAAAGTGACTACAGGCGGAAATTAGCATGTACTGCTATAACCTGGGACAGACATCTGTCCTTAACACAAGGATAATGTTTAATTTGTGCACTGTCACTTTTAAAAATAAAATAAACTCTAAACTCTAAGAAGAGTGTTTGTAGTTTGTATGTACGAACAGAAGTGTTCCTAATAAAGTGGGCGGCTAAGGTGAGGCTGACACACAAGGGCTGGAGTTTTCTACTGTTTTTTTTATGAAGGACCAGGCCTCGAACAATGACAAATAACTCGACAACGGAAGCAGCTATTCACAAAATTCTTTCACAGTGAGCGCTAGAAAGGTCTCCTGAATAAAATGATGTAATTTTTTGTTTGTACTCTTAAAAATAACGACACTAGAGCGATTTAAATACGAGTGACTTTTCACTCACGTTTATAATGTGAGTCAATGAGCTAAGAAACACAAGGTCTTGAATATTGTGCTGTGTTTTACTACGGACCAGACCTCGAACAATGACAAATAACTCGACAACGGAAGCAGCTATTCACAAAATTCTTTCACAGTGAGCGCTAGAAGGGTCTCCTGAATAAAATGATGTATTTTTTTGTTTGTATTGTTAAAAATGAGGACGCTACAGGGAGTTAAAAACGAGTGACTTTTCAGCAACGTTTATACTGGGAGTCAATGAGGCCGCTCACCTGTGCTCTCCTCACTTTGAGGCTTGTCATTCAAAAACCGTAAATCCTATCGTTTAGGTAGACACATTGTGTGAATCAGGACAAGTTTTCCTACTACTTTTGAGAAAATCATGTCTGTAGAGTGAAATTTGTGGCTGAAAACAGAGTT
Source organism: Neoarius graeffei (assembly GCF_027579695.1). Taxonomy (NCBI): domain Eukaryota; kingdom Metazoa; phylum Chordata; class Actinopteri; order Siluriformes; family Ariidae; genus Neoarius; species Neoarius graeffei. The sequence goes on along the minus strand of NC_083573.1, from coordinate 35,505,451 downwards.
TAAGCGAGAAAGTTTGACCTTTTTTTTGAACCTCTCTCCACTCTGACCTTAACGAGGTCCACTGGTGTGTAACGCAATAGACACCCATTCAAAAGCCGGATTTTCTCCCAGAAACCACATGGCGTTTGACCCGGGACTGATCCGAAAGTGTAGAACCTAGCAGAAAAGTTGAATGCCAGATCCACAGAGGAGAAGTTTTCCTACGTTTTAGAGTTTGAATCACGTCTCTAGGTGAAAGCATGACAGAGCAGCGGACGTTTGAAAAACGTTGAAAAAGTGCTTTTTTTTCAATTAATTCCATAGAAATGAATGGGGTTTTTTTGGACGATTTTTTCGCGACTACGTCGCGAAAAAATCGTATTCTATAGAGAAAAGTAATAGCATAGCGAGTCCGATCAAGCCGCACGTTTTGATACATTGTTTGTCTGTGTGCGACGTACGGTTATTGTGTTACTCGAAATCAAAATTTGTGTAGGAAGAGTAACAAATATAACACTAGACGGGACAATTCCCCGGGGGAAATTGTGAGAGGATGCAGTGCGCGAAGCAATTTGGTCACGCATGTTTGCTGGCCGTGAATGTGTGACTTGCTATGAGGCTACAAAATTGATGTTAAACATCAAGTTATTACTGAAAAACTATTGATTAAAAAAACAGACACTGAGAAATGGTCCTATAAACAACTTTACCAATATAAAAGCTTACCAGGACTATCAAATATGTGATGTGAACTTTCCCAGTCGCAGGTTCCTGGTCAGGCCAGCGTGGCGCAGCAGCAGGTGAGATTTTTATTTATTTTTAACAATAAGTTAACTGGTTAATATTTAAAGTTTGAATATTTGTCTGGTCAAATATACATGTGGGTTTTTTGTCTTTCACAGGAGGAGTACTGTACTGTGTGAATGTGTGAATTACTATGAGGCTACGATGCTAACAGCTAGCTAACATGCTAATACCTAGCAAGCAATAATAAAACAACCATAAACAGACATTTTGCAGCAGATATTTGGTTTATTTTTCCATAAAACACAAGCAAACAACCAAGGCATTGAAAAACACCCGATGAGTCAGCAAAAATCAACATAAGTCTAACGCTTTTAACAAACATTGTCGCAAAGCAGCTTTACAGAATTTGAACAACTTAAAACATGAGCTAATTTTGTCACTAATCTATCCCCAATGAGCAAGCCTGTGGCGACGGTGGCAAGGAAAAACTCCCTCAGACAACAACATGAGGAAGAAACCTCGAGAGGAACCAGACTCAAAAGGGAACCCATCCTCATTTGGGCAACAACAACATGAACAGTTTAACATGAAGACAGTTTCATTGATGGAAACTTTAGGACTGCACTCAAGTTAACAAGTCAACTATAGTCCTCAGACATAAAAGCATTACTGTAGCAACAAAAAGCAGATTAGGTACTACCGGTCAACTAATCACAGGCCCTAGGACCTGGTGTGTATCCTCCCTACTAAATACAATGAGAACTAATCTAAGAAGCAGACAAGACAACCGAACCAATCAGGAAACTAAAGATAAAAGGGGGGGGGGATCTTCTGGAGATCTTCTTCCTGAGTCTGTTGTTCTTCCTGTAACATTAAAACAGTATTCATTAGTCAGGTGCACTTTTCAAAGTGTTGTTTGATATTCAAATCAATGAAGATACAATGCTAAATATCCCTTACGTTCTTCTGCTGGGTTGCTGTCTTCACTGGAGAGTGAGCTGCTATAGTCTTCTGGAGGTCTTCATCCTACATATGTTCCCAGATTAAAAAAACAACAAGACATAAGTTACAGGTTTCAATGCATTGTGTTAAAACATTGCTCAAAAGTTATGAAATATTTCTTTGCTTTTTTGTGATCGGTTGCTGTCCCCACTGGCACGAGATCAGCTGTGGTCCTCTTCATTTCCTCCTCACTCTGCTGTGAGATACTCCTGCTTTTGAACATGGACAGTAGAGAGCCTGAAGAAGAGAAAGGGAGGGGGATTTAGTTACATTACTCAAACGCGAGTGAATAATTCAAAGGAAGAGAGATACTTACCTTGTGATGGACCTTGTTGACATTCAGCTTGATTTTACATAAAGCAACATTACAATACAAGATTACATAACATTACATTACATTAGCTAAGCCAATTCCATAACATTTTAAATTGACCGCCGTTCTCAGCAGCTCAGTAAATGACAAGATAATGCGGAGCCCTTTATTACATAAATAAATACAATTACACTGCATTTACATAAGATTCAACCATTTCCAGCCAACACATGCCACTACAATTATTAGTCTTAACAATAACTTAAAACTACACAATTGAAAAACTGGGCACTCATTGAACAAACTGAATGAGTGACCTGAAACACGTATATGAAAAACAATTAAATAAGAAAAACGCCCACGCAGACAAGTTATGACAAAATGAAACAATGTGAAGGTTTTTTTTTTTACAAAAAAAAAATTAAGGTCAATTAACACTTTACAGAGAGAGTACAATAACAGTGACGATAAACTACTCCTTGACCAGGCTCAAGGAGTGCCTAGAAACTACATATGCATTACACACACACACACACACACACACACACACACACCTTACAGGATACAGAAACTCGAACTTTTCTATGGATCATGTGTTGGCTAGAGAGGCTTAGTCGGTCAAAATACAATAAACCGGACTGTGGTAACTGTAGTACGTTTGGAGAACACCTGATTGAAGACACTTATCAGGATGTGAAATATAAATGTGGTCAATCAGCGTGTTCTTCTCGGTGGTGGACTCTTTAATTAATTGAGTGTAACCTCTGGACTGAAATAAGTCTTTGATGCTTTTTTTTCCTTTCGAAAGAAGATCCTCATTAAAATCGCCACAAACAACAATGGGCTGGTGATTTAAAATGGCCAATGAGTCCAAGAGGTTTTTCAAATTTTGGAGAAAGATTCCTAATTGAAAATTTGGCGGTTTGTAAACCGTCGCCAATAGTACTTTGACCGGAGCCTTGATTTTAACAACAACAAACTCCAAATCCGTGACCTGTTGCATGTACCTGCGAGGCTCTGCTTGCACATAGTCTCTGCAGTACACTGCAACTCCACCTCCATCTTTTTTAGCCATGTCCACACAGCTGTTGTAAGACAGCTGTCTGCTACGTGGGAACATGGCATACCCCTCCAATTGAAAAATTTCAGCTACAGAAGACCCCGACAAATGTGTCTCTGTAAGGCAAAGCACATCCGCTTGTTGGAGCTCATGATGCGCTCTCAGGTCCACCATGTGACATGGCAGACCCTGCGTGTTGTGGTGGACAATTGTCAAAACCTTTGGAGTTTGTTGCACGGATTGAAGAAAACTCAACAACGGTCTACAGCTCTGGAAAGACGCTCGAGGCATACTTTCCATAGCCATCTTTATCTCGGGGTCGGCGTAGATCTTCTTCTCGTCGAAGTCGCAGACGGTCAGACCTCCCAGCGAAGTTGTGCGGCTTAGAGCTACATAAGCCATGCCCGGTTCGAAGACGCGTTTCAGGCACACAACCGCCGACGCCATCGTCATGCCTTGTACTTTGTGGGCCGTACAGGCAAAAGCCAACTTCATGGGGAACTGGCGACGAACAACGCCTTTTTTGCTGCTCAGGTTCTCCTCAGACCTTTCAATATAGGCCAGATTGTCTGAGGGACCCAAGATCTTTTTGCGGAATCTCTGTCCTGCTGTGGGATTGTCCAGCTGGAGTCCAATCAACTTTACATATTTTGGCTCGCGCTCCGTCATCACAATGTGCGAGATGGTTCCGAATGTTCCGTTAACAATTCCGTCCTCCACGTCGAGATTCCTGGTCAACATAACGCGTACTCCTTGAGCAGCCATTATGTTGTCAGGCAAGTCTCGCTGGTTACCTTTAACGGCGAACACCATCGTCATGCAGCCGGTCGTAGGCATTTTACGGTAATCCTGAGCTGCGATGTCAATGGCATCCTCGTGGAGGGAGGCTACAGTGGCGGAGTTGTGACGGTCAACTTCTTTGTTGGTGGCATATATATGCAGCCTATCTACTGGACAATCCTTGATGTCGGCCACTGCCTGTGTGAGCAACCGTCTATCTTCGTTGCTCAAAGGATCGCGCTTTTGCTTCACTCTCAGGCGGTTCAAGAGCTCAGCAAAAGCCCGATCGTCCTTCTGTCGCATGATCTCTGTAAGGACGACCATTTTGAAGTGATCCTTCCAGAGATCAAACTCCGTCTCCTCGTACACACACAGCGGCTTGGCTCTACCGGGAGGCGGCAACTGATAAAAGTCACCTACAGCAAGGACAGAAATTCCTCCGAACGGCTTCTTGTTTCCTCGGATCTGTTGAAAACGCCAGTTGACGTAGGCAAACAGCTCTTTGGAAACCATGGAGATCTCGTCAATGATGAGAATCTCCGCATTGGACAGCGCCGCTCTGACCTCATCAAGGGCGTTTCCAAGACCTTGATACGGTGGCTTCAAGGATCTTGGCAGTTTGAGGACGGAGTGCAACGTTACGCCAGCGATGTTGAAGGCTGCTGTGCCAGTGAAGGCGGTCAGCAGCACCGCAGGCTGGGACATGTCTGCATGGTCCCGGAATCTGGGGAGCTCACGCAGAATCCTCGTTGCCTCCTGGTGAACGCACTTGATTACGTGCGATTTACCACAGCCAGCTCCCCCGGTCAAAAAGTAATAAAACGGCTCGACGTCATGACCCCACACAAGTTCAAAGCACCACTGACGTATGCTGTAGAAGATAGAAGCCTGCGTTTCGTTCAGACTTTGATACATTTTTCTCACAAAGTCTGGACTCAACTGCGGCGCTTCTATCCTAGGCATGGAGCTCCTCCCGTCTTTCTTGACTTCGTATTCAGGAACTTCTTCTTGGTCTTCACGCTCATCGTCAGGTTCTCGCTCTGCAAGACACTCTAACCGGTCTGCCTCTACTTCAGGCGCATAACAGTCCAATTCATTAACTATAGGGCCATGCACCCGATACTGTTCCAACGCTTCGTCAAGCTTCCGACCTTGACCTTCATAGCGTTGTTTGTTGCGGTCTACGATGGCTCGGACACGCACGCCATACTTTTGGCCACACTTATAAAACTGCTCGTAAGTCGGGTGTGCTTCATCTCTCAGGTCGTCATCGGATCTGTGTGGGAGATAAAGCTTGAGCAGTCTTCTATAGAACTTCTCAGGTGTTTTCTGCTCTGAGAAGCGAGGAAATCTAATAATTGCTGGTTTCCCAGTCCTCTTCTGAACAAAGCCCATGTCGTGTAAGAGGGGGATGCCGCTTCTACTTTCAGTTTGCTGCCCGTACAGCACCCTGTACTCCGACGCAAACTCGGCCATGCACATGTGCTCGAACTCCGGCTCGACAGGCCTGTAGGCGTATTTGTCAGGCAGGCCCGACATCCACACCTCCTCCGAACCCGGCTCCATTTGCTTGAGTCTGCCAATAGGGTGACTCATCTTCAGACCCTCCTCGTCGGTCTGAAGGAACACAACGGAGCGGGAGCACCTCTTCAGACGCAAGCTGCAGGTGCGAGCAACAGCCTCTTGAGCGCTGACCTCTCTATGTTTAACATAGGCCTGCATAATCTGCTTCATTTCGTCACGCTCATTTACGTTGGACTGTTTTACATCTTTGATGACGTTCTTAAGGAATTGAGTCATCTCATGCTCTGGCTTCGACACATAGGACATCATGTACATGATGCAGCTGTAGTCATCCACGACGTACTGAATGTCCATGTTGGCGTTCCAGGCACGAAGCAGGTCTGGGTTGTACTGATTAACCCAGCAGTCATTCGGATGCCGCTTCAGGACCACGACGTTGCTGTTCGCGGCGCGGTCGAAGAGCTTACGGTACTGCTTACGCGTCAAACCGCATCGGTCGAGCAACTCCGTCAAGCTGCTAAATGAAGCGCCTGCATCCATGAGCAAGTCTCTAACTTGCTGAAGCTTGGCTTTGGCTTTCTTTCGCTTCTTAGCGATTGCCCGCTTCTCCCTACGTTCTCTAGCAGCAGCCTCGTCTTGGTTTTCGTCTAAAACTCCAGAGGGGCGAACAACGGGGGGCCTAGTGATGAAGGTTTCATCCACGGGCAGTTTAGGGAAGCCAAACCTACAGGCAACGTTGCCTTTTTTGCAGGACTTGGAATGGTTCCTGCTGTGCACCTGAACCTCCGAGACAATTCCGTGGAGCTCCAGGTCTGTCTCGGGGTCAGGCATCTCACATGAGATGTAGTGATCTATAAACGCTGCTACTTCGTCGTCAGAGGCGTCGTCAAATTTGGGTGAGTTTTTTATCCAAATCAGCATGTGTATATGGGGACTTCCTCTAGCTTGGAACTCAACCCTATAAAAGTAATCCTCTACTTCACCAATGGGCTGTGCTGGTGAGAGGATAAGGTTGGTCATCAGAGCATCGACTCGCTTTTCAAACATGCGCATCACCGTTACGGGGTTGCTCCGCAGAATGTCGCATTTCGCTTTCCAGTCGAGCTCTGAAAAGTCCCCTATTTCTCCCTGCTGAGCATTTATGACCTCTACGACCTCAGGCCATCTCATCTCGGCAGCGGAGAACGTTGCAAAAAACGTGGGTTTGCCAATTTGCCGGACCATGGCGTGGACATCTTTGAGCGTTTTTGTCCAATAAGCCGGGGTGCCTCGAAGAGGTTGCATAAACCGAGTTGCGTCTTGGCTCATAATGAGCCGTTGCACCTCGTCTCGGTCCAGGAGCATGAGGTTGTTAATATGACGGCCATCTGCAGCTCTGGACCTGCCTTTGCGCATTTGAATCGACATGCTGTTTGTCGCCAGGTGCGTCTCTGTGACAAACTGCGCAAAGAAAAGATACGTTTGGTCGCTAGCAAAACGTGTATCAGCAGCAAACAGCCTGCAATTAAAATACATGCTAGGCGAGAGCGAGAAGGTTCTGGGTTCATCCAGTGTGTTCTCTCCTGTCGGGAATTGCACAGGGAAAGCCATGGCTTCTAGTTTCGGTATGGCGAAGAACCCTACTGGTTTGTTGCCCTGGGCGGGGGCAACGCTAAATATTCCATCGCCATACGTAAGAATTTCCTGCGCGATGTCAGGCGGCTGCATACACGTGTCCAGAGTCAGGCCAGGTCTAAGCTCCTCCTCCTCCTCCTCCTCGTCAGCTTCCTTGGGCTGACGACGTCTATTGGGGTCCGGGTCGTTCTGACTACTAAAAACCTCCTCAAGGTCTATGCCAGCCTCAATGTCTCCCTGATGCTGCTCCGGCTGGGCAGCATCAGCAACATTGTGCTGCGAGTCGTCTTGATCGACCGACTCGTCAAAAGTGGCGCTGTCGTTAATGGATACATCCTGATACTCAGAATGCATCTTTTTAAGCATGGCGAGGGCAGCTAAAACATTTTTCATGTTAACAGTATAGAAGTGCTGGTAGCCCTTATAGTTAATGCGCCTCTTTAACTTAACTTGAAGTAGCTGCGCTTCCGATCTGGGTCTTGGGAGACTGTTGACAGTCGCTTCCATCTCCGATGGAACGCACACAACAGCTCCGCGGACTGCTTTTTGCTGTCCTTTGGGCAGAGCGATAACCTTGGCGAAAGGCAGTATTTTGGCAATAAGCTGCCTCTCGAGCACGTTGAGCGTAGCCAACTCCGGGGGGATCGGTGCCAACTCCAGTCGGTTCGCGGTGGCTATTGGTGGCATGCGTCCTCTCTTCAAGTGGCTGTCACATGTGTTACAGATCCACTCCTGCAGTCGCTCTTGTGCAACAGAGCAATGTTCAGAGCAGTCGTCGTCACAAAAATGGACGTACTTGCCTGTTAAGCAGGCTGCGGCCACTCTGGGTTTTTGGGTGTACTTTCCCCTATTGCACAATTTAACCTGATTAGGAAACATTGCTCTGTTGCACACCGTACAAACGCACGTTGGTCCACGACGAATTAGCTCGCGAAATGCTGTGATGGTGGCTTCCATCACAGGGTTAATCATGGCCTGCGAATGGCGGGGGGTGTGGGGCACTAGCTTCCTATATTTTCGCTTGATCCTTAATGCCCTCTGCATCTTGCTAAAGATGCAAAAAGTAGCATCTGTGGACAGTTTGGTTACTCTGCGCTGGCTACAGCGTTTGATACAGCGTAACCTAAACTCAGGATCACTGTGGTACCTAGCATAGAAACGCTCCTTTTTCTTTTGCCTAAAGCTCTGGTGCGATATGTACTTTGTCGTCATATACAATTTCTTTCTACTCTGAAAAGCAGGATCCGCCTTATACTTGTCTTTACTGTACTGTTTCTTTCTACTCTGAAAAGCAGGATCCGCCTTATACTTGTCTTTACTGTATTGTTTCTTTCTACTCTGAAAAGCAGGATCTGCCTTATACTTGTCTTTACTGTATTGTTTCTGTCTACTCTGAAAAGCAGAATCCGCCTTATACTTGTCTTTAATGTACTGTTTTCGTCTACTCTGAAAAGCAGGATCTGCCTTATACTTGTCTTTACTGTACTGTTTCTGTCTACTCTGAAAAGCAGGATCCGCCTTATACTTGTCTTTAATGTACTGTTTTCGTCTACTCTGAAAAGCAGGATCCGCCTTATACTTGTCTTTACTGTACTGTTTCTGTCTACTCTGAAAAGCAGGATCCGCCTTATACTTGTCTTTAATGTACTGTTTCTGTCTACTCTGAAAAGCAGGATCCGCCTTATACTTGTCTTTAATGTACTGTTTCTGTCTACTCTGAAAAGCAGGATCCGCCTTATACTTGTCTTTAATGTACTGTTTTCGTCTACTCTGAAAAGCAGGATCCACCTTATACTTGTCTTTAATATAACTTATTTGTCTACTCTGAAAAACAGGATCCGTCTTATACTTGTCTTTAATGTACTGTTTTTGTCTACTCTGAAAAGCAGGATCTTCCTTATATCTCTGGATAATTAATACGCTCTTTTTTCTTTGAACTTTTAAATAATAACGTCTGAAAGACAATAACCGTCGTTTCCTATGATTACTGTCTTGTGAATATTTTTTGTCTGCTTCCATTTTTTTAATTCCAAATTCCGGGCACTTGTCATACTTATTTTTTTCATATACCGAGCTTCCTTTTTTTTTGACAACATGGCACACTGGTGCATGTTGCTCTTTGCTGCTACTTTTTCTTCTGGCCTTTTGTCGCTGGGTTTTACCGAGTTTTAAGATATTTTCGTTTGTTGGAGGGAGAGCTGTCCTGGAGACTTTTTCTACCAACGATTGCTGAAGACATTCACTGGAACCAACGGCTTCAAATGACACAAGCACCAACTCATAGGTGGCAAAAGGTCCACGATCGGCAAAGAGTTTGAGCAGGTGCTCAGCCAGGTCACTGATTTCAGTGAAGGTCTTCATGATTGCAGTTCCGTTGTGGTCTGGTAGACCTGCTGAATTTCTGGCATGTGAATCAAACACGCCATACCTCCCTGATTTGTCACGGAAAACTGCAATAACCTCTGGAGATACAATGATGAACGCATGCCTAACATGACCTGACAGACACTGAAGCTCTTCAGCAAGGGAAAGGAGACCCTGGTTTCCGTTGCTGCTGGCTTTGACGAGTCCACATTTAATGTCGGACATATGGACATTGTACATATTTGTGTCTGTCAGGACTTGTTTTGGCATTTCCTCAACGCTAAGATGGTCATCATTGTATCTTCTCTCCAGGATCAGCTGTTGTTTCACTGCTACGTACAGTGAATCTCCCTGTGCCAGCACTCTATCGAGGGCAGCCGTGTTAAAGTGACCACCCTCATTCTCAAACGCAAGAAAAGTCAGGGACATGCAGGAACACTGATGATTTCTAGAGAAATCACTGTACCTCATGTCTGCCTGACTGTGGCTAGCCCTAACAACAACAACAACAGACTGACCCCCACTTACCGTCACACTTACCTTGACGCTCACCTGTAAAGATGTTAAAAGGTTAATTATTACTAAGTTAGTCACAATTAGTTATTAGTCTTATTAGTAGTTACTACCCATTATTGCCAGCATTGTTATTAATACTGTTAACTTTATTATTACTAGTAGTAATAGCAGCAGTCGTAACTAATCACATTACAAACTGTTGTAGAACGTTTTCAGCAAGTTTGTCAGATCAATTAAATAAATCTATAAAAAAGCTGACACAATCTTACATGTTATGGCAAGTATATTTGGCTACACATTACATTACATTATTCCTTGTTTAAAATTTAAACATGTTGAGACCATCGTGGTTTCTCCTTTGTCCCATGGTCTTCTAGAATAAAGTTTAAAGGCCCGGTCACACAGCGCTTTACGGCTTTATCACGGCCAAAACCCGTCAAAAAGTGCTCTCCCGTGAAGCAGACGATGTTGTTCGTGTTGATGTCGAAGTTAAGACGTGTTACAGTCGATATACAGACGTGACAGGACGCAGGGGAAAATCGGAACGGCGTCAGACGCGGCAAAAAGTTTTGGACTGCTCAAAACTTTAGACCGCGGACAACCACGGCCGGCACACGTGGTAAAGACGTGCAACACACGTGAAAAACACGTGATAATCAGTGTCCCGGCCGTTATTAAAACTTGGGGAGACGTGGTAAGACGCGAAAGTTTGGCGGTCTATCACGGGCAGAGCACGGTCATCGGACGGGTGTTACGCGTTGGTATCACGGGATATAGCGTGTGTTTAGCGGCTTATCACTGAGAAATGGATTTTTCCGCGTACATAGCACTGTCTAAGCCCGTTAAACGACGTCTCAAACAAGTTCTAAATTCGATTGATCACTGTCTAATCACTTCTGCATCACTTCTGATTTGCGGCATGTAAATACCGTAATTTTCTGAGACCTCGGCACTTGCAGTCTAAATGTCAAGGGGTGAACATGAACCCTCAACGCTGTGATCTCCTCATCTTAATGCTCCAGCACCAACAGAACCAACTGATACAGGCTCAACATATCCTACCGCTTTTATATGCACAGCAAGCCGCTCTTCCAACGACGCTGAGCCGCGGTTACCCGTGATTTGGCAGTGCTGCAGCAGTGAAACAGCCGCCGACGGCCATACCCCGTACAAAGCACGGCAAAGCCAAAATTGACCAAAAATTACCACTTACGACCACGTCCACCTGATTTTTGTATCTTTTTGTACGTGATATAGACGCGGAGTGCTGTGTGACCGGGCCTTAAAGGAGGATTTAAAGGACCTTTAAAGGAGGCTACTACCTTCACCACACTGACACTGCAGGATGTTGACTTTACAAGTACAGAGGTTTTCTGACCAGTATTATTAACTTAAGTTTATCAAGATCATATTTAGAAAACCTCTGTACCATTACTTGTGTTTATCTTTAAACAATTAATAAAACCATAAACTGTTTAGATTATACTACTCTGAATTATTTCTTCCTTAAAGGTTTTTTTATGCATTTGAGTTGAAATAAACCACACACACACAAGCACTTTATTAAACCCACGATAAACCCGAATGTAAATGTCCTGACCTCTTTACCAGGGGAGCTGGAGAGTCCATCGTCGATTATCCAGGGCCAGGAAGTCAATGAGGGAAATGGTGTCCATGTCTGTGATAAGTCATAACTCCAATTAATATTTGGACATGAGGAGACAACGCACCAAGTTGATACAAGAAAAGTTTTCCAAGTGTATTTCAATTTCTCACTGACATTTGTGTTGTGTGCAGAGAAAGATAATGCTATCAGATGTTAAATGAACCAGTTTAATGTAGTTACAACTGATTTTACAGTAAACATTCTGTGTCAACTGTGGAGTAAATACCTTAGCTGGGCGAGGAGACTGATGGGCCACATCTTTAATGGTCTTGGATGGTCCAGCCGGTGAAGGAGTCTTCATCCTGGGCACCTGAAAACAAATAATTTGATAAAATGAAGACTTTAATGACATCATGAACTTTACTTAATAGGAATAATATTTACCTTCGCAACCGGGGAACAGCAGGGGGTCTCCGGATCACCCAAACTGCAGGACAACCTGACTGGAGGGGACTCCATCAGCTGTTGACACACGAGAACAAACACGTTAAACTTCATGTCTCAGTGAACACAATGTGTGTTCTGTGTGAGATTGTGTCTGTTGTGGCAGAGAGTAACATACGTTGGTCACTGAAATTTGGGTGCGGGGGGATGGTCCGTCCGTGGTCCTGGACCGAGGAACCGGGCTGGAGGGGGCGTCGTCCTCCAGTCTCTGTGACAGCCTGGTTGGAGGGGATCCAACCAGCTGTCGACAGACGAGAACAAATACATCAAAATTCAGACAGACAGTCTAGTTATGTCTCCATGAAGACACCGTGTCAACTGTAAACATTCACTGTGTGTGTCAGTTGTGTAACATACGGTGTTCACAGGAGACTGGTGGTGGGGGGGGCGTCTCTCTGAGGTCCTACGACGCCTGGCTGCCGCTGGGGAGGCCACCTGCACCATCAAATAAAACATAGCATCAGTAACTGTAGAACAAGGAGAAACTTTAGAACACAGCCGAGAAGAGACGTCAGACAATTTACCTTCTTGCTCGCTGGAGGAGACCTGCAGTCCTCCACGCCAGACAGCCGAGAAGGAGACACCTCCTCCACAGCACGAAGGATCGTGCTACTGAACCACACTGGGTTCAGTGGGAGGAAGGACTCCTCCTGTGAAAGACAAAAAAAAAAAAAAAAAAACACCCGCATGAATATTTGTCTGGTCAAATATACAAAACTTTAAATATTAACCAGTTAACTTATTGTTAAAAAAATAAAAAAAAGTCACTCACCTGCTGCTGCGCCACGCTGGCCTGACCAGGAACCTGCGACTGGGAAAGTTCACATCACATTTGATTAAATAGATGCTTTTTAATTACAACTGTGAACCCGTTCACCAAAATGTACCCAAAAACATGTAAACACACAATATAATAAACTTTACTAACCTTGCTTCTCCGACCAACGACCTTCCACTGGAAGGGGTCAGGAGACAGAGGAGCACATACCTCGCCCTTCACAACCAGCTTAGGAGATACCTTCCCAAGTGGCTGTGAAGGAGTGGGAGACACCGGGGGAGGTGGTGGTGGTGTCTTGAGGAACTGCTCCGTCGCGGCCCACAGCAGCTGGGTGAGGATGCCCATCCCTTCACGGTCACTCAGGTGAACCTGCAGACATGACAACACAAATCCATTTACAGACAAAGTTCAACTACAAAAAGTAGCTCGTGTTGACTGGTTCATGTCAGCACGAGAAATTATAACAAATTAGACTTTTTCTATCACAGACATTCTACTTACGCCGTCTCTGCTCCACAGCTCCAAGCGCGTAAGGGGGAAGTGCTCCGCCACAGAGAAGTACCTCACACCTAAAAATATAAAAACGAAAAACATAAGTCATCACAACATCCACACATGCATTATGACTATGTTCATTACTATGTCACAGACATTAAGTACATTTCTTGTTCTTGTTTTATTGACATGATATTTTTACACACCCATACGAGCTGTCACGCGGTGGTACTCTTGGCGCAGGAGGACCTGGTACATCTCATCCTCCTGCAGGCGGGGGGGGAAGTCCAGCACAAAAACCTGTAGAAAACAAAACATGTTCGTTAACAATCGGCATTTTCATTCAAAATCACACATTACAATAACTACACATTAAAAGCTCATACATTGATTACTCTGAGATTAAACGTATCTCTAGTGTTGTCAAACTACTACAAATACAGGACAAGAGAGACATGAAAAAACACGTACCTCCGGCCAGCGGCTCCTCACAGCAGTGAGGAAACTTGCATAGTCGACGGCTGCCTCCTCGATGGTCCTGCTTGCAGTCAGGTTGTTGCTGGGGGCAAGAACACAGACCGCAGCAGGGGCCCGAGGAAGATCAGCATGCAGGACCTCCGTCCGCAGCTGAGCAGCGTGGGCCCCAGGGGTCGACATGACGCCAAACGAGAACTTACCCTCTGGCATCACGGCGAAACCGTCCGCGATGGACCGCAGGTGGGAGTCCCCGACAATCAGAACGAACTGCAACAACAAAGAAAATTTCTTTAGCATGAAAATCATTAATTCCTCTCAAGATCAATTGCTTTGTTCATAAACTGGACAATAACACCTTCTTGTCAGGAGACTCCGGCGGGATGACCAACTTGTGGCTCCGTCCTGTGAGCTTTGAAGTTGGCCACCTCAGCACCCGATGGCGGAACCCGGTACCGCGGCCTGTTTAGTAAAAGACAAAGCAGATAACGGTATTATTTAAATGAAAAACCAGGAAATGTCAAGAAATCACTCGTTTATACGAGTAAAACAGTACAAAAAACCAGTTTAAAAAGCTTAATATTGATGAATTAATTTATTGATCATTTAGGGATAAAACAGGTGGATACTCACATGGCCGAACTTTGGGAAGGACATCTCCCGTGCTCCAGAAAGGCTTGGCTGGGGGTGAAGATCCAACCAACTGATGAAAGATAAAATAATAAGCATAAGACAAAGACAAGTTCAAACAAAATACAATAAAAATTTAAAAAGTAATACAAAATACATTAAACCTCAGACAATGTCTCATATGAACATACGTTGCTGACTGGAGCTCGGGAGCAGGGGGGGTGGGTCTCCCTGGTCCTCGACCCTGTGGAAGGCTCCTCTCCGGCCGGGGGGGACACCGTCTGATGAAACATTAACATCAAAGACATGGCAGACATACAGAACTTGGCAGTTAAAAAGAAAGCGATTGATGTGACATTTCTACAGTTATTTTCATGCAGACAGTTGTGACACAGAAGCTTATCTACTGTGTAAATACCTTCAGGGGGAAAGTGGAGGGAGTCAGCTCCTCCAGGTCGAGCTTACTCCATCGGCGCCTGGCCGCCTCAGACCTCCTCCCCTTCCTTGGCATCCTGCTGGACAGAAGACAAAAAAAAAAAAAGAAAAAAAAAAAAGAAAAAACTTCTTGCAAAGTTTAAGTGACCTAAACCCTAACCTACCTTAACTACTTAACTTAAATTATCTAAGATAACCTAATATATTTTATATAAAATGTGATGGTGTGAGTGTGAACAAATCTGCTCCGGGAGTCTTGAGGATGACTTGAGTGCGATGAGTCTTGAGGGCGATGATTAGTCTCAGTCGTGAAGTACGTACAAACCTCTGATCACAAATCAAAGAAAACCTGCAATAAAAATAGAAATGTTCTTCTGTTACTTCGACTCATTGTGAGCAACAATCCAACAGCGTAACACACGTTAAACATGTTTACTTTTCATGGTGTGTGTGTGTGAGAGAGAGAGTGAGCACAGAGCAGTGCCTGTTGACTTATCAGTAAACTTTTCCCCCCTCAAGACAAATACTTACACTATAAACACTATAAATATCCCCCACAAATAAAATACTACTAACTTCAGCAAATATGCAGAATTTTATCACCAAAATGTACATTAATTACTAAAAGTCAAAGTAGTCATGTATGAAAATGCTCCCTTCTCCATTTAATCACTATAGGCTGTTAAATATATTACACTTAGGCAGTATACATTTTAACTCCATACCAAAACATTTAATCACAGTTTATCAATCATATTTAACATTTTACCACAGTTTAATACAACACTAGTCTGAATATATAGATAAATATATAGCTTTCAGCTTTAATGTAAACACCAGTTTAAATTAATGAAAGATCCAGCCCAAATTCATGAGTTTATCTTCAATAACCTGAATTTTGTTTAACCCTCCTAATGTCTTCAGGTCAAAAATGACCCGAAACTGTTTAACAGCAGAGTTAAGTTTTTTTTTTAACTTAATTTTATGACTTTTCCTAAAATGGCAACGGCTCGAGGTTTGTCGGTTTAAAATGGCGACAGCTCGAGGCATAGATATACATAGAAGACTAGATGCCTCACCGCGTATTCCAGGGCGTCCGCACAGGGCGGCCATCTTACCACAGACAAGCTTTTCCACAGAATTTGTGGTAAACTGAGGTAAGACCATTGAGGTGCTTAAATGTTTATACTCTTATCTTGCTGAAATTTTGATGTATATACAAATGGTTTGATTTCTTAAAAACATTATTAATGTGGTTGTAATTCTGGGTGCTTGAACATGCTAAAATCGTACCTTTTCTCTTCAAAAACGACTTACTGCAGCTTTTAGTCAAAGTTGTGTTTCATGCTAGGCTAGCTCGTAGCACCAAGTAATTTTACATGGAAGGTCTTGAGATAATATTTTCAAAAACTGAAGTTGCACTTGCACATGGTTTTCATTTTCGGGTTGGTTAATTGAAAACACTGGTTGTGTCCCTATTTTTTAAGCTTAGACTCCACCACATTGCCAAGATGACAACCCTTTCCTTCCAGAACAACAGCATGAGACAGAAGCACAACAAAGCAGTACACTCAAAAAAATAAAACATTGGATTTACTTAACTGAGTTATGGCAACGGGTCCCACGAAACTGTGGGAATTTAGATGTATTGAATACAGTTATGTGTTGAATAACTCAACATAACTGTATTCAATGCATCTAAATTAACACAGTTTTGTGGGACCGATTGCCATAACTCGGTTAAATAAATCCAATGTTTTATTTTTTTGAGTGTACTGTTTAAAGGGCATTAGCCAAATATACAGTATAAAAATTTTCAAGGGGTATGAAGACTTACGCAAGCACAGCCCAGCACTCACATTATGATTTACAGGAAATCAAAGTACTGACTTTGATGACAAGATGA
The DNA here is from genome assembly GCF_027579695.1 of Neoarius graeffei. NCBI lineage: Eukaryota > Metazoa > Chordata > Actinopteri > Siluriformes > Ariidae > Neoarius > Neoarius graeffei. The sequence continues at coordinate 35,488,724 of NC_083573.1, read as the reverse complement.
TGTGTGTGTGTGTTTTAATTGTAGATGTTTATATCAGTATGTTTAGTTTTATTTTAACTGCACATTGGAGCCTAGTCAAATGAAATTTCAATCTTCTCTGCTAACATATATTGACTTTGACATGATAATCAGCTTTGAATGTTCTTTTTGTAAATGTAAAGATATCTTTTTATCCTTGGAAGTATAACCACGTGATTAATTAAATGCTTTTTTTTGTCACAAACTACCGTGAGCCGCTGTCACTGTTTTATACTATTACTTACTCGGGCAGTGCATTTGTTATTATGCTATGATGTGAGTTCATATTTGTTATTATGCTATGATGTGGGTTTACATTTGTTATTATGCTATGATGAGTTTACATTTGTTATTATGCTATGATGAGTTTACATTTGTTATTATGCTATGATGAGTTTACATTTGTTATTTTGCTATGATGTGGGTTTACATTTGTTATTATGCTATGATGAGTTTACATTTGTTATTATGCTATGATGTGAGTGCATTAGGTTTTTGAGGTGGATGAAGTATTTCTGAAGTTTCAGAAGTGAGTAAGCTGTTTATTTAACTTTAGCTTCCCCTACGGCCCTATCACATGTAAAAATATTTTCACTAAAAATTGGAAATAAATTGTATGGTTATTTGTCCTAAGGCCGCAGTTATCCATAAGTATGCAGTGCTCGGCTTCTCACAGCATAGGAATTTCAGCATGTATTTGTTTAAAACATAAAATGATTATTCATCATTAATATCATAAATACATACTTCCGTTTTTTTTTTATATAACAAACCAAACCGTTTGAATATCAATTGAAACTGAAGGAAGTTACGGTCATCTGAAAAGTACATATCGCTACCAACACAATGTAATGGGTAAGCCAGCTGTCTGAGGTAAGATGGCCGCCATGTGCGGACGTTCGACTTCATTGACGGGCAACGGGGACGAGGCATCTAGTCTTCTATGTATATCTATGGATCGAGGCTTGTTTGCTTGTCGGTTTAAAATGGCGCCGGCTCGAGCCGCTCGGCCTCAGCTCCGTTAGGTTTTAGGTCGGTTCATGGATAGAAACAAACCAACCGTAAAATAACCAGAGATTAATCTCTACCTTCAATAATCTCACTTTTGTTAAAGATGTATTCATATCAGCACAATTAGCGCTGTTAGCTTTGGGCTTGGCTCAATGTTTTCATATAGAAAACGCACAGTCACCGTTAGCTTTTAGCGCAGCTATGCTTTTATATAAACTCACGCCCATAAATAATTAAATACATTTCCGGAATAATGACAGAACAATATCTATCTTCAATAATCTCACTTTTGTGAAAGATGGCAGTATATTGTACATACGCTGCTGTAACAATTCAGCAAGCAATGGAGCATAATGCTACGAAATTTAAAAATTAAAAAAGCTTACTGATAAAACTCCGCAGGCACTGCGCGCTCTTTCTTATTCTTTCTCAGTCACTATGAAAATTAAACATTTTCACCTACCTGTGATGAGTTCAGAGAGAAAGGGAGCGAAAAAATTTAAACTCAGGGTTTTTATATGACGGGCGGACACGCGCACAGAACTGTCCAATCAGAGTCCTCCTGTAGACGTCATCTGTTTTCAAACGTGTATTGTCAAATCAGATGGCTGATTAATTCGCGGGCTACATGATGGAGACGTTCAAGAGAAACAGTATGTGCGCAGGGTTGCCAGATTGGGGTATCCTGCACAGGGTTGCCAGATTGAGCGGTATCCTGCTCATTTGGGCAAGTTTAAGTGCATTTTGGCGGGTTTTGAACATATTTTGGGCGGGAAAATGTCAACAGTATCTGGCAACGCTACATGGGCGAGTCAGTGTTTATGTAGGCTTAAATTCTGTTACTGAAAGTGTGTGATGTTTACAGTGAAGGACTGTGTGCACTTTACATTATTTTTTTTTTACTTAATACAAGAAATTAATGGATGCCAACATTTTTGCCAAAATGGTATTTTATTTTCCATTGTTTAGGCAGCTTCAGCATCATACTGAGGTTCTGTTCAAATTGTTTTTTTTTTCTTCTATGAAGCCTGAGCCATTTATTTTATTAGTTTATAATTATCATTTAATTGAGACCTCAGGAGAGACTGCCTGTACACAGTACTAGTATTAATAGTTTTTTTTTCTTACATGAAAGCTGAGGCACTTATATTATATTTTAAGGTAACTTCATGTTGTGCTATGAGGTTCTATGCACTTTAACTCTTGAACCAACAGGTGCATTTGGACAAGTAAAGCCTATTTTTCTGCATTTTTGTAGTCCTGGAAATCTTTTATATTGGTAAAGTTGTTTATAGGACCATTTCGCAGTGTCTTTGTTTTTTTAATCAATAGTTTTTCAGTAATAACTTAATATTCAACATATCATCCATCTGTATGATGGGTTGATGAAATTTTGGCGACTATGAAATTTTGGCGACTGGCGTCGCCAAAATTTCATCATACCATGACCTAAGCATTGTTTGAGAGAGAGAGAGAGAGAGAGAGAGAGCAGCCCCTCCCCTCTCTACTCCTATTTTTCTGCATTTTTGTAGTCCCGGTAATCTTTTATATTGGTAAAGTTGTTTATAGGACCATTTCGCAGTGTCTTTGTTTTTTTAATCAAGAGTTTTTCAGTAAAGACTTAATATTTAACATATCATCCAACTGTATGATGGGATGATGAAATTTTGGCGACTATGAAATTTTGGCGACTGGCGTCGCCAAAATTTCATCATACCATGACCTAAGCATTGTTTGAGAGAGAGAGAGAGAGAGAGAGAGAGAGAGAGAGAGAGAGAGCAGCTCCTCCCCTCTCTACTCCTATTTTTCTGCATTTTTGTAGTCCTGGTAATCTTTTATATTGGTAAAGTTGTGTATAGGACCATAACGAGCTGCACTGGTGTGTAACGCAATAGACACCCATTCAAAAGCCGGATTTTCTCCCGGAACCCACATGGCGTTTGAGCCGGGACTGATCCGAATGTGTAGAACCTAACAGAAAAGTTGAATGCCAGATCCACAGAGGAGAAGTTTTCCTACGTTTTAGAGTTTGAATCATGTCTCTAGGTGAAAGCATGACAGAGCAGTGGACGTTTGAAAAACGTTGAAAAAGTGCTTTTTTTTCAATTAATTCCATAGAAATAAATGGGGGTTTTTTCGACGATTAATTACTAAAAGTCAAAGTAGTCATGTATGAAAATGCTCCCTTCTCCATTTAATCACTATAGGCTGTTAAATATATTACACTTAGGCAGTATACATTTTAACTCCATACCAAAACATTTCATCACAGTTTATCAATCATATTTAACATTTTACCACAGTTTAATACAACACTAGTCAGCGGATGTTTGAAAAAGTGCTTTTTTTTCCAATTAATTCCATCGAAATGAATGGGGTTTTTTTGGGACAAGTGTCACTACTACTTTTGAGAAAATTATGTCTGTAGTGTGAAATTTGTGGCTGAAAACACAGTTTACGTTTGAAATTTTGAGCATGATTTATGTGTGTGCTTGAGACAGCAGCCCCCCTCTGCCCCGTCACTGGCCCCAATCGGCATGGTGACGGGCCTGAACAGGAGAGTTAAGAGACACACACAAGATTATGTCAGGTTTCTGCTGTGTTTTGCTAAGAAGTAGGCCTCGAACAATCACAAATAACTCGACAACGAAAGCTTCTATTCACAAAATTCTTTCACAGTGAGCGCTAGAAGGGTCTCCTGAATAAAATGATTTATTTTTTTGTTTGTATTGTTAAAAATGAGGATGCTACAGGGAGTTAAAAACGAGTGACTTTTCAGCAACGTTTATACTGGGAGTCAATGAGGCCGCTCACCTGTGCTCTCCTCACTTTGAGGCTTCTCATTCAAAAACCGTGAATCCTATCGTTTAGGTAGACACATTGTGTGAATCAGGACAAGTTTTCCTACTACTTTTGAGAAAATCATGTCTGTAGAGTGAAATTTGTGGATGAAAACACAGTTTAAGTGAGAAATTTTGAGCTTTTTTTTGAAGCCGCCTACACTCTGAGTTAACGAGGCGCACTGGTGTGTAACGCAATAGACACCCATTCAAAAGCAGGATTTTCTATCAGAACCCACATGGCGTTTGACCCGGGACTGATCCGAAAGTGTAGAACCTAGCAGAAAAGTTGAATGCCAGATCCACAGAGGAGAAGTTTTCCTACGTTTTAGAGTTTGAATCACGTCTCTAGGTGAAAGCATGCCAGAGCAGTGGACGTTTGAAAAACGTTGAAAAAGTGCTTTTTTTTCAATTAATTCCATAGAAATGAATGGGGCTTTTTTGGACGATTTTTTCGCGACTACGTCGCGAAAAAATCGTAATCTATAGAGAAAAGTAATAGCATAGCGAGTCCGATCGAGCCGCACGTTTTGATATATTGTTTGTCTGTGTGCGACGTACGGTTATTGAGTTAATCGAAATCAAAATTTGCGTAGGAATAATAAAAATAATAATAAATATAAGAATAAGAAGAAGAAGAAGAAACACGTAGAAGAACAATAGTTGCAGTGCTTTGCACTGCAACCTATGGGCTCCCCTAGGGGAGCCCATAGGTTGCTGTGCTGCAGCACTGCATCCTAATAAGAAGAAGAAGAAGAAGAAACACGTAGAAGAACAATAGTTGCAGTGCTTTGCACTGCAACCTATGGGCTCCCCTAGGGGAGCCCATAGGTTGCTGTGCTGCAGCACTGCATCCTAACTAGACCGGACAATTCCCCGGGGGAAATTGTGAGAGGATGCAGTGCGCGAAGCAATTCGCTCACGCATGTTTGCTGGCCGTGAACGTGTGACCCGCAATGATGTTTCAATGCAATGATTATGTGTGTGCTTGAGACAGCAGCCGTCATGAAGAAGAGCTATTCAAGACTATAACCAAAGTGACTACAGGCGGAAATTAGCATGTACTGCTATAACCTGGGACAGACATCTGTCCTTACCACAAGGATAATGTTTAATTTGTGCACTGTCCCTTTTAAAAATAAAATAAACTCTAAACTCTAAGAAGAGTGTTTGTAGGTTGTATGTACGAACAGAAGTGTTCCTAATAAAGTGGGCGGCTAAGGTGAGGCTAAGACACACAAGGGCTGGAGTTTTCTACTGTTTTTTTTATGAAGGACCAGGCCTCGAACAATGACAAATAACTCGACAACGGAAGCAGCTATTCACAAAATTCTTTCACACTGAGCGCTAGAAGGGTCTCCTGAATAAAATTATGTATTTTTTTGTTTGTACTCTTAAAAATAACGACACTAGAGCGATTTAAAAACGAGTGACTTTTCTATCCCGTTTATAATGCATGTCAATGAGCTAACACACACAAGGTCTTGAATTTTGGGCTGTGTTTTACTAAGGACCAGACCTCAAACAATGACAAATAACTCGACAACGGAAGCAGCTATTCACAAAATTCTTTCACAGTGAGCGCTAGAAGGGTCTCCTGAATAAAATTATGTATTTTTTTGTTTGTACTCTTAAAAATAACGACACTAGAGCGATTTAAAAACGAGTGACTTTTCTCTCACGTTTACAATGGGTTTCAATGAAGCCTGTCAGCTGCCCTGTCCTCAGTTTGACGCTTGTCATTCAAAAACCGTAAATCCTATCGTTTAGGTAGACACATTGTGTGAATCAGGACAAGTTTTCCTACTACTTTTGAGAAAATCAAGTCTGTAGAGTGAAATTTGTGGCTGAAAACAGAGTTTAAGCGAGAAAGTTTGACCTTTTTTTTTAACCTCTCTCCACTCTGAGCATAACGAGGTCCACTGGTGTGTAACGCAATAGACACCCATAAAAAGCCGGATTTTCTCCCGGAACCAACATGGCGTTTGAGCCGGGACTGATCCGAAAGTGTAGAACCTAGCAGAAAAGTTGAAGGCCAGATCCACAGAGGAGAAGTTTTCCTACGTTTTAGAGTTTGAATCACGTCTCTAGGTGAAAGCATGCCAGAGCAGCGGATGTTTGAAAAACGTTGAAAAAGTGCTTTTTTTTCAATTAATTCCATAGAAATGAATGGGGATTATTTGGACGATTTTTTCGCGACTACGTCGCGAAAAAATCGTATTCTATAGAGAAAAGTAATAGCATAGCGAGTCCGATCGAGCCGCACGTTTTGATACATTGCTTGTCTGTGTGCGACGTACGGTTATTGTGTTACTCGAAATCAAAATTTGTGTAGGAAGAGTAACAAATATAACACTAGACCGGACAATTCCCCGGGGGAAATTGTGAGAGGATGCAGTGCGCGAAGCAATTCGCTCACGCATGTTCGCTGGCCGTGAACGTGTGACCCGCAATGATGTTTCAATGCAATGATTGTGTGTGTGCTCTAGACAGCAGCCATCATGAAGAAGACCTATTCAAGAGCATGAACAAAGTGACTACAGGCGGAAATTAGCATGTACTGCTATAACCTGGGACAGACATCTGTCCTTAACACAAGGATAATGTTTAATTTGTCCACTGTCCCTTTTAAAAATAAAATAAACTCTAAACACTAAGAAGAGTGTTTGTAGTTTGTATGTACGAACAGAAGTGTTCCTAATAAAGTGGGCGGCTAAGGTGAGGCTAAGACACACAAGGGCTGGAGTTTTCTACTGTTTTTTTATGAAGGACCAGGCCTCGAACAATAACAAATAACTCGACAACGGAAGCAGCTATTCACAAAATTCTTTCACAGTGAGCGCTAGAAGGGTCTCCTGAATAAAATGATGTATTTTTTTGTTTGTACTCTTAAAAATAACGACAATAGAGCGATTTAAAAACGAGTGACTTTTCTCTCATGTTTACAATGGGTTTCAATGAAGCCTGTCAGCTGCCCTGTCCTCAGTTTGACGCTTGTCATTCAAAAACCGTAAATCCTATCGTTTAGGTAGACACATTGTGTGAATCAGGACAAGTTTTCCTACAAGGATAATGTTTAATTTGTGCACTGTCCCTTTTAAAAATGAAATAAACTCTAAACTCTAAGAAGAGTGTTTGTAGTTTGTATGTACGAACAGAAGTGTTCCTAATAAAGTGGGCAGCTAAGGTGAGGCTGACACACAAGGGCTGGAGTTTTCTACTGTTTTTTTTATGAAGGACCAGGCCTCGAACAATGACAAATAACTCGACAACGGAAGGAGCTATTCACAAAATTCTTTTACAGTGAGCGCTAGAAGGGTCTCCTGAATAAAATGATGTATTTTTTTGTTTGTATTGTTAAAAATGAGGACGCTACAGGGAGTTAAAAACGAGTGACTTTTCAGCAACGTTTATACTGGGAGTCAATGAGGCCGCTCACCTGTGCTCTCCTCACTTTGAGGCTTGTCATTCAAAAACCGTAAATCCTATCGTTTAGGTAGACACATTGTGTGAATCAGGACAAGTTTTCCTACTACTTTTGAGAAAATCATGTCTGTAGAGTGAAATTTGTGGCTGAAAACACGGTTTAATTGAGAAAGTTTGAGCTTTTATTTCAAACTGTCTGCACTCTAAGCTTAATGACCCTCACTGGTGTGTAACGCAATAGACACCCATTCAAAAGCCGGATTTTCTCCCAGAAACCACATGGCGTTTGAACCGGGCCTGATCCGAAAGTGTAAAACCTAGCAGAAAAGTTGAATGCCAGATCCACAGAGGAGAAGTTTTCCTACGTTTTAGAGTTTGAATCATGTCTTTAGGTGAAAGCATGCCAGAGCAGCGGATGTTTGAAAAACGTTGAAAAAGTGCTTTTTTTTCAATTAATTCCATAGAAATGAATGGGGTGTTTTTGGACGATTTTTTCGCGACTACGTCGCGAAAAAATCGTATTCTATAGAGAAAAGTAATAGCATAGCGAGTCCGATCGAGCCGCACGTTTTGATACATTGTTTGTCTGTGTGCGACGTACGGTTATTGTGTTACTCGAAATCAAAATTTGTGTAGGAAGAGTAACAAATAGAACACTAGACCGGACAATTCCCCGGGGGAAATTGTGAGAGGATGCAGTGCGCGAAGCAATTCGCTCACGCATGTTCGCTGGCCGTCAATGTGTGACCCGCAATGATGTTTCAATGCAATGATCGTGTGTGTGCTCGAGACAGCAGCCGTCATGAAGAAGACCTATTCAAGAGTATGACCAAAGTGACTACAGGCGGAAATTAGCATGTACTGCTATAACCTGGGACAGACATCTGTCCTTAACACAAGGATAATGTTTAATTTGTGCACTGTCCCTTTTAAAAATAAAATAAACTCTAAACACTAAGAAGAGTGTTTGTAGTTTGTATGTACGAACAGAAGTGTTCCTAATAAAGTGGGCGGCTAAGGTGAGGCTAAGACACACAAGGGCTGGAGTTTTCTACTGTTTTTTTATGAAGGACCAGGCCTCGAACAATAACAAATAACTCGACAACGGAAGCAGCTATTCACAAAATTCTTTCACAGTGAGCGCTAGAAGGGTCTCCTGAATAAAATGATGTATTTTTTTGTTTGTACTCTTAAAAATAACGACAATAGAACGATTTAAAAACGAGTGACTTTTCTCTCATGTTTACAATGGGTTTCAATGAAGCCTGTCAGCTGCCCTGTCCTCAGTTTGACGCTTGTCATTCAAAAACCGTAAATCCTATCGTTTAGGTAGACACATTGTGTGAATCAGGACAAGTTTTCCTACTACTTTTGAGAAAATCATGTCTGTAGAGTGAAATTTGTGGCTGAAAACACGGTTTAATTGAGAAAGTTTGAGCTTTTATTTCAAACTGTCTGCACTCTAAGCTTAATGACCCTCACTGGTGTGTAACGCAATAGACACCCATTCAAAAGCCGGATTTTCTCCCAGAAACCACATGGCGTTTGAACCGGGCCTGATCCGAAAGTGTAAAACCTAGCAGAAAAGTTGAATGCCAGATCCACAGAGGAGAAGTTTTCCCACGTTTTAGAGTTTGAATCATGTCTTTAGGTGAAAGCATGCCAGAGCAGTGGATGTTTGAAAAACGTTGAAAAAGTGCTTTTTTTTCAATTAATTCCATAGAAATGAATGGGGTGTTTTTGGACGATTTTTTCGCGACTACGTCGCGAAAAAATCGTATTCTACAGAGAAAAGTAATAGCATAGCGAGTCCGATCGAGCCGCACGTTTTGATACATTGTTTGTCTGTGTGCGACGTACGGTTATTGTGTTACTCGAAATCAAAATTTGTGTAGGAAGAGTAACAAATATAACACTAGACCGGACAATTCCCCGGGGGAAATTGTGAGAGGATGCAGTGCGCGAAGCAATTCGCTCACGCATGTTCGCTGGCCGTGAACGTGTGACCCGCAATGATGTTTCAATGCAATGATCGTGTGTGTGCTCGAGACAGCAGCCATCATGAAGAAGACCTATTCAAGAGTATGACCAAAGTGACTACAGGCGGAAATTAGCATGTACTGCTATAACCTGGGACAGACATCTGTCCTTAACACAAGGATAATGTTTAATTTGTGCACTGTCCCTTTTAAAAATAAAATAAACTCTAAACTCTAAGAAGAGTGTTTGTAGTTTGTATGTACAAACAGAAGTGTTCCTAATAAAGTGGGCGGCTAAGGTGAGGCTGACACACAAGGGCTGGAGTTTTCTACTGTTTTTTTTATGAAGGACCAGGCCTCGAACAATGACAAATAACTCGACAACGGAAGCAGCTATTCACAAAATTCTTTCACAGTGAGCGCTAGAAGGGTCTCCTGAATAAAATGATGTATTTTTTTGTTTGTATTGTTAAAAATGAGGACGCTACAGGGAGTTAAAAACGAGTGACTTTTCAGCAACGTTTATACTGGGAGTCAATGAGGCCGCTCACCTGTGCTCTCCTCACTTTGAGGCTTGTCATTCAAAAACCGTAAATCCTATCGTTTAGGTAGACACATTGTGTGAATCAGGACAAGTTTTCCTACTACTTTTGAGAAAATCATGTCTGTAGAGTTAAATTTGTGGCTGAAAACAGAGTTTAAGCGAGAAAGTTTGACCTTTTTTTTGAACCTCTCTCCACTCTGACCTTAACGAGGTCCACTGGTGTGTAACGCAATAGACACCCATTCAAAAGCCGGATTTTCTCCCAGAAACCACATGGCGTTTGACCCGGGACTGATCCGAAAGTGTAGAACCTAGCAGAAAAGTTGAATGCCAGATCCACAGAGGAGAAGTTTTCCTACGTTTTAGAGTTTGAATCACGTCTCTAGGTGAAAGCATGCCAGAGCAGCGGACGTTTGAAAAACGTTGAAAAAGTGCTTTTTTTTCAATTAATTCCATAGAAATGAATGGGGTTTTTTTGGACGATTTTTTCGCGACTACGTCGCGAAAAAATCGTATTCTATAGAGAAAAGTAATAGCATAGCGAGTCCGATCAAGCCGCACGTTTTGATACATTGTTTGTCTGTGTGCGACGTACGGTTATTGTGTTACTCGAAATCAAAATTTGTGTAGGAAGAGTAACAAATATAACACTAGACCGGACAATTCCCCGGGGGAAATTGTGAGAGGATGCAGTGCGTGAAGCAATTCGCTCACGCATGTTCGCTGGCCGTGAATGTGTGACCCGCAATGATGTTTCAATGCAATGATCGTGTGTGTGCTTGAGACAGCAGCCATCATGAAGAAGACCTATTCAAGAGTATGACCAAAGTGACTACAGGCGGAAATTAGCATGTACTGCTATAACCTGGGACAGACATCTGTCCTTAACACAAGGATAATGTTTAATTTGTGCACTGTCCCTTTTAAAAATAAAATAAACTCTAAACTCTAAGAAGAGTGTTTGTAGTTTGTATGTACGAACAGAAGTGTTCCTAATAAAGTGGGCGGCTAAGGTGAGGCTGACACACAAGGGCTGGAGTTTTCTACTGTTTTTTTTATGAAGGACCAGGCCTCGAACAATGACAAATAACTCGACAACGGAAGCAGCTATTCACAAAATTCTTTCACAGTGAGCGCTAGAAGGGTCTCCTGAATAAAATGATGTATTTTTTTGTTTGTATTGTTAAAAATGAGGACGCTACAGGGAGTTAAAAACGAGTGACTTTTCAGCAACGTTTATACTGGGAGTCAATGAGGCCGCTCACCTGTGCTCTCCTCACTTTGAGGCTTGTCATTCAAAAACCGTAAATCCTATCGTTTAGGTAGACACATTGTGTGAATCAGGACAAGTTTTCCTACTACTTTTGAGAAAATCATGTCTGTAGAGTGAAATTTGTGGATGAAACCACAGTTTAAGTGAGAAATTTTGAGCTTTTTTTTGAAGCCACCTACACTCTGAGTCAACGAGGCGCACTGGTGTGTAACGCAATAGACACCCATTCAAAAGCCGGATTTTCTATCAGAACCCACATGGCGTTTGACCCGGGACTGATCCGAAAGTGTAGAACCTAGCAGAAAAGTTGAATGCCAGATCCACAGAGGAGAAGTTTTCCTACGTTTTAGAGTTTGAATCACGTCTCTAGGTGAAAGCATGCCAGAGCAGTGGACGTTTGAAAAAGTGCTTTTTTTTCAATTAATTCCATAGAAATGAATGGGTTTTTTTTGGGACAAGTGTGACTACTACTTTTGAGAAAATTATGTCTGTAGTGTGAAATTTGTGGCTGAAAACAGTTTAAGTTTGAAATTTTGAGCATGATGTGTGTGTTCTTGAGACAGCTTTTCCCTCTGCCCCGTCACTGGCCCCAATTGGCATGGTGATGGGCCTGAACAGGAGAGTTAAGAAACACACACAAGATTATGTCAGGTGTCTGCTGTAAATTGCTATGGACCAGGCCTCGAACAATGACAAATAACTCGACAACGGAAGCAGCTATTCACAAAATTCTTTCACAGTGAGCGCTAGAAGGGTCTCCTGAATAAAATGATGTATTTTTTTGTTTGTATTGTTAAAAATGAGGACGCTACAGGGAGTTAAAAACGAGTGACTTTTCAGCAACGTTTATACTGGGAGTCAATGAGGCCGCTCACCTGTGCTCTCCTCACTTTGAGGCTTGTCATTCAAAAACCGTAAATCCTATCGTTTAGGTAGACACATTGTGTGAATCAGGACAAGTTTTCCTACTACTTTTGAGAAAATCATGTCTGTAGAGTGAAATTTGTGGCTGAAAACACGGTTTAAAAATAAAATAAACTCTAAACTCTAAGAAGAGTGTTTGTAGTTTGTATGTACGAACAGAAGTGTTCCTAATAAAGTGGGCGGCTAAGGTGAGGCTGACACACAAGGGCTGGAGTTTTCTACTGTTTTTTTTATGAAGGACCAGGCCTCGAACAATGACAAATAACTCGACAACGGAAGCAGCTATTCACAAAATTCTTTCACAGTGAGCGCTAGAAGGGTCTCCTGAATAAAATGATGTATTTTTTTGTTTGTATTGTTAAAAATGAGGACGCTACAGGGAGTTAAAAACGAGTGACTTTTCAGCAACGTTTACAATGGGAGTCAATGAGGCCGCTCACCTGTGCTCTCCTCACTTTGAGGCTTGTCATTCAAAAACCGTAAATCCTATCGTTTAGGTAGACACATTGTGTGAATCAGGACAAGTTTTCCTACTACTTTTGAGAAAATAATGTCTGTAGAGTGAAATTTGTGGCTGAAAACGGAGTTTAAGTGAGAAAGTTTGACCTTTTTTTTGAAGCCGCCTACACTCTAAGCTAAACGACCCTCACTGGTGTGTAACGCAATAGACACCCATTCAAAAGCCGGATTTTCTATCAGAACCCACATGGCGTTTGACCCGGGACTGATCCGAAAGTGTAGAACCTAGCAGAAAAGTTGAATGCCAGATCCACAGAGGAGAAGTTTTCCTACGTTTTAGAGTTTGAATCATGTCTCTAGGTGAAAGCATGCCAGAGCAGTGGATGTATGAAAAACATTGAAAAAGTGCTTTTTTTTCAATTAATTCCATAGAAATGAATGGGGTTTTTTGGGGCGATTTTTTCGCGACTACGTCGCGAAAAAATCATATTCTATAGAGAAAAGTAATAGCATAGCGAGTCCGATCGAGCCGCACGTTTTGATATATTGTTTGTCTGTGTGCGACGTACGGTTATTGAGTTATTCGAAATCAAAATTTGCGTAGGAATAATAATAAGAAGAAGAAATACGTAGAAGAACAATAGTTGCAGTGCTTTGCACTGCAACCTATGGGCTCCCCTAGGGGAGCCCATAGGTTGCTGTGCTGCAGCACTGCATCCTAACTAGACCGGACAATTCCCCGGGGGAAATTGTGAGAGGATGCAGTGCGCGAAGCAATTCGCTCACGCATGTTCGCTGGCCGTGAATGTGTGGCCCGCAATGATGTTTCAATGCAATGATCGTGTGTGTGCTCGAGACAGCAGCCATCATGAAGAAGACCTATTCAAGAGTATGACCAAAGCGACTACAGGCGGAAATTAGCATGTACTGCTATAACCTGGGACAGACATCTGTCCTTAACACAAGGATAATGTTTAATTTGTGCACTGTCCCTTTTAAAAATAAAATAAACTCTAAACTCTAAGAAGAGTGTTTGTAGTTTGTATGTACGAACAGAAGTGTTCCTAATAAAGTGGGCGGCTAAGGTGAGGCTAAGACACACAAGGGCTGGAGTTTTCTACTGTTTTTTTTATGAAGGACCAGGCCTCGAACAATGACAAATAACTCGACAACGGAAGCAGCTATTCACAAAATTCTTTCACACTGAGCGCTATAAGGGTCTCCTGAATAAAATTATGTTTTTTTTTGTTTGTACTCTTAAAAATAACGACAATAGAGCGATTTAAAAACGAGTGACTTTTCTCTCACGTTTACAATGGGTTTCAATGAAGCCTGTCAGCTGCACTGTCCTCAGTTTGACGCTTGTCATTCAAAAACCGTAAATCCTATCGTTTAGGTAGACACATTGTGTGAATCAGGACAAGTTTTCCTACTACTTTTGAGAAAATCATGTCTGTAGAGTGAAATTTGTGGCTGAAAACAGAGTTTAAGCGAGAAAGTTTGACCTTTTTTTTTAACCTCTCTCCACTCTGAGCTTAACGAGGTCCACTGGTGTGTAACGCAATAGACACCCATTCAAAAGCCGGATTTTCTCCCAGAACCCACATGGCGTTTGACCCGGGACTGATCCGAAAGTGTAGAACCTAGCAGAAAAGTTGAATGCCAGATCCACAGAGGAGAAGTTTTCCTACGTTTTAGAGTTTGAATCACGTCTCTAGGTGAAAGCATGCCAGAGCAGTGGATGTTTGAAAAACGTTGAAAAAGTGCTTTTTTTTCAATTAATTCCATAGAAATGAATGGGCTTTTTTTGTACGATTTTTTCGCAACTACGTCGCGAAAAAATCGTATTCTGTAGACAAAAGTAATAGCATAGCGAGTCCGATCGAGACGCACGTTTTGATACATTGTTTGTCTGTGTGCGACGTACGGTTATTGTGTTACTCGAAATCAAAATTTGTGTAGGAAGAGTAACAAATATAACACTAGACCGGACAATTCCCCGGGGGAAATTGTGAGAGGATGCAGTGCGCGAAGCAATTCGCTCACGCATGTTCGCTGGCCGTGAACGTGTGACCTGCAATGACGTTTCAATGCAATGATTGTGTGTGTGCTTGAGACAGCAGCCATCATGAAGAAGAGCTATTCAACAGTACAACCAAAGTGACTACAGGCGGAAATTAGCATGTACTGCTTTAACCTGGGACAGACATCTGTCCTTACCACAACGATAATGTTTAATTTGTGCACTGTCCCTTTTAAAAATAAAATAAACTCTAAGAAGAGTGTTTGTAGTTTGTATGTACGAACAGAAGTGTTCCTAATAAAGTGGGCGGCTAAGGTGAGGCCTGTCGGCTGCCCTCTTCTCAGTTTCTCAGAGCAGCGGATGTTTGAAAAAGTGCTTTATTTTCCAATTAATTCCATAGAAATGAATGGGGTTTTTTTGGGACAAGTGTGACTACTACATTTGAGAAAATTATGTCTGTAGTGTGAAATTTGTGGCTGAAAACAGTTTAAGTTTGAAATTTTGAGCATGATTTGTGTGTGTGCTTGAGACAGCAGCCCCCCTCTGCCCCGTCACTGGCCCCAATCGGCATGGTGACGGGCCTGAACAGGAGAGTTAAGAGACACACAGAAGATTATGTCAGGTTTCTGCTGTGTTTTGCTAAGAAGTAGGCCTCGAACAATCACAAATAACTCGACAACGAAAGCTTCTATTCACAAAATTCTTTCACAGTGAGCGCTAGAAGGGTCTCCTGAATAAAATGATGTATTTTTTTGTTTGTATTGTTAAAAATGAGGACGCTACAGGGAGTTAAAAACGAGTGACTTTTCAGCAACGTTTATACTGGGAGTCAATGAGGCCGCTCACCTGTGCTCTCCTCACTTTGAGGCTTCTCATTCAAAAACCGTGAATCCTATCGTTTAGGTAGACACATTGTGTGAATCAGGACAAGTTTTCCTACTACTTTTGAGAAAATCATGTCTGTAGAGTGAAATTTGTGGATGAAAACACAGTTTAAGCGAGAAAGTTTGAGCTTTTTTTTGAAGCCGCCTACACTCTGAGTTAACGAGGCGCACTGGTGTGTAACGCAATAGACACCCATTCAAAAGCCGGATTTTCTCCCAGAAACCACATGGCGTTTGACCCGGGACTGATCCGAAAGTGTAGACCTAGCAGAAAAGTTTAATGCCAGATCCACAGAGGAGAAGTTTTCCTACGTTTTAGAGTTTGAATCACGTCTCTAGGTGAAAGCATGCCAGAGCAGCGGATGTTTGAAAAACGTTGAAAAAGTGCTTTTTTTCAAATTAATTCCATAGAAATGAATGGAGTTTTTTTGGACGATTTTTTCGCGACTACGTCGCGAAAAAATCGTTTTCTATAGAGAAAAGTAATAGCATAGCGAGTCCGATCGAGCCGCACGTTTTGATATATTGTTTGTCTGTGTGCAACGTACGGTTATTGAGTTAATCGAAATCGAAATTTGCGTAGGAAGAGTAACAAATATAACACTAGACCGGACAATTCCCCGGGGGAAATTGTGAGAGGATGCAGTGCGCGAAGCAATTCGCTCACGCACGTTCGCTGGCCGTGAATGTGTGACCCGCAATGATGTTTCAATGCAATGATCGTGTGTGTGCTCGAGACAGCAGCCATCATGAAGAAGACCTATTCAAGAGTATGACCAAAGTGACTACAGGCGGAAATTAGCATGTACTGCTATAACCTGGGACAGACATCTGTCCTTAACACAAGGATAATGTTTAATTTGTGCACTGTCACTTTTAAAAATAAAATAAACTCTAAACTCTAAGAAGAGTGTTTGTAGTTTGTATGTACGAACAGAAGTGTTCCTAATAAAGTGGGCGGCTAAGGTGAGGCTGACACACAAGGGCTGGAGTTTTCTACTGTTTTTTTTATGAAGGACCAGGCCTCGAACAATGACAAATAACTCGACAACGGAAGCAGCTATTCACAAAATTCTTTCACAGTGAGCGCTAGAAAGGTCTCCTGAATAAAATGATGTAATTTTTTGTTTGTACTCTTAAAAATAACGACACTAGAGCGATTTAAATACGAGTGACTTTTCACTCACGTTTATAATGTGAGTCAATGAGCTAAGAAACACAAGGTCTTGAATATTGTGCTGTGTTTTACTACGGACCAGACCTCGAACAATGACAAATAACTCGACAACGGAAGCAGCTATTCACAAAATTCTTTCACACTGAGCGCTAGAAGGGTCTCCTGAATAAAATGATGTATTTTTTTGTTTGTACTCTTTAAAATAACGACACTAGAGCGATTTAAAAACGAGTGACTTTTCACTCATGTTTATAATGTGTGTCAATGACCTAAGACACACAAGGTCTTGAATATTGTGCTGTGTTTTACTACGGACCAGACCTCGAACAATGACAAATAACTCGACAACGGAAGCAGCTATTCACAAAATTCTTTCACACTGAGCGCTAGAAGGGTCTCCTGAATAAAATGATGTATTTTTTTGTTTGTACTCTTAAAAATAACGACACTAGAGCGATTTAAAAACGAGTGACTTTTCACTCACGTTTATAATGTGAGTCAATGAGCTAAGAAACACAAGGTCTTGAATATTGTGCTGTGTTTTACTACAGACCAGGCCTCGAACAATGACAAATAACTCGACAACGGAAGCAGCTATTCACAAAATTCTTTCACAGTGAGCGCTAGAAGGGTCTCCTGAATAAAATTATGTATTTTTTTGTTTGTACTCTTAAAAATAACGACACTAGAGCGATTTAAAAACGAGTGACTTTTCTATCCCGTTTATAATGCATGTCAATGAGCTAAAACACACAAGGTCTTGAATTTTGGGCTGTGTTTTACTACAGACCAGACCTCGAACAATGACAAATAACTCGACAACGGAAGCAGCTATTCACAAAATTCTTTCACAGTGAGCGCTAGAAGGGTCTCCTGAATAAAATGATGTATTTTTTTGTTTGTATTGTTAAAAATGAGGACGCTACAGGGAGTTAAAAACGAGTGACTTTTCAGCAACGTTTATACTGGGAGTCAATGAGGCCGCTCACCTGTGCTCTCCTCACTTTGAGGCTTGTCATTCGAAAACCGTAAATCCTATCGTTTAGGTAGACACATTGTGTGAATCAGGACAAGTTTTCCTACTACTTTTGAGAAAATCATGTCTGTAGAGTGAAATTTGTGGCTGAAAACACGGTTTAAGCGAGAAAGTTTGAGCTTTTTTTTGAAGCCGCCTACACTCTAAGTTTAACGACCCTCACTGGTGTGTAACGCAATAGACACCCATTCAAAAGCCGGATTTTCTCCCAGAAACCACATGGCGTTTGAACCGGGCCTGATCCGAAAGTGTAAAACCTAGCAGAAAAGTTGAATGCCAGATCCACAGAGGAGAAGTTTTCCTACGTTTTAGAGTTTGAATCATGTCTCTAGGTGAAAGCATGCCAGAGCAGTGGATGTTTGAAAAACATTGAAAAAGTGCTTTTTTTTCAATTAATTCCATAGAAATGAATGGGGTTTTTTGGGGCGATTTTTTCGCGACTACGTCGCGAAAAAATCGTATTCTATAGAGAAAAGTAATAGCATAGCGAGTCCGATCGAGCCGCACGTTTTGATATATTGTTTGTCTGTGTGCGACGTACGGTTATTGAGTTATTCGAAATCAAAATTTGCGTAGGAATAATAAAAATAAAAATAATAATAATAAAAAGAAACACGTAGAAGAACAATAGTTGCAGTGCTTTGCACTGCAACCTATGGGCTCCCCTAGGGGAGCCCATAGGTTGCTGTGCTGCAGCACTGCATCCTAACTAGACCGGACAATTCCCCGGGGGAAATTGTGAGAGGATGCAGTGCGCGAAGCAATTCGCTCACGCATGTTCGCTGGCCGTGAATGTGTGACCCGCAATGATGTTTCAATGCAATGATTGTGTGTGTGCTCTAGACAGCAGCCATCATGAAGAAGAGCGATTCAAGAGCATGAACAAAGTGACTACAGGCGGAAATTAGCATGTACTGCTATAACCTGGGACAGACATCTGTCCTTACCACAAGGATAATGTTTAATTTGTGCACTGTCCCTTTTAAAAATAAAATAAACTCTAAACACTAAGAAGAGTGTTTGTAGTATGTATGTACGAACAGAAGTGTTCCTAATAAAGTGGGCGGCTAAGGTGAGGCTAAGACACACAAGGGCTGGAGTTTTCTACTGTTTTTTTATGAAGGACCAGGCCTCGAACAATAACAAATAACTCGACAACGGAAGCAGCTATTCACAAAATTCTTTCACAGTGAGCGCTAGAAGGGTCTCCTGAATAAAATGATGTATTTTTTTGTTTGTACTCTTAAAAATAACGACAATAGAGCGATTTAAAAACGAGTGACTTATCTCTCATTTTTACAATGGGTTTCAATGAAGCCTGTCAGCTGCCCTGTCCTCAGTTTGACGCTTGTCATTCAAAAACCGTAAATCCTATCGTTTAGGTAGACACATTGTGTGAATCAGGACAAGTTTTCCTACAAGGATAATGTTTAATTTGTGCACTGTCCCTTTTAAAAATAAAATAAACTCTAAACTCTAAGAAGAGTGTTTGTAGTTTGTATGTACGAACAGAAGTGTTCCTAATAAAGTGGGCGGCTAAGGTGAGGCTGACACACAAGGGCTGGAGTTTTCTACTGTTTTTTTTTATGAAGGACCAGGCCTCGAACAATGACAAATAACTCGACAACGGAAGCAGCTATTCACAAAATTCTTTCACAGTGAGCGCTAGAAGGGTCTCCTGAATAAAATGATGTATTTTTTTGTTTGTATTGTTAAAAATGACGACGCTACAGGGAGTTAAAAACGAGTGACTTTTCAGCAACGTTTATACTGGGAGTCAATGAGGCCGCTCACCTGTGCTCTCCTCACTTTGAGGCTTGTCATTCAAAAACCGTAAATCCTATCGTTTAGGTAGACACATTGTGTGAATCAGGACAAGTTTTCCTACTACTTTTGAGAAAATCATGTCTGTAGAGTGAAATTTGTGGATGAAAACACAGTTTAAGCGAGAAAGTTTGACCTTTTTTTTGAACCTCTCTCCACTCTGACCTTAACGAGGTCCACTGGTGTGTAACGCAATAGACACCCATTCAAAAGCCGGATTTTTTCCCAGAAACCACATGGCGTTTGACCCGGGACTGATCCGAAAGTGTAGAACCTAGCAGAAAAGTTGAATGCCAGATCCACAGAGGAGAAGTTTTCCTACGTTTTAGAGTTTGAATCATGCCTCTAGGTGAAAGCATGCCAGAGCAGCGGATGTTTGAAAAACGTTGGAAAAGTGCTTTTTTTTCAATTAATTCCATCGAAATGAATGGGGTTTTTTGAGACGATTTTTTCGCGACTACGTCGCGAAAAAATCGTATTCTGTAGAGAAAAGTAATAGCATAGCGAGTCCAATCAAGCCGCACGTTTTGATATATTGTTTGTCTGTGTGCGACGTACGGTTGTGTGACCTGCTATGAAGCTACAATGCCATGATTCATGTGTGTGCTTGAGACAGCCGGCCCCTCCCCTCTGTGCTCGCTTACTGTAGCCAGTCGGCATGGTAAAGGGCCTGAGCAGGTTAAAAAACACACACAAGAGTTTGTCAGGTGTCTGCTGAATTTTGCTAAGGGACAGGCCTCGAACAATGACAAATAACTCGACAACGGAAGCAGCTATTCACAAAATTCTTTCACAGTGAGCGCTAGAAGGGTTTCCTGAATAAAATGATGTATTTTTTTGTTTGTATTGTTAAAAATGAGGACGCTACAGGGAGTTAAAAACGAGTGACTTTTCAGCAACGTTTATACTGGGAGTCAATGAGGCTGCTCACCTGTGCTCTCCTCACTTTGAGGCTTGTCATTCAAAAACCGTAAATCCTATCGTTTAGGTAGACACATTGTGTGAATCAGGACAAGTTTTCCTACTACTTTTGAGAAAATAATGTCTGTAGAGTGAAATTTGTGGCTGAAAACGGAGTTTAAGCGAGAAAGTTTGACCTTTTTTTTGAAGCCGCCTACACTCTAAGTTTAACGACCCTCACTGGTGTGTAACGCAATAGACACCCATTCAAAAGCCGGATTTTCTCCCAGAAACCACATGGCGTTTGAACCGGGCCTGATCCGAAAGTGTAAAACCTAGCAGAAAAGTTGAATGCCAGATCCACAGAGGAGAAGTTTTCCTACGTTTTAGAGTTTGAATCATGTCTCTAGGTGAAAGCATGCCAGAGCAGTGGATGTTTGAAAAACATTGAAAAAGTGCTTTTTTTTCAATTAATTCCATAGAAATGAATGGGGTTTTTTGGGGCGATTTTTTCGCGACTACGTCGCGAAAAAATCGCATTCTATAGAGAAAAGTAATAGCATAGCGAGTCCGATCGAGCCGCACGTTTTGATATATTGTTTGTCTGTGTGCGACGTACGGTTATTGAGTTATTCGAAATCAAAATTTGCGTAGGAATAATAATAATAATAAACTAGACCGGACAATTCCCCGGGGGAAATTGTGAGAGGATGCAGTGCGCGAAGCAATTCGGTCACGCACGTTCGCTGGCCGTGAACGTGTGACCCGCAATGATGTTTCAATGCAATGATTATGTGTGTGCTTGAGACAGCAGCCGTCATGAAGAGCTATTCAACAGTACAACCAAAGTGACTACAGGCGGAAATTAGCATGTACTGCTATAACCTGGGACAGACATCTGTCCTTACCACAAGGATAATGTTTAATTTGTGCACTGTCCCTTTTAAAAATAAAATAAACTCTAAGAAGAGTGTTTGTAGTTTGTATGTACGAACAGACGTGTTCCTAATAAAGTGGGCGGCTAAGGTGAGGCCTGTCGGCTGCCCTCTTCTCAGTTTCTCAGAGCAGCGGATGTTTGAAAAAGTGCTTTTTTTTCCAATTAATTCCATAGAAATTAATGGGGTTTTTTTGGGACAAGTGTGACTACTACTTTTGAGAAAATTATGTCTGTAGTGTGAAATTTGTGGCTGAAAACAGTTTAAGTTTGAAATTTTGAGCATGTAAGTGTAGAACCTAGCAGAAAAGTTGAATGACAGATCCACAGAGGAGAAGTTTTCCTACGTTTTAGAGTTTGAATCACGTCTCTAGGTGAAAGCATGCAAGAGCAGCAGACGTTTGAAAAACGTTGAAAAAGTGCTTTTTTTCAATTAATTCCATAGAAATGAATGGGGTTTTTTTGTGACGATTTTTTCGCGACTACGTCGCGAAAAAATGGTATTCTGTAGAGAAAAGTAATAGCATAGCGAGTCTGATCGAGCCGCACGTTTTGATATATTGTTTGTCTGTGTGCAACGTACGGTTATTGAGTTAATCGAAATCGAAATTTGCATAGGAAGAGTAACAAATATAACACTAGACTGGACAATTCCCCGGGGGAAATTGTGAGAGGATGCAGTGCGCGAAGCAATTCGGTCACGCATGTTCGCTGGCCGTGAATGTGTGACCCGCAATGATGTTTCAATGCAATGATTGTGTGTGTGCTCGAGACAGCAGCCGTCATGAAGAAGAGCTATCCAAGAGCAAGAACAAAGTGACTACAGGCGGAAATTAGCATGTACTGCTATAACCTGGGACAGACATCTGTCCTTACCACAAGGATAATGTTTAATTTGTGCACTGTCCCTTTTAAAAATAAAATAAACTCTAAACTCTAAGAAGAGTGTTTGTAGGTTGTATGTACGAACAGAAGTGTTCCTAATAAAGTGGGCGGCTAAGGTGAGGCTAAGACACACAAGGGCTGGAGTTTTCTACTGTTTTTTTTATGAAGGACCAGGCCTCGAACAATGACAAATAACTCGACAACGGAAGCAGCTATTCACAAAATTCTTTCACAGTGAGCGCTAGAAGGGTCTCCTGAATAAAATGATGTATTTTTTTGTTTGTACTCTTAAAAACAATGACACTAGAGCGATTTAAAAACGAGTGACTTTTCTCTCACGTTTACAATGGGTTTCAATGAAGCCTGTCAGCTGCCCTGTCCTCAGTTTGACGCTTGTCATTCAAAAACCATAAATCCTATCGTTTAGGTAGACACATTGTGTGAATCAGGACAAGTTTTCCTACTACTTTTCAGAAAATCATGTCTGTAGAGTGAAATTTGTGGCTGAAAACAGAGTTTAAGCGAGAAAGTTTGACCTTTTTTTTTAACCTCTCTCCACTCTGAGCTTAACGAAGTCCACTGGTGTGTAACGCAATAGACACCCATAAAAAGCCGGATTTTCTCCCGGAACCAACATGGCGTTTGAGCCGGGACTGATCCGAAAGTGTAGAACCTAGCAGAAAAGTTGAAGGCCAGATCCACAGAGGAGAAGTTTTCCTACGTTTTAGAGTTTGAATCACGTCTCTAGGTGAAAGCATGCCAGAGCAGCGGATGTTTGAAAAACGTTGAAAAAGTGCTTTTTTTTCAATTAATTCCATAGAAATGAATGGGGTTTTTTTGGACGATTTTTTCGCAACTACGTCGCGAAAAAATCGTATTCTATAGAGAAAAGTAATAGCATAGCGAGTCCGATCGAGCCGCACGTTTTGATACATTGTTTGTCTGTGTGCGACGTACGGTTATTGTGTTACTCGAAATCAAAATTTGTGTAGGAAGAGTAACAAATATAACACTAGACCGGACAATTCCCCGGGGGAAATTGTGAGAGGATGCAGTGCGCGAAGCAATTCGCTCACGCATGTTCGCTGGCCGTGAATGTGTGACCCGCAATGATGTTTCAATGCAATGATTGTGTGTGTGCTCGAGACAGCAGCCATCATGAAGAAGACCTATTCAAGAGTATGACCAAAGTGACTACAGGCGGAAATTAGCATGTACTGCTATAACCTGGGACAGACATCTGTCCTTAACACAAGGATAATGTTCAATTTGTGCACTGTCCCTTTTAAAAATAAAATAAACTCTAAACTCTAAGAAGAGTGTTTGTAGTTTGTATGTACGAACAGAAGTGTTCCTAATAAAGTGGGCGGCTAAGGTGAGGCTGACACACAAGGGCTGGAGTTTTCTACTGTTTTTTTTATGAAGGACCAGGCCTCGAACAATGACAAATAACTCGACAACGGAAGCAGCTATTCACAAAATTCTTTCACAGTGAGCGCTAGAAGGGTCTCCTGAATAAAATGATGTATTTTTTTGTTTGTATTGTTAAAAATGAGGACGCTACAGGGAGTTAAAAACGAGTGACTTTTCAGCAACGTTTATACTGGGAGTCAATGAGGCCGCTCACCTGTGCTCTCCTCACTTTGAGGCTTGTCATTCAAAAACCGTAAATCCTATCGTTTAGGTAGACACATTGTGTGAATCAGGACAAGTTTTCCTACTACTTTTGAGAAAATCATGTCTGTAGAGTGAAATTTGTGGCTGAAAACAGAGTTTAAGCGAGAAAGTTTGACCTTTTTTTTGAACCTCTCTCCACTCTGACCTTAACGAGGTCCACTGGTGTGTAACGCAATAGACACCCATTCAAAAGCCGGATTTTCTCCCAGAAACCACATGGCGTTTGACCCGGGACTGATCCGAAAGTGTAGAACCTAGCAGAAAAGTTGAATGCCAGATCCACAGAGGAGAAGTTTTCCTACGTTTTAGAGTTTGAATCACGTCTCTAGGTGAAAGCATGACAGAGCAGCGGACGTTTGAAAAACGTTGAAAAAGTGCTTTTTTTTTCAATTAATTCCATAGAAATGAATGGGGTTTTTTTGGACGATTTTTTCGCGACTACGTCGCGAAAAAATCGTATTCTATAGAGAAAAGTAATAGCATAGCGAGTCCGATCAAGCCGCACGTTTTGATACATTGTTTGTCTGTGTGCGACGTACGGTTATTGTGTTACTCGAAATCAAAATTTGTGTAGGAAGAGTAACAAATATAACACTAGACCGGACAATTCCCCGGGGGAAATTGTGAGAGGATGCAGTGCGCGAAGCAATTCGCTCACGCATGTTCGCTGGCCGTGAATGTGTGACCCGCAATGATGTTTCAATGCAATGATTGTGTGTGTGCTCGAGACAGCAGCCATCATGAAGAAGACCTATTCAAGAGCATGACCAAATTGACTACAGGCGGAAATTAGCATGTACTGCTATAACCTGGGACAGACATCTGTCCTTACCACAAGGATAATGTTTAATTTGTGCACTGTCCCTTTTAAAAATAAAATAAACTCTAAACTCTAAGAAGAGTGTTTGTAGTTTGTATGTACGAACAGAAGTGTTCCTAATAAAGTGGGCGGCTAAGGTGAGGCTAAGACACACAAGGGCTGGAGTTTTCTACTGTTTTTTTTTATGAAGGACCAGGCCTCGAACAATGACAAATAACTCGACAACGGAAGCAGCTATTCACAAAATTCTTTCACAGTGAGTGCTAGAAGGGTCTCCTGAATAAAATTATGTATTTTTTTGTTTGTACTCTTAAAAATAACGACACTAGAGCGATTTAAAAACGAGTGACTTTTCTCTCACGTTTACAATGGGTTTCAATGAAGCCTGTCAGCTGCCCTGTCCTCAGTTTGACGCTTGTCATTCAAAAACCGTAAATCCTATCGTTTAGGTAGACACATTGTGTGAATCAGGACAAGTTTTCCTACAAGGATAATGTTTAATTTGTGCACTGTCCCTTTTAAAAATAAAATAAACTCTAAACTCTAAGAAGAGTGTTTGTAGTTTGTATGTACGAACAGAAGTGTTCCTAATAAAGTGGGCGGCTAAGGTGAGGCTGACACACAAGGGCTGGAGTTTTCTACTGTTTTTTTTTATGAAGGACCAGGCCTCGAACAATGACAAATAACTCGACAACGGAAGCAGCTATTCACAAAATTCTTTCACAGTGAGCGCTAGAAGGGTTTCCTGAATAAAATGATGTATTTTTTTGTTTGTATTGTTAAAAATGAGGACGCTACAGGGAGTTAAAAACGAGTGACTTTTCAGCAACGTTTATACTGGGAGTCAATGAGGCTGCTCACCTGTGCTCTCCTCACTTTGAGGCTTGTCATTCAAAAACCGTAAATCCTATCGTTTAGGTAGACACATTGTGTGAATCAGGACAAGTTTTCCTACTACTTTTGAGAAAATAATGTCTGTAGAGTGAAATTTGTGGCTGAAAACGGAGTTTAAGCGAGAAAGTTTGACCTTTTTTTTGAAGCCGCCTACACTCTAAGTTTAACGACCCTCACTGGTGTGTAACGCAATAGACACCCATTCAAAAGCCGGATTTTCTCCCAGAAACCACATGGCGTTTGAACCGGGCCTGATCCGAAAGTGTAAAACCTAGCAGAAAAGTTGAATGCCAGATCCACAGAGGAGAAGTTTTCCTACGTTTTAGAGTTTGAATCATGTCTCTAGGTGAAAGCATGCCAGAGCAGTGGATGTTTGAAAAACATTGAAAAAGTGCTTTTTTTTCAATTAATTCCATAGAAATGAATGGGGTTTTTTGGGGCGATTTTTTCGCGACTACGTCGCGAAAAAATCGCATTCTATAGAGAAAAGTAATAGCATAGCGAGTCCGATCGAGCCGCACGTTTTGATATATTGTTTGTCTGTGTGCGACGTACGGTTATTGAGTTATTCGAAATCAAAATTTGCGTAGGAATAATAATAATAATAATAAGAAGAAGAAATACGTAGAAGAACAATAGTTGCAGTGCTTTGCACTGCAACCTATGGGCTCCCCTAGGGGAGCCCATAGGTTGCTGTGCTGCAGCACTGCATCCTAACTAGACCGGACAATTCCCCGGGGGAAATTGTGAGAGGATGCAGTGCGCGAAGCAATTCGGTCACGCACGTTCGCTGGCCGTGAACGTGTGACCCGCAATGAGGTTTCAATGCAATGATTATGTGTGTGCTTGAGACAGCAGCCGTCATGAAGAAGAGCTATTCAACAGTACAACCAAAGTGACTACAGGCGGAAATTAGCATGTACTGCTATAACCTGGGACAGACATCTGTCCTTACCACAAGGATAATGTTTAATTTGTGCACTGTCCCTTTTAAAAATAAAATAAACTCTAAGAAGAGTGTTTGTAGTTTGTATGTACGAACAGAAGTGTTCCTAATAAAGTGGGCGGCTAAGGTGAGGCCTGTCGGCTGCCCTCCTCTCAGTTTCTCAGAGCAGCGGATGTTTGAAAAAGTGCTTTTTTTTCCAATTAATTCCATAGAAATGAATGGGTTTTTTTTGGGACAAGTGTGACTACTACTTTTGAGAAAATTATGTCTGTAGTGTGAAATTTGTGGCTGAAAACAGTTTAAGTTTGAAATTTTGAGCATGATGTGTGTGTGCTTGAGACAGCTTTTCCCTCTGCCCCGTCACTGGCCCCAATTGGCATGGTGACGGGCCTGAACAGGAGAGTTAAGCACACACACAAGATTATGTCAGGTGTCTGCTGTGTTTTTTGCAAAGAGTAGGCCTCGAACAATCACAAATAACTCGACAACGGAAGCAGCTATTCACAAAATTCTTTCACAGTGAGCGCTAGAAGGGTCTCCTGAATAAAATGATGTATTTTTTTGTTTGTAGTCTTAAAAATAACGACACTAGAGCGATTTAAAAACGAGTGACTTTTCTATCCCGTTTATAATGCATGTCAATGAGCTAACACACACAAGGTCTTGAATTTTGTGCTGTGTTTTACTACGGACCAGACCTCAAACAATGACAAATAACTCGACAACGGAAGCAGCTATTCACAAAATTCTTTCACAGTGAGCGCTAGAAGGGTCTCCTGAATAAAATTATGTATTTTTTTGTTTGTACTCTTAAAAATAACGACACTAGAGCGATTTAAAAACGAGTGACTTTTCTCTCACGTTTACAATGGGTTTCAATGAAGCCTGTCAGCTGCCCTGTCCTCAGTTTGACGCTTGTCATTCAAAAACCGTAAATCCTATCGTTTAGGTAGACACATTGTGTGAATCAGGACAAGTTTTCCTACTACTTTTGAGAAAATCATGTCTGTAGAGTGAAATTTGTGGCTGAAAACAGAGTTTAAGCGAGAAAGTTTGACCTTTTTTTTGAACCTCTCTCCACTCTGACCTTAACGAGGTCCACTGGTGTGTAACGCAATAGACACCCATTCAAAAGCCGGATTTTCTCCCAGAACCCACATGGCGTTTGACCCGGGACTGATCCGAAAGTGTAGAACCTAGCAGAAAAGTTGAATGCCAGATCCACAGAGGAGAAGTTTTCCTACGTTTTAGAGTTTGAATCACGTCTCTAGGTGAAAGCATGCCAGAGCAGTGGACGTTTGAAAAACGTTGAAAAAGTGCTTTTTTTTCAATTAATTCCATAGAAATGAATGGGGTTTTTTTGGACGATTTTTTCGCGACTACGTCGCGAAAAAATCGTAATCTACAGAGAAAAGTAATAGCATAGCGAGTCCGATCGAGCCGCACGTTTTGATACATTGTTTGTCTGTGTGCGACGTACGGTTATTGAGTTATTCGAAATCAAAATTTGCGTAGGAATAATAATAATAACTAGACCGGACAATTCCCCGGGGGAAATTGTGAGAGGATGCAGTGCGCGAAGCAATTCGCTCACGCATGTTCGCTGGCCGTGAACGTGTGACCCGCAATGATGTTTCAATGCAATGATCGTGTGTGTGCTCGAGACAGCAGCCATCATGAAGAAGACCTATTCAAGAGTATGACCAAAGTGACTACAGGCGGAAATTAGCATGTACTGCTATAACCTGGGACAGACATCTGTCCCTAACACAAGGATAATGTTTAATTTGTGCACTGTCCCTTTTAAAAATAAAATAAACTCTAAACTCTAAGAAGAGTGTTTGTAGTTTGTATGTACGAACAGAAGTGTTCCTAATAAAGTGGGCGGCTAAGGTGAGGCTGACACACAAGGGCTGGAGTCTTCTACTGTTTTTTTTATGAAGGACCAGGCCTCGAACAATGACAAATAACTCGACAACGGAAGCAGCTATTCACAAAATTCTTTCACAGTGAGCGCTAGAAGGGTCTCCTGAATAAAATGATGTATTTTTTTGTTTGTATTGTTAAAAATGAGGACGCTGCAGGGAGTTAAAAACGAGTGACTTTTCAGCAACGTTTATACTGGGAGTCAATGAGGCCGCTCACCTGTGCTCTCCTCGCTTTGAGGCTTGTCATTCAAAAACCGTAAATCCTATCGTTTAGGTAGACACATTGTGTGAATCAGGACAAGTTTTCCTACTACTTTTGAGAAAATCATGTCTGTAGAGTGAAATTTGTGGCTGAAAACGGAGTTTAAGCGAGAAAGTTTGACCTTTTTTTTGAAGCCGCCTACACTCTAATCTTAACGACCCTCACTGGTGTGTAACGCAATAGACACCCATTCAAAAGCCGGATTTTCTCCCAGAAACCACATGGCGTTTGAACCGGGCCTGATCCGAAAGTGTAAAACCTAGCAGAAAAGTTGAATGCCAGATCCACAGAGGAGAAGTTTTCCTACGTTTTAGAGTTTGAATCATGTCTCTAGGTGAAAGCATGCCAGAGCAGTGGATGTTTGAAAAACGTTGAAAAAGTGCTTTTTTTTCAATTAATTCCATAGAAATGAATGGGTTTTTTTTGGGACAAGTGTGACTACTACTTTTGAGAAAATTATGTCTGTAGTGTGAAATTTGTGGCTGAAAACAGTTTAAGTTTGAAATTTTGAGCATGATGTGTGTGTTCTTGAGACAGCTTTTCCCTCTGCCCCGTCACTGGCCCCAATTGGCATGGTGATGGGCCTGAACAGGAGAGTTAAGAAACACACACAAGATTATGTCAGGTGTCTGCTGTAAATTGCTATGGACCAGGCCTCGAACAATGACAAATAACTCGACAACGGAAGCAGCTATGCACAAAATTCTTTCACAGTGAGCGCTAGAAGGGTCTCCTGAATAAAATGATGTATTTTTTTGTTTGTATTGTTAAAAATGAGGACGCTACAGGGAGTTAAAAACGAGTGACTTTTCAGCAACGTTTATACTGGGAGTCAATGAGGCCGCTCACCTGTGCTCTCCTCACTTTGAGGCTTGTCATTCAAAAACCGTAAATCCTACCGTTTAGGTAGACACATTGTGTGAATCAGGACAAGTTTTCCTACTACTTTTGAGAAAATCATGTCTGTAGAGTGAAATTTGTGGCTGAAAACACGGTTTGAAAATAAAATAAACTCTAAACTCTAAGAAGAGTGTTTGTAGTTTGTATGTACGAACAGAAGTGTTCCTAATAAAGTGGGCGGCTAAGGTGAGGCTGACACACAAGGGCTGGAGTTTTCTACTGTTTTTTTTATGAAGGACCAGGCCTCGAACAATGACAAATAACTCGACAACGGAAGCAGCTATTCACAAAATTCTTTCACAGTGAGCGCTAGAAGGGTCTCCTGAATAAAATGATGTATTTTTTTGTATGTATTGTTAAAAATGAGGACGCTACAGGGAGTTAAAAACGAGTGACTTTTCAGCAACGTTTATACTGGGAGTCAATGAGGCCGCTCACCTGTGCTCTCCTCACTTTGAGGCTTGTCATTCAAAAACCGTAAATCCTACCGTTTAGGTAGACACATTGTGTGAATCAGGACAAGTTTTCCTACTACTTTTGAGAAAATCATGTCTGTAGAGTGAAATTTGTGGATGAAAACACGGTTTAAGCGAGAAAGTTTGAGCTTTTTTTTGAAGCCGCCTACACTCTAAGTTAACGACCCTCACTGGTGTGTAACGCAATAGACACCCATTCAAAAGCCGGATTTTCTCCCAGAAACCACATGGCGTTTGAACCGGGCCTGATCCGAAAGTGTAAAACCTAGCAGAAAAGTTTAATGCCAGATCCACAGAGGAGAAGTTTTCCTACGTTTTAGAGTTTGAATCATGTCTCTAGGTGAAAGCATGCCAGAGCAGCGGATGTTTGAAAAACGTTGAAAAAGTGCTTTTTTTTCAATTAATTCCATAGAAATGAATGGGGTTTTTTGGGGCGATTTTTTCGCGACTACGTCGCGAAAAAATCGTAAACTGTAGAGAAAAGTAATAGCATAGCGAGTCCGATCGAGCCGCACGTTTTGATGTATTGTTTGTCTGTGTGCGACGTACGGTTATTGAGTTATTCGAAATCAAAATTTGCGTAGGAATAATAAATATAAGAATAAGAAGAAGAAGAAGAAACACGTAGAAGAACAATAGTTGCAGTGCTTTGCACTGCAACCTATGGGCTCCCCTAGGGGAGCCCATAGGTTGCTGTGCTGCAGCACTGCATCCTAACTAGACCGGACAATTCCCCGGGGGAAATTGTGAGAGGATGCAGTGCGCGAAGCAATTCGGTCACGCATGTTCGCTGGCCGTGAATGTGTGACCCGCAATGATGTTTCAATGCAATGATCGTGTGTGTGCTCGAGACAGCAGCCATCATGAAGAAGACCTATTCAAGAGTATGACCAAAGTGACTACAGGCGGAAATTAGCATGTACTGCTATAACCTGGGACAGACATCTGTCCTTAACACAAGGATAATGTTTAATTTGTGCACTGTCCCTTTTAAAAATAAAATAAACTCTAAACTCTAAGAAGAGTGTTTGTAGTTTGTATGTACGAACAGAAGTGTTCCTAATAAAGTGGGCGGCTAAGGTGAGGCTGACACACAAGGGCTGGAGTTTTCTACTGTTTTTTTTATGAAGGACCAGGCCTCGAACAATGACAAATAACTCGACAACGGAAGCAGCTATTCACAAAATTCTTTCACAGTGAGCGCTAGAAGGGTCTCCTGAATAAAATGATGTATTTTTTTGTTTGTATTGTTAAAAATGAGGACGCTACAGGGAGTTAAAAACGAGTGACTTTTCAGCAACGTTTATACTGGGAGTCAATGAGGCCGCTCACCTGTGCTCGCCTCACTTTGAGGCTTGTCATTCAAAAACCGTAAATCCTATCGTTTAGGTAGACACATTGTGTGAATCAGGACAAGTTTTCCTACTACTTTTGAGAAAATCATGTCTGTAGAGTGAAATTTGTGGCTGAAAACACGGTTTAAAAATAAAATAAACTCTAAACTCTAAGAAGAGTGTTTGTAGTTTGTATGTACGAACAGAAGTGTTCCTAATAATGTGGGCGGCTAAGGTGAGGCTGACACACAAGGGCTGGAGTTTTCTACTGTTTTTTTTATGAAGGACCAGGCCTCGAACAATGACAAATAACTCGACAACGGAAGCAGCTATTCACAAAATTCTTTCACAGTGAGCGCTAGAAGGGTCTCCTGAATAAAATGATGTATTTTTTTGTTTGTATTGTTAAAAATGAGGACGCTACAGGGAGTTAAAAACGAGTGACTTTTCAGCAACGTTTATACTGGGAGTCAATGAGGCCGCTCACCTGTGCTCTCCTCACTTTGAGGCTTGTCATTCGAAAACCGTAAATCCTATCGTTTAGGTAGACACATTGTGTGAATCAGGACAAGTTTTCCTACTACTTTTGAGAAAATCATGTCTGTAGAGTGAAATTTGTGGCTGAAAACACGGTTTAAGCGAGAAAGTTTGAGCTTTTTTTTGAAGCCGCCTACACTCTAAGATTAACGACCATCACTGGTGTGTAACGCAATAGACACCCATTCAAAAGCCGGATTTTCTCCCAGAACTCACATCGTGTTTGAGCCGGGCCTGATCCGAAAGTGTAGAACCTTGCAGAAAAGTTGAATGCCAGATCCACAGAGGAGAAGTTTTCCTACGTTTTAGAGTTTGAATCACGTCTCTAGGTTAAAGCATGCCAGAGCAGCGGACGTTTGAAAAACGTTGAAAAAGTGCTTTTTTTCCAATTAATTCCATAGAAATGAATGGGTTTTTTTGGGGCGATTTTTTCGCGACTACGTCGAGAAAAAATCGTATTCTATAGAGAAAAGTAATAGCATAGCGAGTCCGATCGAGCCGCACGTTTTGATACATTGTTTGTCTGTGTGCGACGTACGGTTATTGAGTTAATCGAAATCGAAATTTGTGTAGGAAGAGTAACAAATATAACACTAGACCGGACAATTCCCCGGGGGAAATTGTGAGAGGATGCAGTGCGCGAAGCAATTCGCTCACGCATGTTTGCTGGCCGTGAATGTGTGACCCGCAATGATGTTTCAATGCAATGATCATGTGTGTGCTTGAGACAGCAGCCGTCATGAAGAGCTATTCAAGAGCAAAAAAAAGTCACTACAGGCGGAAATTAGCATGTACTGCTATAACCTGGGACAGACATCTGTCCTTACCACAAGGATAATGTTTAATTTGTGCACTGTCCCTTTTAAAAATAAAATAAACTCTAAACTCTAAGAAGAGTGTTTGTAGGTTGTATGTACGAACAGAAGTGTTCCTAATAAAGTGGGCGGCTAAGGTGAGGCTAAGACACAAAGGCTGGAGTTTTCTACTGTTTTTTTTATGAAGGACCAGGCCTCGAACAATGCCAAATAACTCGACAACGGAAGCAGCTATTCACAAAATTCTTTCACTCTGAGCGCTAGAAGGGTCTCCTGAATAAAATGATGTATTTTTTTGTTTGTACTCTTAAAAATAACGACACTAGAGCGATTTAAAAACGAGTGACTTTTCTCTTACGTTTACAATGGGTTTCAGTGAAGCCTGTCAGCTGCCCTGTCCTCAGTTTGACGCTTGTCATTCAAAAACCGTAAATCCTATCGTTTAGGTAGACACATTGTGTGAATCAGGACAAGTTTTCCTACTACTTTTGAGAAAATCATGTCTGTAGAGTGAAATTTGTGGCTGAAAACAGAGTTTAAGCGAGAAAGTTTGACCTTTTTTTTTAACCACTCTCCACTCTGAGCTTACCGAGGTCCACTGGTGTGTAACGCAATAGACACCCATTCAAAAGCCGGATTTTCTCCCAGAAACCACATGGCGTTTGAGCTGGGACTGATCCGAAAGTGTAGAACCTAGCAGAAAAGTTGAATGCCAGATCCACAGAGGAGAAGTTTTCCTACGTTTTAGAGTTTGAATCACGTCTCTAGGTGAAAGCATGCCAGAGCAGCGGATGTTTGAAAAACGTTGAAAAAGTGGTTTTTTTCAAATTAATTCCATAGAAATGAATGGGGTTTTTTTGGACGATTTTTTCGCGACTACGTCGCGAAAAAATCGTAATCTGTAGAGAAAAGTAATAGCATAGCGAGTCCGATCGAGCCGCACGTTTTGATACATTGTTTGTCTGTGTGCGACGTACGGTTATTGTGTTACTCGAAATCAAAATTTGTGTAGGAAGAGTAACAAATATAACACTAGACCGGACAATTCCCCGGGGGAAATTGTGAGAGGATGCAGTGCGCGAAGCAATTCGGTCACGCATGTTCGCTGGCCGTGAACGTGTGACCCGCAATGACGTTTCAATGCAATGATTATGTGTGTGCTTGAGACAGCAGCCGTCATGAAGAAGAGCTATTCAACAGTATGACCAAAGTGACTACAGGCGGAAATTAGCATGTACTGCTATAACCTGGGACAGACATCTGTCCTTACCACAAGGATAATGTTTAATTTGTGCACTGTCCCTTTTAAAAATAAAATAAACTCTAAACTCTAAGAGTGTTTGTAGTTTGTATGTACGAACAGAAGTGTTCCTAATAAAGTGGGCGGCTAAGGTGAGGCCTGTCGGCTGCCCTCCTCTCAGTTTCTCAGAGCAGCGGATGTTTGAAAAAGTGCTTTTTTTTTCCAATTAATTCCATAGAAATGAATGGGTTTTTTTTGGGACAAGTGTGACTACTACTTTTGAGAAAATTATGTCTGTGGTGTGAAATTTGTGGCTGAAAACAGTTTAAGTTTGAAATTTTGAGCATGATTTGTGTTTGTGCTTGAGACAGCTTTTCCCTCTGCCCCGTCACTGGCCCCAATTGGCATGGTGACGGGCCTGAACAGGAGAGTTAAGAAACACACACAAGATTATGTCAGGTGTCTACTGTGTTTTGCAAAGAGTAGGCCTCGCACAATCACAAATAACTCGACAACGAAAGCAGCTATTCACAAAATTCTTTCACAGTGAGCGCTAGAAGGGTCTCCTGAATAGACTGATGTAATTTTTTTGTCTGTATTGTTAAAAATGAGGACGCTACAGGGAGTTAAAAACGAGTGACTTTTCAGCAACGTTTATAATGGGAGTCAATGAGGCCGCTCACCTGTGCTCTCCTCACTTTGAGGCTTGTCATTCAAAAACCGTAAATCCTATCGTTTAGGTAGACACATTGTGTGAATCAGGACAAGTTTTCCTACTACTTTTGAGAAAATCATGTCTGTAGAGTGAAATTTGTGGCTGAAAACAGAGTTTAAGCGAGAAAGTTTGACCTTTTGTTTTAACCTCTCTCCACTCTGAGCATAACGAGGTCCACTGGTGTGTAACGCAATAGACACCCATTCAAAAGCCGGATTTTCTCCCAGAACTCACATCGTGTTTGAGCCGGGCCTGATCCGAAAGTGTAGAACCTTGCAGAAAAGTTGAATGCCAGATCCACAGAGGAGAAGTTTTCCTACGTTTTAGAGTTTGAATCACGTCTCTAGGTTAAAGCATGCCAGAGCAGCGGATGTTTGAAAAACGTTGAAAAAGTGCTTTTTTTCAAATTAATTCCATAGAAATGAATGGGGTTTTTTTGGACGATTTTTTCGCGACTATGTCGCGAAAAAATCGCTATCTATAGAGAAAAGTAATAGCATAGCGAGTCCGATCGAGCCGCACGTTTTGATATATTGTTTGTCTGTGTGCGACGTACGGTTATTGAGTTAATCGAAATCGAAATTTGCGTAGGGAGAGTAACAAATATAACACTAGACCGGACAATTCCCCGGGGGAAATTGTGAGAGGATGCAGTGCGCGAAGCAATTCGGTCATGCATGTTCGCCGGCCGTGAATGTGTGACCAGCAATGATGTTTCAATGCAATGATCGTGTGTGTGCTTGAGACAGCAGCCGTCATGAAGGAGACCTATTCAAGAGCATGAACAAAGTGACTACAGGCGGAAATTAGCATGTACTGCTATAACCTGGGACAGACATCTGTCCTTACCACAAGGATAATGTTTAATTTGTGCACTGTCCCTTTTAAAAATAAAATAAACTCTAAACACTAAGAAGAGTGTTTGTAGTTTGTATGTACGAACAGAAGTGTTCCTAATAAAGTGGGCGGCTAAGGTGAGGCCTGTCGGCTGCCCTCTTCTCAGTTTCTCAGAGCAGCGGATGTTTGAAAAAGTGCTTTTTTTTCCAATTAATTCCATAGAAATTAATGGGGGTTTTTTGGGACAAGTGTGACTACTACTTCTGAGAAAATTATGTCTGTAGTGTGAAATTTGTGGCTGAAAACAGTTTAAGTTTGAAATTTTGAGCATGTAAGTGTAGAACCTAGCAGAAAAGTTGAATGACAGATCCACAGAGGAGAAGTTTTCCTACGTTTTAGAGTTTGAATCACGTCTCTAGGTGAAAGCATGCCAGAGCAGCAGACGTTTGAAAAACGTTGAAAAAGTGCTTTTTTTCAATTAATTCCATAGAAATGAATGGGGTTTTTTTGTGACGATTTTTTTTTTTTATAACCTGGGACAGACATCTGATCTTAACACAAGGATAATGTTTAATTTGTGCACTGTCCCTTTTAAAAATAAAATAAACTCTAAACTCTAAGAAGAGTGTTTGTAGTTTGTATGTACGAACAGAAGTGTTCCTAATAAAGTGGGCGGCTAAGGTGAGGCTGACACACAAGGGCTGGAGTTTTCTACTGTTTTTTTTATGAAGGACCAGGCCTCGAACAATGACAAATAACTCGACAACGGAAGCAGCTATTCACAAAATTCTTTCACAGTGAGCGCTAGAAGGGTCTCCTGAATAAAATGATGTATTTTTTTGTTTGTATTGTTAAAAATGAGGACGCTACAGGGAGTTAAAAACGAGTGACTTTTCAGCAACGTTTATACTGGGAGTCAATGAGGCCGCTCACCTGTGCTCTCCTCACTTTGAGGCTTGTCATTCAAAAACCGTAAATCCTACCGTTTAGGTAGACACATTGTGTGAATCAGGACAAGTTTTGCTACTACTTTTGAGAAAATCATGTCTGTAGAGTGAAATTTGTGGATGAAAACACAGTTTAAGTGAGAAATTTTGAGCTTTTTTTTGAAGCCGCCTACACTCTGAGTTAACGAGGCGCACTGGTGTGTAACGCAATAGACACCCATTCAAAAGCCGGATTTTCTCCCAGAAACCACATGGCGTTTGAACCGGGCCTGATCCGAAAGTGTAAAACCTAGCAGAAAAGTTGAATGCCAGATCCACAGAGGAGAAGTTTTCCTACGTTTTAGAGTTTGAATCACGTCTCTAGGTGAAAGCATGCCAGAGCAGCGGATGTTTGAAAAACGTTGAAAAAGTGCTTTTTTTTCAATTAATTCCATAGAAATGAATGGGGTTTTTTTGGACGATTTTTTCGCGACTACGTCGCGAAAAAATCGTATTCTATAGAGAAAAGTAATAGCATAGCGAGTCCGATCGAGCTGCACGTTTTGATACATTGTTTGTCTGTGTGCGACGTACGGTTATTGTGTTACTCGAAATCAAAATTTGTGTAGGAAGAGTAACAAATATAACACTAGACCGGACAATTCCCCGGGGGAAATTGTGAGAGGATGCAGTGCGCGAAGCAATTCGCTCACGCACGTTTGCTGGCCGTGAATGTGTGACCCGCAATGATGTTTCAATGCAATGATTGTGTGTGTGCTCTAGACAGCAGCCATCATGAAGAAGAGCTATTCAAGAGCATGAACAAAGTGACTACAGGCGGAAATTAGCATGTACTGCTATAACCTGGGACAGACATCTGTCCTTACCACATGGATAATGTTTAATTTGTGCACTGTCCCTTTTAAAAATAAAATAAAACTCTAAACACTAAGAAGAGTGTTTGTAGTATGTATGTACGAACAGAAGTGTTCCTAATAAAGTGGGCGGCTAAGGTGAGGCTAAGACACACAAGGGCTGGAGTTTTCTACTGTTTTTTTATGAAGGACCAGGCCTCGAACAATAACAAATAACTCGACAACGGAAGCAGCTATTCACAAAATTCTTTCACAGTGAGCGCTAGAAGGGTCTCCTGAATAAAATGATGTATTTTTTTGTTTGTACTCTTAAAAATAACGACAATAGAGCGATTTAAATACGAGTGACTTTTCTCTCATGTTTACAATGGGTTTCAATGAAGCCTGTCAGCTGCCCTGTCCTCAGTTTGACGCTTGTCATTCAAAAACCGTAAATCCTATCGTTTAGGTAGACACATTGTGTGAATCAGGACAAGTTTTCCTACAAGGATAATGTTTAATTTGTGCACTGTCCCTTTTAAAAATAAAATAAACTCTAAACTCTAAGAAGAGTGTTTGTAGTTTGTATGTACGAACAGAAGTGTTCCTAATAAAGTGGGCGGCTAAGGTGAGGCTGACACACAAGGGCTGGAGTTTTCTACTGTTTTTTTTATGAAGGACCAGGCCTCGAACAATGACAAATAACTCGACAACGGAAGCAGCTATTCACAAAATTCTTTCACAGTGAGCGCTAGAAGGGTCTCCTGAATAAAATGATGTATTTTTTTGTTTGTATTTTTAAAAATGACGACGCTACAGGGAGTTAAAAACGAGTGACTTTTCAGCAACGTTTATACTGGGAGTCAATGAGGCCGCTCACCTGTGCTCTCCTCACTTTGAGGCTTCTCATTCAAAAACCGTGAATCCTATCGTTTAGGTAGACACATTGTGTGAATCAGGACAAGTTTTCCTACTACTTTTGAGAAAATCATGTCTGTAGAGTGAAATTTGTGGATGAAAACACAGTTTAAGTGAGAAATTTTGAGCTTTTTTTTGAAGCCGCCTACACTCTGAGTTAACGAGGCGCACTGGTGTGTAACGCAATAGACACCCATTCAAAAGCAGGATTTTCTATCAGAACCCACATGGCGTTTGACCCGGGACTGATCCGAAAGTGTAGAACCTAGCAGAAAAGTTGAATGCCAGATCCACAGAGGAGAAGTTTTCCTACGTTTTAGAGTTTGAATCACGTCTCTAGGTGAAAGCATGCCAGAGCAGTGGACGTTTGAAAAACGTTGAAAAAGTGCTTTTTTTTCAATTAATTCCATAGAAATGAATGGGGCTTTTTTGGACGATTTTTTCGCGACTACGTCGCGAAAAAATCGTAATCTATAGAGAAAAGTAATAGCATAGCGAGTCCGATCGAGCCGCACGTTTTGATATATTGTTTGTCTGTGTGCGACGTACGGTTATTGAGTTAATCGAAATCAAAATTT
The DNA here is from genome assembly GCF_027579695.1 of Neoarius graeffei. Taxonomy (NCBI): domain Eukaryota; kingdom Metazoa; phylum Chordata; class Actinopteri; order Siluriformes; family Ariidae; genus Neoarius; species Neoarius graeffei. Next base: position 35,449,930 of record NC_083573.1, on the reverse strand, counting down.
GCGTAGGAATAATAAAAATAATAATAAATATAAGAATAAGAAGAAGAAGAAGAAACACGTAGAAGAACAATAGTTGCAGTGCTTTGCACTGCAACCTATGGGCTCCCCTAGGGGAGCCCATAGGTTGCTGTGCTGCAGCACTGCATCCTAACTAGACCGGACAATTCCCCGGGGGAAATTGTGAGAGGATGCAGTGCGCGAAGCAATTCGCTCACGCATGTTCGCTGGCCGTGAACGTGTGACCCGCAATGATGTTTCAATGCAATGATCGTGTGTGTGCTCGAGACAGCAGCCATCATGAAGAAGACCTATTCAAGAGTATGACCAAAGTGACTACAGGCGGAAATTAGCATGTACTGCTATAACCTGGGACAGACATCTGTCCTTAACACAAGGATAATGTTTAATTTGTGCACTGTCCCTTTTAAAAATAAAATAAACTCTAAACTCTAAGAAGAGTGTTTGTAGTTTGTATGTACGAACAGAAGTGTTCCTAATAAAGTGGGCGGCTAAGGTGAGGCTGACACACAAGGGCTGGAGTTTTCTACTGTTTTTTTTATGAAGGACCAGGCCTCGAACAATGACAAATAACTCGACAACGGAAGCAGCTATTCACAAAATTCTTTCACAGTGAGCGCTAGAAGGGTCTCCTGAATAAAATGATGTATTTTTTTGTTTGTATTGTTAAAAATGAGGACGCTACAGGGAGTTAAAAACGAGTGACTTTTCAGCAACGTTTATACTGGGAGTCAATGAGGCCGCTCACCTGTGCTCTCCTCACTTTGAGGCTTGTCATTCAAAAACCGTAAATCCTATCGTTTAGGTAGACACATTGTGTGAATCAGGACAAGTTTTCCTACTACTTTTGAGAAAATCATGTCTGTAGAGTGAAATTTGTGGCTGAAAACAGAGTTTAAGCGAGAAAGTTTGACCTTCTTTTTGAAGCCGCCTACACTCTGAGTTAACGAGGCGCACTGGTGTGTAACGCAATAGACACCCATTCAAAAGCCGGATTTTCTCCCAGAAACCACATGGCGTTTGACCCGGGACTGATCCGAAAGTGTAGAACCTAGCAGAAAAGTTGAATGCCAGATCCACAGAGGAGAAGTTTTCCTACGTTTTAGAGTTTGAATCACGTCTCTAGGTGAAAGCATGCCAGAGCAGCGGATGTTTGAAAAACGTTGAAAAAGTGCTTTTTTTCAAATTAATTCCATAGAAATGAATGGGGTTTTTTTGGACAATTTTTTCGCGACTACGTCGCGAAAAAATCATTTTCTATAGAGAAAAGTAATAGCATAGCGAGTCCGATCGAGCCGCACGTTTTGATATATTGTTTGTCTGTGTGCAACGTACGGTTATTGAGTTAATCGAAATCGAAATTTGCGTAGGAAGAGTAACAAATATAACACTAGACCGGACAATTCCCCGGGGGAAATTGTGAGAGGATGCAGTGCGCGAAGCAATTCGGTCACGCATGTTCGCTGGCCGTGAATGTGTGACCCGCAATGATGTTTCAATGCAATGATTGTGTGTGTGCTCTAGACAGCAGCCATCATGAAGAAGAGCTATTCAAGAGCATGAACAAAGTGACTACAGGCGGAAATTAGCATGTACTGCTATAACCTGGGACAGACATCTGTCCTTACCACAAGGATAATGTTTAATTTGTGCACTGTCCCTTTTAAAAATAAAATAAACTCTAAACACTAAGAAGAGTGTTTGTAGTATGTATGTACGAACAGAAGTGTTCCTAATAAAGTGGGCGGCTAAGGTGAGGCTAAGACACACAAGGGCTGGAGTTTTCTACTGTTTTTTTATGAAGGACCAGGCCTCGAACAATAACAAATAACTCGACAACGGAAGCAGCTATTCACAAAATTCTTTCACAGTGAGCGCTAGAAGGGTCTCCTGAATAAAATGATGTATTTTTTTGTTTGTACTCTTAAAAATAACGACAATAGAGCGATTTAAAAACGAGTGACTTTTCTCTCATGTTTACAATGGGTTTCACTGAAGCCTGTCAGCTGCCCTGTCCTCACTTTGAGGCTTGTCATTCAAAAACCGTAAATCCTATCGTTTAGGTAGACACATTGTGTGAATCAGGACAAGTTTTCCTACAAGGATAATGTTTAATTTGTGCACTGTCCCTTTTAAAAATAAAATAAACTCTAAACTCTAAGAAGAGTGTTTGTAGTTTGTATGTACGAACAGAAGTGTTCCTAATAAAGTGGGCGGCTAAGGTGAGGCTGACACACAAGGGCTGGAGTTTTCTACTGTTTTTTTTATGAAGGACCAGGCCTCGAACAATGACAAATAACTCGACAACGGAAGCAGCTATTCACAAAATTCTTTCACAGTGAGCGCTAGAAGGGTCTCCTGAATAAAATGATGTATTTTTTTGTTTGTATTTTTAAAAATGACGACGCTACAGGGAGTTAAAAACGAGTGACTTTTCAGCAACGTTTATACTGGGAGTCAATGAGGCCGCTCACCTGTGCTCTCCTCACTTTGAGGCTTGTCATTCAAAAACCGTAAATCCTATCGTGTAGGTAGACACATTGTGTGAATCAGGACAAGTTTTCCTACTACTTTTGAGAAAATCATGTCTGTAGAGTGAAATTTGTGGCTGAAAACACGGTTTAAAAATAAAATAAACTCTAAACTCTAAGAAGAGTGTTTGTAGTTTGTATGTACGAACAGAAGTGTTCCTAATAATGTGGGCGGCTAAGGTGAGGCTGACACACAAGGGCTGGAGTTTTCTACTGTTTTTTTTATGAAGGACCAGGCCTCGAACAATGACAAATAACTCGACAACGGAAGCAGCTATTCACAAAATTCTTTCACAGTGAGCGCTAGAAGGGTCTCCTGAATAAAATGATGTATTTTTTTGTTTGTATTGTTAAAAATGAGGACGCTACAGGGAGTTAAAAACGAGTGACTTTTCAGCAACGTTTATACTGGGAGTCAATGAGGCCGCTCACCTGTGCTCTCCTCACTTTGAGGCTTGTCATTCAAAAACCGTAAATCCTATCGTTTAGGTAGACACATTGTGTGAATCAGGACAAGTTTTCCTACTACTTTTGAGAAAATCATGTCTGTAGAGTGAAATTTGTGGCTGAAAACACGGTTTAAAAATAAAATAAACTCTAAACTCTAAGAAGAGTGTTTGTAGTTTGTATGTACGAACAGAAGTGTTCCTAATAAAGTGGGCGGCTAAGGTGAGGCTGACACACAAGGGCTGGAGTTTTCTACTGTTTTTTTTATGAAGGACCAGGCCTCGAACAATGACAAATAACTCGACAAGGGAAGCAGCTATTCACAAAATTCTTTCACAGTGAGCGCTAGAAGGGTCTCCTGAATAAAATGATGTATTTTTTTGTTTGTATTGTTAAAAATGAGGACGCTACAGGGAGTTAAAAACGAGTGACTTTTCAGCAACGTTTATACTGGGAGTCAATGAGGCCGCTCACCTGTGCTCTCCTCACTTTGAGGCTTGTCATTCAAAAACCGTAAATCCTATCGTTTAGGTAGACACATTGTGTGAATCAGGACAAGTTTTCCTACTACTTTTGAGAAAATCATGTCTGTAGAGTGAAATTTGTGGCTGAAAACAGAGTTTAAGCGAGAAAGTTTGACGTTTTTTTTGAAGCCGCCTACACTCTAAGCTTAACGACCCTCACTGGTGTGTAACGCAATAGACACCCATTCAAAAGCCGGATTTTCTCCCGGAACCCACATGGCGTTTGAGCCGGGACTGATCCAAAAGTGTAGAACCTAGCAGAAAAGTTGAATGCCAGATCCACAGAGGAGAAGTTTTCCTACGTTTTAGAGTTTGAATCACGTCTCTAGGTGAAAGCATGCCAGAGCAGCGGACGTTTGAAAAACGTTGAAAAAGTGCTTTTTTTCAATTAATTCCATAGAAATGAATGGGGGTTTTTTTGACGATTTTTTCGCGACTACGTCGCGAAAAAATCGTTTTCTATAGAGAAAAGTAATAGCATAGCGAGTCCGATCGAGCCGCACGTTTTGATATATTGTTTGTCTGTGTGCAACGTACGGTTATTGAGTTAATCGAAATCGAAATTTGCGTAGGAAGAGTAACAAATATAACACTAGACCGGACAATTCCCCGGGGGAAATTGTGAGAGGATGCAGTGCGCGAAGCAATTCGCTCACGCACGTTTGCTGGCCGTGAATGTGTGACCCGCAATGATGTTTCAATGCAATGATTGTGTGTGTGCTCTAGACAGCAGCCATCATGAAGAAGAGCTATTCAAGAGCATGAACAAAGTGACTACAGGCGGAAATTAGCATGTACTGCTATAACCTGGGACAGACATCTGTCCTTACCACATGGATAATGTTTAATTTGTGCACTGTCCCTTTTAAAAATAAAATAAAACTCTAAACACTAAGAAGAGTGTTTGTAGTATGTATGTACGAACAGAAGTGTTCCTAATAAAGTGGGCGGCTAAGGTGAGGCTAAGACACACAAGGGCTGGAGTTTTCTACTGTTTTTTTATGAAGGACCAGGCCTCGAACAATAACAAATAACTCGACAACGGAAGCAGCTATTCACAAAATTCTTTCACAGTGAGCGCTAGAAGGGTCTCCTGAATAAAATGATGTATTTTTTTGTTTGTACTCTTAAAAATAACGACAATAGAGCGATTTAAATACGAGTGACTTTTCTCTCATGTTTACAATGGGTTTCAATGAAGCCTGTCAGCTGCCCTGTCCTCAGTTTGACGCTTGTCATTCAAAAACCGTAAATCCTATCGTTTAGGTAGACACATTGTGTGAATCAGGACAAGTTTTCCTACAAGGATAATGTTTAATTTGTGCACTGTCCCTTTTAAAAATAAAATAAACTCTAAACTCTAAGAAGAGTGTTTGTAGTTTGTATGTACGAACAGAAGTGTTCCTAATAAAGTGGGCGGCTAAGGTGAGGCTGACACACAAGGGCTGGAGTTTTCTACTGTTTTTTTTATGAAGGACCAGGCCTCGAACAATGACAAATAACTCGACAACGGAAGCAGCTATTCACAAAATTCTTTCACAGTGAGCGCTAGAAGGGTCTCCTGAATAAAATGATGTATTTTTTTGTTTGTATTTTTAAAAATGACGACGGTACAGGGAGTTAAAAACGAGTGACTTTTCAGCAACGTTTATACTGGGAGTCAATGAGGCCGCTCACCTGTGCTCTCCTCACTTTGAGGCTTCTCATTCAAAAACCGTGAATCCTATCGTTTAGGTAGACACATTGTGTGAATCAGGACAAGTTTTCCTACTACTTTTGAGAAAATCATGTCTGTAGAGTGAAATTTGTGGATGAAAACACAGTTTAAGTGAGAAATTTTGAGCTTTTTTTTGAAGCCGCCTACACTCTGAGTTAACGAGGCGCACTGGTGTGTAACGCAATAGACACCCATTCAAAAGCAGGATTTTCTATCAGAACCCACATGGCGTTTGACCCGGGACTGATCCGAAAGTGTAGAACCTAGCAGAAAAGTTGAATGCCAGATCCACAGAGGAGAAGTTTTCCTACGTTTTAGAGTTTGAATCACGTCTCTAGGTGAAAGCATGCCAGAGCAGTGGACGTTTGAAAAACGTTGAAAAAGTGCTTTTTTTTCAATTAATTCCATAGAAATGAATGGGGCTTTTTTGGACGATTTTTTCGCGACTACGTCGCGAAAAAATCGTAATCTATAGAGAAAAGTAATAGCATAGCGAGTCCGATCGAGCCGCACGTTTTGATATATTGTTTGTCTGTGTGCGACGTACGGTTATTGAGTTAATCGAAATCAAAATTTGCGTAGGAATAATAAAAATAATAATAAATATAAGAATAAGAAGAAGAAGAAGAAACACGTAGAAGAACAATAGTTGCAGTGCTTTGCACTGCAACCTATGGGCTCCCCTAGGGGAGCCCATAGGTTGCTGTGCTGCAGCACTGCATCCTAACTAGACTGGACAATTCCCCGGGGGAAATTGTGAGAGGATGCAGTGCGCGAAGCAATTCGGTCACGCATGTTTGCTGGCCGTGAACGTGTGACCCGCAATGATGTTTCAATGCAATGATTATGTGTGTGCTTGAGACAGCAGCCGTCATGAATAAGAGCTATTCAAGAGCATGAACAAAGTGACTACAGGCGGAAATTAGCATGTACTGCTATAACCTGGGACAGACATCTGTCCTTACCACAAGGATAATGTTTAATTTGTGCACTGTCCCTTTTAAAAATAAAATAAACTCTAAGAAGAGTGTTTGTAGTTTGTATGTACGAACAGAAGTGTTCCTAATAAAGTGGGCGGCTAAGGTGAGGCCTGTCGGCTGCCCTCCTCTCAGTTTCTCAGAGCAGCGGATGTTTGAAAAAGTGCTTTTTTTTTTCCAATTAATTCCATAGAAATGAATGGGTTTTTTTTGGGACAAGTGTGACTACTACTTTTGAGAAAATTACGTCTGTAGTGTGAAATATGTGGCTGAAAACAGTTTAAGTTTGAAATTTTGAGCATGATGTGTGTGTTCTTGAGACAGCTTTTCCCTCTGCCCCGTCACTGGCCCCAATTGGCATGGTGATGGGCCTGAACAGGAGAGTTAAGAAACACACACAAGATTATGTCAGGTGTCTGCTGTAAATTGCTATGGACCAGGCCTCGAACAATAACAAATAACTCGACAACGGAAGCAGCTATTCACAAAATTCTTTCACAGTGAGCGCTAGAAGGGTCTCCTGAATAAAATGATGTATTTTTTTGTTTGTATTGTTAAAAATGACGACGCTACAGGGAGTTAAAAACGAGTGACTTTTCAGCAACGTTTATACTGGGAGTCAATGAGGCCGCTCACCTGTGCTCTCCTCACTTTGAGGCTTGTCATTCAAAAACCGTAAATCCTATCGTTTAGGTAGACACATTGTGTGAATCAGGACAAGTTTTCCTACTACTTTTGAGAAAATCATGTCTGTAGAGTGAAATTTGTGGCTGAAAACAGAGTTTAAGCGAGAAAGTTTGACCTTTTTTTTGAACCTCTCTCCACTCTGACCTTAACGAGGTCCACTGGTGTGTAACGCAATAGACACCCATTCAAAAGCCGGATTTTCTCCCAGAAACCGCATGGCGTTTGACCCGGGACTGATCCGAAAGTGTAGAACCTAGCAGAAAAGTTGAATGCCAGATCCACAGAGGAGAAGTTTTCCTACGTTTTAGAGTTTGAATCATGTCTCTAGGTGAAAGCATGCCAGAGCAGCGGATGTTTGAAAAACGTTGAAAAAGTGCTTTTTTTTCAATTAATTCCATAGAAATGAATGGGGTTTTTTGGGGCGATTTTTTCGCGACTACGTCGCGAAAAAATCGTAAACTGTAGAGAAAAGTAATAGCATAGCGAGTCCGATCGAGCCGCACGTTTTGATGTATTGTTTGTCTGTGTGCGACGTACGGTTATTGAGTTAATCGAAATCGAAATTTGTGTAGGAAGAGTAACAAATATAACACTAGACCGGACAATTCCCCGGGGGAAATTGTGAGAGGATGCAGTGCGCGAAGCAATTCGCTCACGCATGTTCGCTGGCCGTGAACGCGTGACCCGCAATGATGTTTCAATGCAATGATCGTGTGTGTGCTCGAGACAGCAGCCATCATGAAGAAGACCTATTCAAGAGTATGACCAAAGTGACTACAGGCGGAAATTAGCATGTACTGCTATAACCTGGGACAGACATCTGTCCTTAACACAAGGGTAATGTTTAATTTGTGCACTGTCCCTTTTAAAAATAAAATAAACTCTAAACTCTAAGAAGAGTGTTTGTAGTTTGTATGTACGAACAGAAGTGTTCCTAATAAAGTGGGCGGCTAAGGTGAGGCTGACACACAAGGGCTGGAGTTTTCTACTGTTTTTTTTATGAAGGACCAGGCCTCGAACAATGACAAATAACTCGACAACGGAAGCAGCTATTCACAAAATTCTTTCACAGTGAGCGCTAGAAGGGTCTCCTGAATAAAATGATGTATTTTTTTGTTTGTACTCTTAAAAATAACGACAGTAGAGCGATTTAAAAACGAGTGACTTTTCTCTCATGTTTACAATGGGTTTCAATGAAGCCTGTCAGCTGCCCTGTCCTCAGTTTGACGCTTGTCATTCAAAAACAGTAAATCCTATCGTTTAGGTAGACACATTGTGTGAATCAGGACAAGTTTTCCTACAAGGATAATGTTTAATTTGTGCACTGTCCCTTTTAAAAATAAAATAAACTCTAAACTCTAAGAAGAGTGTTTGTAGTTTGTATGTACGAACAGAAGTGTTCCTAATAAAGTGGGCGGCTAAGGTGAGGCTGACACACAAGGGCTGGAGTTTTCTACTGTTTTTTTTATGAAGGACCAGGCCTCGAACAATGACAAATAACTCGACAACGGAAGCAGCTATTCACAAAATTCTTTCACAGTGAGCGCTAGAAGGGTTTCCTGAATAAAATGATGTATTTTTTTGTTTGTATTGTTAAAAATGAGGACGCTACAGGGAGTTAAAAACGAGTGACTTTTCAGCAACGTTTATACTGGGAGTCAATGAGGCCGCTCACCTGTGCTCTCCTCACTTTGAGGCTTGTCATTCAAAAACCGTAAATCCTATCGTTTAGGTAGACACATTGTGTGAATCAGGACAAGTTTTCCTACTACTTTTGAGAAAATCATGTCTGTAGAGTGAAATTTGTGGCGGAAAACACGGTTTAAGCGAGAAAGTTTGAGCTTTTTTTTGAAGCCGCCTACACTCTAAGCTTAAAGACCCTCACTGGTGTGTAACGCAATAGACACCCATTCAAAAGCCGGATTTTCTCCCAGAAACCACATGGCGTTTGAACCGGGACTGATCCGAAAGTGTAAAACCTAGCAGAAAAGTTGAATGCCAGATCCACAGAGGAGAAGTTTTCCTACGTTTTAGAGTTTGAATCATGTCTCTAGGTGAAAGCATGCCAGAGCAACGGATGTTTGAAAAACGTTGAAAAAGTGCTTTTTTTTCAATTAATTCCATAGAAATGAATGGGGTTTTTTGGGGCGATTTTTTCACGACTACGTCGCGAAAAAATCGTATTCTATAGAGAAAAGTAATGTACTGTTTGTTTGCATGTACTGCTATAACCTGGGACAGACATCTGTCCTTAACACAAGGATAATGTTTAATTTGTGCACTGTCCCTTTTAAAAATAAAATAAACTCTAAACTCTAAGAAGAGTGTTTGTAGTTTGTATGTACGAACAGAAGTGTTCCTAATAAAGTGGGCGGCTAAGGTGAGGCTGACACATCAAGGGCTGGAGTTTTCTACTGTTTTTTTATGAAGGACCAGGCCTCGAACAATGACAAATAACTCGACAACGGAAGCAGCTATTCACAAAATTCTTTCACAGTGAGCGCTAGAAGGGTCTCCTGAATAAAATGATGTATTTTTTGGTTTGTATTGTTAAAAATGAGGACGCTACAGGGAGTTAAAAACGAGTGACTTTTCAGCAACATTTATACTGGGAGTCAATGAGGCTGCTCACCTGTGCTCTCCTCACTTTGAGGCTTGTCATTCAAAAACCGTAAATCCTACCGTTTAGGTAGACACATTGTGTGAATCAGGACAAGTTTTCCTACTACTTTTGAGAAAATAATGTCTGTAGAGTGAAATTTGTGGCTGAAAACGGAGTTTAAGCGAGAAAGTTTGACCTTTTTTTTGAAGCCGCCTACACTCTAAGTTTAACGACCCTCACTGGTGTGTAACGCAATAGACACCCATTCAAAAGCCGGATTTTCTCCCAGAAACCACATGGCGTTTGAACCGGGCCTGATCCGAAAGTGTAAAACCTAGCAGAAAAGTTGAATGCCAGATCCACAGAGGAGAAGTTTTCCTACGTTTTAGAGTTTGAATCATGTCTCTAGGTGAAAGCATGCCAGAGCAGTGGATGTTTGAAAAACATTGAAAAAGTGCTTTTTTTTCAATTAATTCCATAGAAATGAATGGGTTTTTTTGGGGCGATTTTTTCGCGACTACGTCGCGAAAAAATCGTATTCTATAGAGAAAAGTAATAGCATAGCGAGTCCGATCGAGCCGCACGTTTTGATATATTGTTTGTCTGTGTGCGACGTACGGTTATTGAGTTATTCGAAATCAAAATTTGCGTAGGAATAATAAGAAGAAGAAGAAATACGTAGAAGAACAATAGTTGCAGTGCTTTGCACTGCAACCTATGGGCTCCCCTAGGGGAGCCCATAGGTTGCTGTGCTGCAGCACTGCATCCTAACTAGACCGGACAATTCCCCGGGGGAAATTGTGAGAGGATGCAGTGCGCGAAGCAATTCGCTCACGCATGTTCGCTGGCCGTGAATGTGTGACCCGCAATGATGTTTCAATGCAATGATCGTGTGTGTGCTCGAGACAGCAGCCATCATGAAGAAGACCTATTCAAGAGTATGACCAAAGTGACTACAGGCGGAAATTAGCATGTACTGCTATAACCTGGGACAGACATCTGTCCTTAACACAAGGATAATGTTTAATTTGTGCACTGTCACTTTTAAAAATAAAATAAACTCTAAACTCTAAGAAGAGTGTTTGTAGTTTGTATGTACGAACAGAAGTGTTCCTAATAAAGTGGGCGGCTAAGGTGAGGCTGACACACAAGGGCTGGAGTTTTCTACTGTTTTTTTTATGAAGGACCAGGCCTCGAACAATGACAAATAACTCGACAACGGAAGCAGCTATTCACAAAATTCTTTCACAGTGAGCGCTAGAAGGGTCTCCTGAATAAAATGATGTATTTTTTTGTTTGTATTGTTAAAAATGAGGACGCTACAGGGAGTTAAAAACGAGTGACTTTTCAGCAACGTTTATACTGGGAGTCAATGAGGCCGCTCACCTGTGCTCTCCTCACTTTGAGGCTTGTCATTCAAAAACCGTAAATCCTACCGTTTAGGTAGACACATTGTGTGAATCAGGACAAGTTTTGCTACTACTTTTGAGAAAATCATGTCTGTAGAGTGAAATTTGTGGATGAAAACACAGTTTAAGTGAGAAATTTTGAGCTTTTTTTTGAAGCCGCCTACACTCTGAGTTAACGAGGCGCACTGGTGTGTAACGCAATAGACACCCATTCAAAAGCCGGATTTTCTCCCAGAAACCACATGGCGTTTGAACCGGGCCTGATCCGAAAGTGTAAAACCTAGCAGAAAAGTTGAATGCCAGATCCACAGAGGAGAAGTTTTCCTACGTTTTAGAGTTTGAATCACGTCTCTAGGTGAAAGCATGCCAGAGCAGCGGATGTTTGAAAAACGTTGAAAAAGTGCTTTTTTTTCAATTAATTCCATAGAAATGAATGGGGTTTTTTTGGACGATTTTTTCGCGACTACGTCGCGAAAAAATCGTATTCTATAGAGAAAAGTAATAGCATAGCGAGTCCGATCGAGCTGCACGTTTTGATACATTGTTTGTCTGTGTGCGACGTACGGTTATTGTGTTACTCGAAATCAAAATTTGTGTAGGAAGAGTAACAAATATAACACTAGACCGGACAATTCCCCGGGGGAAATTGTGAGAGGATGCAGTGCGCGAAGCAATTCGCTCACGCACGTTTGCTGGCCGTGAATGTGTGACCCGCAATGATGTTTCAATGCAATGATTGTGTGTGTGCTCTAGACAGCAGCCATCATGAAGAAGAGCTATTCAAGAGCATGAACAAAGTGACTACAGGCGGAAATTAGCATGTACTGCTATAACCTGGGACAGACATCTGTCCTTACCACATGGATAATGTTTAATTTGTGCACTGTCCCTTTTAAAAATAAAATAAAACTCTAAACACTAAGAAGAGTGTTTGTAGTATGTATGTACGAACAGAAGTGTTCCTAATAAAGTGGGCGGCTAAGGTGAGGCTAAGACACACAAGGGCTGGAGTTTTCTACTGTTTTTTTATGAAGGACCAGGCCTCGAACAATAACAAATAACTCGACAACGGAAGCAGCTATTCACAAAATTCTTTCACAGTGAGCGCTAGAAGGGTCTCCTGAATAAAATGATGTATTTTTTTGTTTGTACTCTTAAAAATAACGACAATAGAGCGATTTAAATACGAGTGACTTTTCTCTCATGTTTACAATGGGTTTCAATGAAGCCTGTCAGCTGCCCTGTCCTCAGTTTGACGCTTGTCATTCAAAAACCGTAAATCCTATCGTTTAGGTAGACACATTGTGTGAATCAGGACAAGTTTTCCTACAAGGATAATGTTTAATTTGTGCACTGTCCCTTTTAAAAATAAAATAAACTCTAAACTCTAAGAAGAGTGTTTGTAGTTTGTATGTACGAACAGAAGTGTTCCTAATAAAGTGGGCGGCTAAGGTGAGGCTGACACACAAGGGCTGGAGTTTTCTACTGTTTTTTTTATGAAGGACCAGGCCTCGAACAATGACAAATAACTCGACAACGGAAGCAGCTATTCACAAAATTCTTTCACAGTGAGCGCTAGAAGGGTCTCCTGAATAAAATGATGTATTTTTTTGTTTGTATTTTTAAAAATGACGACGCTACAGGGAGTTAAAAACGAGTGACTTTTCAGCAACGTTTATACTGGGAGTCAATGAGGCCGCTCACCTGTGCTCTCCTCACTTTGAGGCTTCTCATTCAAAAACCGTGAATCCTATCGTTTAGGTAGACACATTGTGTGAATCAGGACAAGTTTTCCTACTACTTTTGAGAAAATCATGTCTGTAGAGTGAAATTTGTGGATGAAAACACAGTTTAAGTGAGAAATTTTGAGCTTTTTTTTGAAGCCGCCTACACTCTGAGTTAACGAGGCGCACTGGTGTGTAACGCAATAGACACCCATTCAAAAGCAGGATTTTCTATCAGAACCCACATGGCGTTTGACCCGGGACTGATCCGAAAGTGTAGAACCTAGCAGAAAAGTTGAATGCCAGATCCACAGAGGAGAAGTTTTCCTACGTTTTAGAGTTTGAATCACGTCTCTAGGTGAAAGCATGCCAGAGCAGTGGACGTTTGAAAAACGTTGAAAAAGTGCTTTTTTTTCAATTAATTCCATAGAAATGAATGGGGCTTTTTTGGACGATTTTTTCGCGACTACGTCGCGAAAAAATCGTAATCTATAGAGAAAAGTAATAGCATAGCGAGTCCGATCGAGCCGCACGTTTTGATATATTGTTTGTCTGTGTGCGACGTACGGTTATTGAGTTAATCGAAATCAAAATTTGCGTAGGAATAATAAAAATAATAATAAATATAAGAATAAGAAGAAGAAGAAGAAACACGTAGAAGAACAATAGTTGCAGTGCTTTGCACTGCAACCTATGGGCTCCCCTAGGGGAGCCCATAGGTTGCTGTGCTGCAGCACTGCATCCTAATAAATATAAGAATAAGAAGAAGAAGAAGAAACACGTAGAAGAACAATAGTTGCAGTGCTTTGCACTGCAACCTATGGGCTCCCCTAGGGGAGCCCATAGGTTGCTGTGCTGCAGCACTGCATCCTAACTAGACCGGACAATTCCCCGGGGGAAATTGTGAGAGGATGCAGTGCGCGATGCAATTCGCTCACGCATGTTCGCTGGCCGTGAACGTGTGACCTGCAATGACGTTTCAATGCAATGATTGTGTGTGTGCTTGAGACAGCAGCCATCATGAAGAAGAGCTATTCAACAGTATGAACAAAGTGACTACAGGCGGAAATTAGCATGTACTGCTTTAACCTGGGACAGACATCTGTCCTTACCACAAGGATAATGTTTAATTTGTGCACTGTCCCTTTTAAAAATAAAATAAACTCTAAGAAGAGTGTTTGTAGTTTGTATGTACGAACAGAAGTGTTCCTAATAAAGTGGGCGGCTAAGGTGAGGCCTGTCGGCTGATCTCTTCTCAGTTTCTCAGAGCAGCGGATGTTTGAAAAAGTGCTTTTTTTTTCCAATTAATTCCATAGAAATGAATGGGTTTTTTTTGGGACAAGTGTGACTACTACTTTTGAGAAAATTATGTCTGTAGTGTGAAATTTGTGGCTGAAAACAGTTTAAGTTTGAAATTTTGAGCATGATGTGTGTGTGCTTGAGACAGCTTTTCCCTCTGCCCCGTCACTGGCCCCAATTGGCATGGTGACGGGCCTGAACAGGAGAGTTAAGAGACACACACAAGATAATGTCAGGTTTCTGCTGTTTTGCTAAGAAGTAGGCCTCGAACAATCACAAATAACTCGACAACGAAAGGTTCTATTCACAAAATTCTTTCACAGTGAGCGCTAGAAGGGTCTCCTGAATAAAATGATGTATTTTTTTGTTTGTACTCTTAAAAATAACGACAATAGAGCGATTTAAAAACAAGTGACTTTTCTCTCATGTTTACAATGGGTTTCAATGAAGCCTGTCAGCTGCCCTGTCCTCAGTTTGACGCTTGTCATTCAAAAACCGTAAATCCTATCGTTTAGGTAGACACATTGTGTGAATCAGGACAAGTTTTCCTACAAGGATAATGTTTAATTTGTGCACTGTCCCTTTTAAAAATAAAATAAACTCTAAACTCTAAGAAGAGTGTTTGTAGTTTGTATGTACGAACAGAAGTGTTCCTAATAAAGTGGGCGGCTAAGGTGAGGCTGACACACAAGGGCTGGAGTTTTCTACTGTTTTTTTTATGAAGGACCAGGCCTCGAACAATGACAAATAACTCGACAACGGAAGCAGCTATTCACAAAATTCTTTCACAGTGAGCGCTAGAAGGGTTTCCTGAATAAAATGATGTATTTTTTTGTTTGTATTGTTAAAAATGAGGACGCTACAGGGAGTTAAAAACGAGTGACTTTTCAGCAACGTTTATACTGGGAGTCAATGAGGCCGCTCACCTGTGCTCTCCTCACTTTGAGGCTTGTCATTCAAAAACCGTAAATCCTATCGTTTAGGTAGACACATTGTGTGAATCAGGACAAGTTTTCCTACTACTTTTGAGAAAATCATGTCTGTAGAGTGAAATTTGTGGCGGAAAACACGGTTTAAGCGAGAAAGTTTGAGCTTTTTTTTGAAGCCGCCTACACTCTAAGCTTAAAGACCCTCACTGGTGTGTAACGCAATAGACACCCATTCAAAAGCCGGATTTTCTCCCAGAAACCACATGGCGTTTGAACCGGGACTGATCCGAAAGTGTAAAACCTAGCAGAAAAGTTGAATGCCAGATCCACAGAGGAGAAGTTTTCCTACGTTTTAGAGTTTGAATCATGTCTCTAGGTGAAAGCATGCCAGAGCAACGGATGTTTGAAAAACGTTGAAAAAGTGCTTTTTTTTCAATTAATTCCATAGAAATGAATGGGGTTTTTTGGGGCGATTTTTTCACGACTACGTCGCGAAAAAATCGTATTCTATAGAGAAAAGTAATGTACTGTTTGTTTGCATGTACTGCTATAACCTGGGACAGACATCTGTCCTTAACACAAGGATAATGTTTAATTTGTGCACTGTCCCTTTTAAAAATAAAATAAACTCTAAACTCTAAGAAGAGTGTTTGTAGTTTGTATGTACGAACAGAAGTGTTCCTAATAAAGTGGGCGGCTAAGGTGAGGCTGACACATCAAGGGCTGGAGTTTTCTACTGTTTTTTTATGAAGGACCAGGCCTCGAACAATGACAAATAACTCGACAACGGAAGCAGCTATTCACAAAATTCTTTCACAGTGAGCGCTAGAAGGGTCTCCTGAATAAAATGATGTATTTTTTGGTTTGTATTGTTAAAAATGAGGACGCTACAGGGAGTTAAAAACGAGTGACTTTTCAGCAACATTTATACTGGGAGTCAATGAGGCTGCTCACCTGTGCTCTCCTCACTTTGAGGCTTGTCATTCAAAAACCGTAAATCCTACCGTTTAGGTAGACACATTGTGTGAATCAGGACAAGTTTTCCTACTACTTTTGAGAAAATAATGTCTGTAGAGTGAAATTTGTGGCTGAAAACGGAGTTTAAGCGAGAAAGTTTGACCTTTTTTTTGAAGCCGCCTACACTCTAAGTTTAACGACCCTCACTGGTGTGTAACGCAATAGACACCCATTCAAAAGCCGGATTTTCTCCCAGAAACCACATGGCGTTTGAACCGGGCCTGATCCGAAAGTGTAAAACCTAGCAGAAAAGTTGAATGCCAGATCCACAGAGGAGAAGTTTTCCTACGTTTTAGAGTTTGAATCATGTCTCTAGGTGAAAGCATGCCAGAGCAGTGGATGTTTGAAAAACATTGAAAAAGTGCTTTTTTTTCAATTAATTCCATAGAAATGAATGGGTTTTTTTGGGGCGATTTTTTCGCGACTACGTCGCGAAAAAATCGTATTCTATAGAGAAAAGTAATAGCATAGCGAGTCCGATCGAGCCGCACGTTTTGATATATTGTTTGTCTGTGTGCGACGTACGGTTATTGAGTTATTCGAAATCAAAATTTGCGTAGGAATAATAATAAGAAGAAGAAATACGTAGAAGAACAATAGTTGCAGTGCTTTGCACTGCAACCTATGGGCTCCCCTAGGGGAGCCCATAGGTTGCTGTGCTGCAGCACTGCATCCTAACTAGACCGGACAATTCCCCGGGGGAAATTGTGAGAGGATGCAGTGCGCGAAGCAATTCGCTCACGCATGTTCGCTGGCCGTGAATGTGTGACCCGCAATGATGTTTCAATGCAATGATCGTGTGTGTGCTCGAGACAGCAGCCATCATGAAGAAGACCTATTCAAGAGTATGACCAAAGTGACTACAGGCGGAAATTAGCATGTACTGCTATAACCTGGGACAGACATCTGTCCTTAACACAAGGATAATGTTTAATTTGTGCACTGTCACTTTTAAAAATAAAATAAACTCTAAACTCTAAGAAGAGTGTTTGTAGTTTGTATGTACGAACAGAAGTGTTCCTAATAAAGTGGGCGGCTAAGGTGAGGCTGACACACAAGGGCTGGAGTTTTCTACTGTTTTTTTTATGAAGGACCAGGCCTCGAACAATGACAAATAACTCGACAACGGAAGCAGCTATTCACAAAATTCTTTCACAGTGAGCGCTAGAAGGGTCTCCTGAATAAAATGATGTATTTTTTTGTTTGTATTGTTAAAAATGAGGACGCTACAGGGAGTTAAAAACGAGTGACTTTTCAGCAACGTTTATACTGGGAGTCAATGAGGCCGCTCACCTGTGCTCTCCTCACTTTGAGGCTTGTCATTCAAAAACCGTAAATCCTACCGTTTAGGTAGACACATTGTGTGAATCAGGACAAGTTTTGCTACTACTTTTGAGAAAATCATGTCTGTAGAGTGAAATTTGTGGATGAAAACACAGTTTAAGTGAGAAATTTTGAGCTTTTTTTTGAAGCCGCCTACACTCTGAGTTAACGAGGCGCACTGGTGTGTAACGCAATAGACACCCATTCAAAAGCCGGATTTTCTCCCAGAAACCACATGGCGTTTGAACCGGGCCTGATCCGAAAGTGTAAAACCTAGCAGAAAAGTTGAATGCCAGATCCACAGAGGAGAAGTTTTCCTACGTTTTAGAGTTTGAATCACGTCTCTAGGTGAAAGCATGCCAGAGCAGCGGATGTTTGAAAAACGTTGAAAAAGTGCTTTTTTTTCAATTAATTCCATAGAAATGAATGGGGTTTTTTTGGACGATTTTTTCGCGACTACGTCGCGAAAAAATCGTATTCTATAGAGAAAAGTAATAGCATAGCGAGTCCGATCGAGCTGCACGTTTTGATACATTGTTTGTCTGTGTGCGACGTACGGTTATTGTGTTACTCGAAATCAAAATTTGTGTAGGAAGAGTAACAAATATAACACTAGACCGGACAATTCCCCGGGGGAAATTGTGAGAGGATGCAGTGCGCGAAGCAATTCGCTCACGCACGTTTGCTGGCCGTGAATGTGTGACCCGCAATGATGTTTCAATGCAATGATTGTGTGTGTGCTCTAGACAGCAGCCATCATGAAGAAGAGCTATTCAAGAGCATGAACAAAGTGACTACAGGCGGAAATTAGCATGTACTGCTATAACCTGGGACAGACATCTGTCCTTACCACATGGATAATGTTTAATTTGTGCACTGTCCCTTTTAAAAATAAAATAAAACTCTAAACACTAAGAAGAGTGTTTGTAGTATGTATGTACGAACAGAAGTGTTCCTAATAAAGTGGGCGGCTAAGGTGAGGCTAAGACACACAAGGGCTGGAGTTTTCTACTGTTTTTTTATGAAGGACCAGGCCTCGAACAATAACAAATAACTCGACAACGGAAGCAGCTATTCACAAAATTCTTTCACAGTGAGCGCTAGAAGGGTCTCCTGAATAAAATGATGTATTTTTTTGTTTGTACTCTTAAAAATAACGACAATAGAGCGATTTAAATACGAGTGACTTTTCTCTCATGTTTACAATGGGTTTCAATGAAGCCTGTCAGCTGCCCTGTCCTCAGTTTGACGCTTGTCATTCAAAAACCGTAAATCCTATCGTTTAGGTAGACACATTGTGTGAATCAGGACAAGTTTTCCTACAAGGATAATGTTTAATTTGTGCACTGTCCCTTTTAAAAATAAAATAAACTCTAAACTCTAAGAAGAGTGTTTGTAGTTTGTATGTACGAACAGAAGTGTTCCTAATAAAGTGGGCGGCTAAGGTGAGGCTGACACACAAGGGCTGGAGTTTTCTACTGTTTTTTTTATGAAGGACCAGGCCTCGAACAATGACAAATAACTCGACAACGGAAGCAGCTATTCACAAAATTCTTTCACAGTGAGCGCTAGAAGGGTCTCCTGAATAAAATGATGTATTTTTTTGTTTGTATTTTTAAAAATGACGACGCTACAGGGAGTTAAAAACGAGTGACTTTTCAGCAACGTTTATACTGGGAGTCAATGAGGCCGCTCACCTGTGCTCTCCTCACTTTGAGGCTTCTCATTCAAAAACCGTGAATCCTATCGTTTAGGTAGACACATTGTGTGAATCAGGACAAGTTTTCCTACTACTTTTGAGAAAATCATGTCTGTAGAGTGAAATTTGTGGATGAAAACACAGTTTAAGTGAGAAATTTTGAGCTTTTTTTTGAAGCCGCCTACACTCTGAGTTAACGAGGCGCACTGGTGTGTAACGCAATAGACACCCATTCAAAAGCAGGATTTTCTATCAGAACCCACATGGCGTTTGACCCGGGACTGATCCGAAAGTGTAGAACCTAGCAGAAAAGTTGAATGCCAGATCCACAGAGGAGAAGTTTTCCTACGTTTTAGAGTTTGAATCACGTCTCTAGGTGAAAGCATGCCAGAGCAGTGGACGTTTGAAAAACGTTGAAAAAGTGCTTTTTTTTCAATTAATTCCATAGAAATGAATGGGGCTTTTTTGGACGATTTTTTCGCGACTACGTCGCGAAAAAATCGTAATCTATAGAGAAAAGTAATAGCATAGCGAGTCCGATCGAGCCGCACGTTTTGATATATTGTTTGTCTGTGTGCGACGTACGGTTATTGAGTTAATCGAAATCAAAATTTGCGTAGGAATAATAAAAATAATAATAAATATAAGAATAAGAAGAAGAAGAAGAAACACGTAGAAGAACAATAGTTGCAGTGCTTTGCACTGCAACCTATGGGCTCCCCTAGGGGAGCCCATAGGTTGCTGTGCTGCAGCACTGCATCCTAACTAGACCGGACAATTCCCCGGGGGAAATTGTGAGAGGATGCAGTGCGCGAAGCAATTCGCTCACGCATGTTCGCTGGCCGTGAACGTGTGACCCGCAATGATGTTTCAATGCAATGATCGTGTGTGTGCTCGAGACAGCAGCCATCATGAAGAAGACCTATTCAAGAGTATGACCAAAGTGACTACAGGCGGAAATTAGCATGTACTGCTATAACCTGGGACAGACATCTGTCCTTAACACAAGGATAATGTTTAATTTGTGCACTGTCCCTTTTAAAAATAAAATAAACTCTAAACTCTAAGAAGAGTGTTTGTAGTTTGTATGTACGAACAGAAGTGTTCCTAATAAAGTGGGCGGCTAAGGTGAGGCTGACACACAAGGGCTGGAGTTTTCTACTGTTTTTTTTATGAAGGACCAGGCCTCGAACAATGACAAATAACTCGACAACGGAAGCAGCTATTCACAAAATTCTTTCACAGTGAGCGCTAGAAGGGTCTCCTGAATAAAATGATGTATTTTTTTGTTTGTATTGTTAAAAATGAGGACGCTACAGGGAGTTAAAAACGAGTGACTTTTCAGCAACGTTTATACTGGGAGTCAATGAGGCCGCTCACCTGTGCTCTCCTCACTTTGAGGCTTGTCATTCAAAAACCGTAAATCCTATCGTTTAGGTAGACACATTGTGTGAATCAGGACAAGTTTTCCTACTACTTTTGAGAAAATCATGTCTGTAGAGTGAAATTTGTGGCTGAAAACAGAGTTTAAGCGAGAAAGTTTGACCTTCTTTTTGAAGCCGCCTACACTCTGAGTTAACGAGGCGCACTGGTGTGTAACGCAATAGACACCCATTCAAAAGCCGGATTTTCTCCCAGAAACCACATGGCGTTTGACCCGGGACTGATCCGAAAGTGTAGAACCTAGCAGAAAAGTTGAATGCCAGATCCACAGAGGAGAAGTTTTCCTACGTTTTAGAGTTTGAATCACGTCTCTAGGTGAAAGCATGCCAGAGCAGCGGATGTTTGAAAAACGTTGAAAAAGTGCTTTTTTTCAAATTAATTCCATAGAAATGAATGGGGTTTTTTTGGACAATTTTTTCGCGACTACGTCGCGAAAAAATCATTTTCTATAGAGAAAAGTAATAGCATAGCGAGTCCGATCGAGCCGCACGTTTTGATATATTGTTTGTCTGTGTGCAACGTACGGTTATTGAGTTAATCGAAATCGAAATTTGCGTAGGAAGAGTAACAAATATAACACTAGACCGGACAATTCCCCGGGGGAAATTGTGAGAGGATGCAGTGCGCGAAGCAATTCGCTCACGCATGTTCGCTGGCCGTGAATGTGTGACCCGCAATGATGTTTCAATGCAATGATTGTGTGTGTGCTCGAGACAGCAGCCATCATGAAGAAGACCTATTCAAGAGTATGACCAAAGTGAGTACAGGCGGAAATTAGCATGTACTGCTATAACCTGAGACAGACATCTGTCCTTAACACAAGGATAATGTTTAATTTGTGCACTGTCCCTTTTAAAAATAAAATAAACTCTAAACTCTAAGAAGAGTGTTTGTAGTTTGTATGTACGAACAGAAGTGTTCCTAATAAAGTGGGCGGCTAAGGTGAGGCTGACACACAAGGGCTGGAGTTTTCTACTGTTTTTTTTATGAAGGACCAGGCCTCGAACAATGACAAATAACTCGACAACGGAAGCAGCTATTCACAAAATTCTTTCACAGTGAGCGCTAGAAGGGTCTCCTGAATAAAATGATGTATTTTTTTGTTTGTATTGTTAAAAATGAGGACGCTACAGGGAGTTAAAAACGAGTGACTTTTCAGCAACGTTTATACTGGGAGTCAATGAGGCCGCTCACCTGTGCTCTCCTCACTTTGAGGCTTGTCATTCAAAAACCGTAAATCCTATCGTTTAGGTAAACACATTGTGTGAATCAGGACAAGTTTTCCTACTACTTTTGAGAAAAACATGTCTGTAGAGTGAAATTTGTGGCTGAAAACAGAGTTTAAGCGAGAAAGTTTGACCTTTTTTTTGAAGCCGCCTACACTCTAAGCTTAACGACCCTCACTGGTGTGTAACGCAATAGACACCCATTCAAAAGCCGGATTTTCTCCCAGAAACCACATGGCGTTTGAACCGGGCCTGATCCGAAAGTGTAAAACCTAGCAGAAAAGTTGAATGCCAGATCCACAGAGGAGAAGTTTTCCTACGTTTTAGAGTTTGAATCATGTCTCTAGGTGAAAGCATGCCAGAGCAGTGGATGTTTGAAAAACATTGAAAAAGTGCTTTTTTTTCAATTAATTCCATAGAAATGAATGGGGTTTTTTTGGACGATTTTTTCGCGACTATGTCGCGAAAAAATCGTATTCTATAGAGAAAAGTAATAGCATAGCGAGTCCGATCGAGCCGCACGTTTTGATACATTGTTTGTCTGTGTGCGACGTACGGTTATTGTGTTATTCGAAATCAAAATTTGTGTAGGAAGAGTAACAAATATAACACTAGACCGGACAATTCCCCGGGGGGAAATTGTGAGAGGATGCAGTGCGCGAAGCAATTCGGTCACGCATGTTTGCTGGCCGTGAATGTGTGACCCGCAATGACGTTTCAATGCAATGATTATGTGTGTGCTTGAGACAGCAGCCGTCATGAAGGAGAGCTATTCAACAGTATGACCAAAGTGACTACAGGCGGAAATTAGCATGTACTGCTATAACCTGGGACAGACATCTGTCCTTACCACAAGGATAATGTTTAATTTGTGCACTGTCGCTTTTAAAAATAAAATAAACTCTAAACTCTAAGAAGAGTGTTTGTAGTTTGTATGTACGAACAGAAGTGTTCCTAATAAAGTGGGCGGCTAAGGTGAGGCCTGTCGGCTGCCCTCCTCTCAGTTTCTCAGAGCAGCGGATGTTTGAAAAAGTGCTTTTTTTTTCCAATTAATTCCATAGAAATGAATGGGTTTTTTTGGGGACAAGTGTGACTACTACTTTTGAGAAAATTATGTCTGTAGTGTGAAATTTGTGGCTGAAAACAGTTTAAGTTTGAAATTTTGAGCATGATTTGTGTTTGTGCTTGAGACAGCTTTTCCCTCTGCCCCGTCACTGGCCCCAATTGGCATGGTGACGGGCCTGAACAGGAGAGTTAAGAAACACACACAAGATTATGTCAGGTGTCTGCTGTGTTTTGCAAAGAGTAGGCCTCGAACAATCACAAATATGATGTTTCAATGCAATGATCGTGTGTGTGCTCGAGACAGCAGCCATCATGAAGAAGAGCTATTCAAGAGTATGACCAAAGTGACTACAGGCGGAAATTAGCATGTACTGCTATAACCTGGGACAGACATCTGTCCTTAACACAAGGATAATGTTGAATTTGTGCACTGTCCCTTTTAAAAATAAAATAAACTCTAAACTCTAAGAAGAGTGTTTGTAGTTTGTATGTACGAACAGAAGTGTTCCTAATAAAGTGGGCGGCTAAGGTGAGGCTGACACACAAGGGCTGGAGTTTTCTACTGTTTTTTTTATGAAGGACCAGGCCTCGAACAATGACAAATAACTCGACAACGGAAGCAGCTATTCACAAAATTCTTTCACAGTGAGCGCTAGAAGGGTCTCCTGAATAAAATGATGTATTTTTTTGTTTGTATTGTTAAAAATGAGGACGCTACAGGGAGTTAAAAACGAGTGACTTTTCAGCAACGTTTATACTGGGAGTCAATGAGGCCGCTCACCTGTGCTCTCCTCGCTTTGAGGCTTGTCATTCAAAAACCGTAAATCCTATCGTTTAGGTAGACACATTGTGTGAATCAGGACAAGTTTTCCTACTACTTTTGAGAAAATCATGTCTGTAGAGTGAAATTTGTGGCTGAAAACAGAGTTTAAGCGAGAAAGTTTGACCTTTTGTTTTAACCTCTCTCCACTCTGAGCATAACGAGGTCCACTGGTGTGTAACGCAATAGACACCCATTCAAAAGCCGGATTTTCTCCCAGAACTCACATCGTGTTTGAGCCGGGCCTGATCCGAAAGTGTAGAACCTTGCAGAAAAGTTGAATGCCAGATCCACAGAGGAGAAGTTTTCCTACGTTTTAGAGTTTGAATCACGTCTCTAGGTTAAAGCATGCCAGAGCAGCGGATGTTTGAAAAACGTTGAAAAAGTGCTTTTTTTCAAATTAATTCCATAGAAATGAATGGGGTTTTTTTGGACGATTTTTTCGCGACTACGTCGCGAAAAAATCGTAAACTGTAGAGAAAAGTAATAGCATAGCGAG
Organism: Neoarius graeffei; assembly: GCF_027579695.1. Taxonomy (NCBI): domain Eukaryota; kingdom Metazoa; phylum Chordata; class Actinopteri; order Siluriformes; family Ariidae; genus Neoarius; species Neoarius graeffei. The sequence continues at coordinate 35,425,974 of NC_083573.1, read as the reverse complement.
TCCGATCGAGCCGCACGTTTTGATACATTGTTTGTCTGTGTGCGACGTACGGTTATTGTGTTACTCGAAATCAAAATTTGTGTAGGAAGAGTAACAAATATAACACTAGACCGGACAATTCCCCGGGGGAAATTGTGAGAGGATGCAGTGCGCGAAGCAATTCGGTCACGCATGTTCGCTGGCCGTGAATGTGTGACCCGCAATGATGTTTCAATGCAATGATTGTGTGTGTGCTCGAGACAGCAGCCATCATGAAGAAGAGCTATTCAAGACTATAACCAAAGTGACTACAGGCGGAAATTAGCATGTACTGCTATAACCTGGGACAGACATCTGTCCTTACCACAAGGATAATGTTTAATTTGTGCACTGTCCCTTTTAAAAATAAAATAAACTCTAAACTCTAAGAAGAGTGTTTGTAGGTTGTATGTACGAACAGAAGTGTTCCTAATAAAGTGGGCGGCTAAGGTGAGGCTAAGACACACAAGGGCTGGAGTTTTCTACTGTTTGTTTTATGAAGGACCAGGCCTCGAACAATGACAAATAACTCGACAACGGAAGCAGCTATTCACAAAATTCTTTCACAGTGAGCGCTAGAAGGGTCTCCTGAATAAAATGATGTATTTTTCTGTTTGTATTTTTAAAAATGACGACGCTACAGGGAGTTAAAAACGAGTGACTTTTCAGCAACGTTTATACTGGGAGTCAATGAGGCCGCTCACCTGTGCTCTCCTCACTTTGAGGCTTGTCATTCAAAAACCGTAAATCCTATCGTGTAGGTAGACACATTGTGTGAATCAGGACAAGTTTTCCTACTACTTTTGAGAAAATCATGTCTGTAGAGTGAAATTTGTGGCTGAAAACACGGTTTAAGCGAGAAAGTTTGAGCTTTTTTTTGAAGCCGCCTACACTCTAAGCTTAAAGACCCTCACTGGTGTGTAACGCAATAGACACCCATTCAAAAGCCGGATTTTCTCCCAGAAACCACATGGCGTTTGAACCGGGACTGATCCGAAAGTGTAAAACCTAGCAGAAAAGTTGAATGCCAGATCCACAGAGGAGAAGTTTTCCTACGTTTTAGAGTTTGAATCATGTCTCTAGGTGAAAGCATGCCAGAGCAACGGATGTTTGAAAAACGTTGAAAAAGTGCTTTTTTTTCAATTAATTCCATAGAAATGAATGGGGTTTTTTGGGGCGATTTTTTCACGACTACGTCGCGAAAACATCGTATTCTATAGAGAAAAGTAATGTACTGTTTGTTTGCATGTACTGCTATAACCTGGGACAGACATCTGTCCTTAACACAAGGATAATGTTTAATTTGTGCACTGTCCCTTTTAAAAATAAAATAAACTCTAAACTCTAAGAAGAGTGTTTGTAGTTTGTATGTACGAACAGAAGTGTTCCTAATAAAGTGGGCGGCTAAGGTGAGGCTGACACACAAGGGCTGGAGTTTTCTACTGTTTTTTTTATGAAGGACCAGGCCTCGAACAATGACAAATAACTCGACAACGGAAGCAGCTATTCACAAAATTCTTTCACAGTGAGCGCTAGAAGGGTCTCCTGAATAAAATGATGTATTTTTTTGTTTGTATTGTTAAAAATGAGGACGCTACAGGGAGTTAAAAACGAGTGACTTTTCAGCAACGTTTATACTGGGAGTCAATGAGGCCGCTCACCTGTGCTCTCCTCACTTTGAGGCTTGTCATTCGAAAACCGTAAATCCTATCGTTTAGGTAGACACATTGTGTGAATCAGGACAAGTTTTCCTACTACTTTTGAGAAAATCATGTCTGTAGAGTGAAATTTGTGGCTGAAAACACGGTTTAAGCGAGAAAGTTTGAGCTTTTTTTTGAAGCCGCCTACACTCTAAGATTAACGACCATCACTGGTGTGTAACGCAATAGACACCCATTCAAAAGCCGGATTTTCTCCCAGAACTCACATCGTGTTTGAGCCGGGCCTGATCCGAAAGTGTAGAACCTTGCAGAAAAGTTGAATGCCAGATCCACAGAGGAGAAGTTTTCCTACGTTTTAGAGTTTGAATCACGTCTCTAGGTTAAAGCATGCCAGAGCAGCGGACGTTTGAAAAACGTTGAAAAAGTGCTTTTTTTCCAATTAATTCCATAGAAATGAATGGGTTTTTTTTGGGACAAGTGTGACTACTACTTTTGAGAAAATTATGTCTGTAGTGTGAAATTTGTGGCTGAAAACAGTTTAAGTTTGAAATTTTGAGCATGATGTGTGTGTTCTTGAGACAGCTTTTCCCTCTGCCCCGTCACTGGCCCCAATTGGCATGGTGATGGGCCTGAACAGGAGAGTTAAGAAACACACACAAGATTATGTCAGGTGTCTGCTGTAAATTGCTATGGACCAGGCCTCGAACAATGACAAATAACTCGACAACGGAAGCAGCTATTCACAAAATTCTTTCACAGTGAGCGCTAGAAGGGTCTCCTGAATAAAATGATGTATTTTTTTGTTTGTATTGTTAAAAATGAGGACGCTACAGGGAGTTAAAAACGAGTGACTTTTCAGCAACGTTTATACTGGGAGTCAATGAGGCCGCTCACATGTACTGCTATAACCTGGGACAGACATCTGTCCTTAACACAAGGATAATGTTGAATTTGTGCACTGTCCCTTTTAAAAATAAAATAAACTCTAAACTCTAAGAAGAGTGTTTGTAGTTTGTATGTACGAACAGAAGTGTTCCTAATAAAGTGGGCGGCTAAGGTGAGGCTGACACACAAGGGCTGGAGTTTTCTACTGTTTTTTTTATGAAGGACCAGGCCTCGAACAATGACAAATAACTCGACAACGGAAGCAGCTATTCACAAAATTCTTTCACAGTGAGCGCTAGAAGGGTCTCCTGAATAAAATGATGTATTTTTTTGTTTGTATTGTTAAAAATGAGGACGCTACAGGGAGTTAAAAACGAGTGACTTTTCAGCAACGTTTATACTGGGAGTCAATGAGGCCGCTCACCTGTGCTCTCCTCACTTTGAGGCTTGTCATTCAAAAACCGTAAATCCTACCGTTTAGGTAGACACATTGTGTGAATCAGGACAAGTTTTCCTACTACTTTTGAGAAAATCATGTCTGTAGAGTGAAATTTGTGGATGAAAACACGGTTTAAGCGAGAAAGTTTGAGCTTTTTTTTGAAGCCGCCTACACTCTAAGTTAACGACCCTCACTGGTGTGTAACGCAATAGACACCCATTCAAAAGCCGGATTTTCTCCCAGAAACCACATGGCGTTTGAACCGGGCCTGATCCGAAAGTGTAAAACCTAGCAGAAAAGTTGAATGCCAGATCCACAGAGGAGAAGTTTTCCTACGTTTTAGAGTTTGAATCATGTCTCTAGGTGAAAGCATGCCAGAGCAGCGGATGTTTGAAAAACGTTGAAAAAGTGCTTTTTTTCCAATTAATTCCATAGAAATGAATGGGGTTTTTTTGGGCGATTTTTTCGCGACTACGTCGCGAAAAAATCGTATTCTATAGAGAAAAGTAATAGCATAGCGAGTCCGATCGAGCCGCACGTTTTGATATATTGTTTGTCTGTGTGCGACGTACGGTTATTGAGTTATTCGAAATCAAAATTTGCGTAGGAATAATAAGAAGAAGAAGAAATACGTAGAAGAACAATAGTTGCAGTGCTTTGCACTGCAACCTATGGGCTCCCCTAGGGGAGCCCATAGGTTGCTGTGCTGCAGCACTGCATCCTAACTAGACTGGACAATTCCCCGGGGGAAATTGTGAGAGGATGCAGTGCGCGAAGCAATTCGGTCACGCATGTTTGCTGGCCGTGAACGTGTGACCCGCAATGATGTTTCAATGCAATGATTATGTGTGTGCTTGAGACAGCAGCCGTCATGAATAAGAGCTATTCAAGAGCATGAACAAAGTGACTACAGGCGGAAATTAGCATGTACTGCTATAACCTGGGACAGACATCTGTCCTTACCACAAGGATAATGTTTAATTTGTGCACTGTCCCTTTTAAAAATAAAATAAACTCTAAGAAGAGTGTTTGTAGTTTGTATGTACGAACAGAAGTGTTCCTAATAAAGTGGGCGGCTAAGGTGAGGCCTGTCGGCTGCCCTCCTCTCAGTTTCTCAGAGCAGCGGATGTTTGAAAAAGTGCTTTTTTTTTTCCAATTAATTCCATAGAAATGAATGGGTTTTTTTTGGGACAAGTGTGACTACTACTTTTGAGAAAATTACGTCTGTAGTGTGAAATATGTGGCTGAAAACAGTTTAAGTTTGAAATTTTGAGCATGATGTGTGTGTTCTTGAGACAGCTTTTCCCTCTGCCCCGTCACTGGCCCCAATTGGCATGGTGATGGGCCTGAACAGGAGAGTTAAGAAACACACACAAGATTATGTCAGGTGTCTGCTGTAAATTGCTATGGACCAGGCCTCGAACAATAACAAATAACTCGACAACGGAAGCAGCTATTCACAAAATTCTTTCACAGTGAGCGCTAGAAGGGTCTCCTGAATAAAATGATGTATTTTTTTGTTTGTATTGTTAAAAATGACGACGCTACAGGGAGTTAAAAACGAGTGACTTTTCAGCAACGTTTATACTGGGAGTCAATGAGGCCGCTCACCTGTGCTCTCCTCACTTTGAGGCTTGTCATTCAAAAACCGTAAATCCTATCGTTTAGGTAGACACATTGTGTGAATCAGGACAAGTTTTCCTACTACTTTTGAGAAAATCATGTCTGTAGAGTGAAATTTGTGGCTGAAAACAGAGTTTAAGCGAGAAAGTTTGACCTTTTTTTTGAACCTCTCTCCACTCTGACCTTAACGAGGTCCACTGGTGTGTAACGCAATAGACACCCATTCAAAAGCCGGATTTTCTCCCAGAAACCGCATGGCGTTTGACCCGGGACTGATCCGAAAGTGTAGAACCTAGCAGAAAAGTTGAATGCCAGATCCACAGAGGAGAAGTTTTCCTACGTTTTAGAGTTTGAATCATGTCTCTAGGTGAAAGCATGCCAGAGCAGCGGATGTTTGAAAAACGTTGAAAAAGTGCTTTTTTTTCAATTAATTCCATAGAAATGAATGGGGTTTTTTGGGGCGATTTTTTCGCGACTACGTCGCGAAAAAATCGTAAACTGTAGAGAAAAGTAATAGCATAGCGAGTCCGATCGAGCCGCACGTTTTGATGTATTGTTTGTCTGTGTGCGACGTACGGTTATTGAGTTAATCGAAATCGAAATTTGTGTAGGAAGAGTAACAAATATAACACTAGACCGGACAATTCCCCGGGGGAAATTGTGAGAGGATGCAGTGCGCGAAGCAATTCGCTCACGCATGTTCGCTGGCCGTGAACGCGTGACCCGCAATGATGTTTCAATGCAATGATCGTGTGTGTGCTCGAGACAGCAGCCATCATGAAGAAGACCTATTCAAGAGTATGACCAAAGTGACTACAGGCGGAAATTAGCATGTACTGCTATAACCTGGGACAGACATCTGTCCTTAACACAAGGGTAATGTTTAATTTGTGCACTGTCCCTTTTAAAAATAAAATAAACTCTAAACTCTAAGAAGAGTGTTTGTAGTTTGTATGTACGAACAGAAGTGTTCCTAATAAAGTGGGCGGCTAAGGTGAGGCTGACACACAAGGGCTGGAGTTTTCTACTGTTTTTTTTATGAAGGACCAGGCCTCGAACAATGACAAATAACTCGACAACGGAAGCAGCTATTCACAAAATTCTTTCACAGTGAGCGCTAGAAGGGTCTCCTGAATAAAATGATGTATTTTTTTGTTTGTACTCTTAAAAATAACGACAGTAGAGCGATTTAAAAACGAGTGACTTTTCTCTCATGTTTACAATGGGTTTCAATGAAGCCTGTCAGCTGCCCTGTCCTCAGTTTGACGCTTGTCATTCAAAAACAGTAAATCCTATCGTTTAGGTAGACACATTGTGTGAATCAGGACAAGTTTTCCTACAAGGATAATGTTTAATTTGTGCACTGTCCCTTTTAAAAATAAAATAAACTCTAAACTCTAAGAAGAGTGTTTGTAGTTTGTATGTACGAACAGAAGTGTTCCTAATAAAGTGGGCGGCTAAGGTGAGGCTGACACACAAGGGCTGGAGTTTTCTACTGTTTTTTTTATGAAGGACCAGGCCTCGAACAATGACAAATAACTCGACAACGGAAGCAGCTATTCACAAAATTCTTTCACAGTGAGCGCTAGAAGGGTTTCCTGAATAAAATGATGTATTTTTTTGTTTGTATTGTTAAAAATGAGGACGCTACAGGGAGTTAAAAACGAGTGACTTTTCAGCAACGTTTATACTGGGAGTCAATGAGGCCGCTCACCTGTGCTCTCCTCACTTTGAGGCTTGTCATTCAAAAACCGTAAATCCTATCGTTTAGGTAGACACATTGTGTGAATCAGGACAAGTTTTCCTACTACTTTTGAGAAAATCATGTCTGTAGAGTGAAATTTGTGGCGGAAAACACGGTTTAAGCGAGAAAGTTTGAGCTTTTTTTTGAAGCCGCCTACACTCTAAGCTTAAAGACCCTCACTGGTGTGTAACGCAATAGACACCCATTCAAAAGCCGGATTTTCTCCCAGAAACCACATGGCGTTTGAACCGGGACTGATCCGAAAGTGTAAAACCTAGCAGAAAAGTTGAATGCCAGATCCACAGAGGAGAAGTTTTCCTACGTTTTAGAGTTTGAATCATGTCTCTAGGTGAAAGCATGCCAGAGCAACGGATGTTTGAAAAACGTTGAAAAAGTGCTTTTTTTTCAATTAATTCCATAGAAATGAATGGGGTTTTTTGGGGCGATTTTTTCACGACTACGTCGCGAAAAAATCGTATTCTATAGAGAAAAGTAATGTACTGTTTGTTTGCATGTACTGCTATAACCTGGGACAGACATCTGTCCTTAACACAAGGATAATGTTTAATTTGTGCACTGTCCCTTTTAAAAATAAAATAAACTCTAAACTCTAAGAAGAGTGTTTGTAGTTTGTATGTACGAACAGAAGTGTTCCTAATAAAGTGGGCGGCTAAGGTGAGGCTGACACATCAAGGGCTGGAGTTTTCTACTGTTTTTTTATGAAGGACCAGGCCTCGAACAATGACAAATAACTCGACAACGGAAGCAGCTATTCACAAAATTCTTTCACAGTGAGCGCTAGAAGGGTCTCCTGAATAAAATGATGTATTTTTTGGTTTGTATTGTTAAAAATGAGGACGCTACAGGGAGTTAAAAACGAGTGACTTTTCAGCAACATTTATACTGGGAGTCAATGAGGCTGCTCACCTGTGCTCTCCTCACTTTGAGGCTTGTCATTCAAAAACCGTAAATCCTACCGTTTAGGTAGACACATTGTGTGAATCAGGACAAGTTTTCCTACTACTTTTGAGAAAATAATGTCTGTAGAGTGAAATTTGTGGCTGAAAACGGAGTTTAAGCGAGAAAGTTTGACCTTTTTTTTGAAGCCGCCTACACTCTAAGTTTAACGACCCTCACTGGTGTGTAACGCAATAGACACCCATTCAAAAGCCGGATTTTCTCCCAGAAACCACATGGCGTTTGAACCGGGCCTGATCCGAAAGTGTAAAACCTAGCAGAAAAGTTGAATGCCAGATCCACAGAGGAGAAGTTTTCCTACGTTTTAGAGTTTGAATCATGTCTCTAGGTGAAAGCATGCCAGAGCAGTGGATGTTTGAAAAACATTGAAAAAGTGCTTTTTTTTCAATTAATTCCATAGAAATGAATGGGTTTTTTTGGGGCGATTTTTTCGCGACTACGTCGCGAAAAAATCGTATTCTATAGAGAAAAGTAATAGCATAGCGAGTCCGATCGAGCCGCACGTTTTGATATATTGTTTGTCTGTGTGCGACGTACGGTTATTGAGTTATTCGAAATCAAAATTTGCGTAGGAATAATAAGAAGAAGAAGAAATACGTAGAAGAACAATAGTTGCAGTGCTTTGCACTGCAACCTATGGGCTCCCCTAGGGGAGCCCATAGGTTGCTGTGCTGCAGCACTGCATCCTAACTAGACCGGACAATTCCCCGGGGGAAATTGTGAGAGGATGCAGTGCGCGAAGCAATTCGCTCACGCATGTTCGCTGGCCGTGAATGTGTGACCCGCAATGATGTTTCAATGCAATGATCGTGTGTGTGCTCGAGACAGCAGCCATCATGAAGAAGACCTATTCAAGAGTATGACCAAAGTGACTACAGGCGGAAATTAGCATGTACTGCTATAACCTGGGACAGACATCTGTCCTTAACACAAGGATAATGTTTAATTTGTGCACTGTCACTTTTAAAAATAAAATAAACTCTAAACTCTAAGAAGAGTGTTTGTAGTTTGTATGTACGAACAGAAGTGTTCCTAATAAAGTGGGCGGCTAAGGTGAGGCTGACACACAAGGGCTGGAGTTTTCTACTGTTTTTTTTATGAAGGACCAGGCCTCGAACAATGACAAATAACTCGACAACGGAAGCAGCTATTCACAAAATTCTTTCACAGTGAGCGCTAGAAGGGTCTCCTGAATAAAATGATGTATTTTTTTGTTTGTACTCTTAAAAATAACGACACTAGAGCGATTTAAATACGAGTGACTTTTCACTCACGTTTATAATGTGAGTCAATGAGCTAAGAAACACAAGGTCTTGAATATTGTGCTGTGTTTTACTACGGACCAGACCTCGAACAATGACAAATAACTCGACAACGGAAGCAGCTATTCACAAAATTCTTTCACACTGAGCGCTAGAAGGGTCTCCTGAATAAAATGATGTATTTTTTTGTTTGTACTCTTTAAAATAACGACACTAGAGCGATTTAAAAACGAGTGACTTTTCACTCATGTTTATAATGTGTGTCAATGACCTAAGACACACAAGGTCTTGAATATTGTGCTGTGTTTTACTACGGACCAGACCTCGAACAATGACAAATAACTCGACAACGGAAGCAGCTATTCACAAAATTCTTTCACACTGAGCGCTAGAAGGGTCTCCTGAATAAAATGATGTATTTTTTTGTTTGTACTCTTAAAAATAACGACACTAGAGCGATTTAAAAACGAGTGACTTTTCACTCACGTTTATAATGTGAGTCAATGAGCTAAGAAACACAAGGTCTTGAATATTGTGCTGTGTTTTACTACGGACCAGACCTCGAACAATGACAAATAACTCGACAACGGAAGCAGCTATTCACAAAATTCTTTCACAGTGAGCGCTAGAACGGTCTCCTGAATAAAATTATGTATTTTTTTGTTTGTACTCTTAAAAATAACGACACTAGAGCGATTTAAAAACGAGTGACTTTTCTATCCCGTTTATAATGCATGTCAATGAGCTAAAACACACAAGGTCTTGAATTTTGGGCTGTGTTTTACTACAGACCAGACCTCGAACAATGACAAATAACTCGACAACGGAAGCAGCTATTCACAAAATTCTTTCACAGTGAGCGCTAGAAGGGTTTCCTGAATAAAATGATGTATTTTTTTGTTTGTATTGTTAAAAATGAGGACGCTACAGGGAGTTAAAAACGAGTGACTTTTCAGCAACGTTTATACTGGGAGTCAATGAGGCTGCTCACCTGTGCTCTCCTCACTTTGAGGCTTGTCATTCAAAAACCGTAAATCCTATCGTTTAGGTAGACACATTGTGTGAATCAGGACAAGTTTTCCTACTACTTTTGAGAAAATAATGTCTGTAGAGTGAAATTTGTGGCTGAAAACGGAGTTTAAGCGAGAAAGTTTGACCTTTTTTTTGAAGCCGCCTACACTCTAAGTTTAACGACCCTCACTGGTGTGTAACGCAATAGACACCCATTCAAAAGCCGGATTTTCTCCCAGAAACCACATGGCGTTTGAACCGGGCCTGATCCGAAAGTGTAAAACCTAGCAGAAAAGTTGAATGCCAGATCCACAGAGGAGAAGTTTTCCTACGTTTTAGAGTTTGAATCATGTCTCTAGGTGAAAGCATGCCAGAGCAGTGGATGTTTGAAAAACATTGAAAAAGTGCTTTTTTTTCAATTAATTCCATAGAAATGAATGGGGTTTTTTGGGGCGATTTTTTCGCGACTACGTCGCGAAAAAATCGCATTCTATAGAGAAAAGTAATAGCATAGCGAGTCCGATCGAGCCGCACGTTTTGATATATTGTTTGTCTGTGTGCGACGTACGGTTATTGAGTTATTCGAAATCAAAATTTGCGTAGGAATAATAATAATAACTAGACCGGACAATTCCCCGGGGGAAATTGTGAGAGGATGCAGTGCGCGAAGCAATTCGCTCACGCATGTTCGCTGGCCGTGAATGTGTGACCCGCAATGATGTTTCAATGCAATGATTGTGTGTGTGCTCGAGACAGCAGCCATCATGAAGAAGAGCTATTCAAGAGCATGAACAAAGTGACTACAGGCGGAAATTAGCATGTACTGCTATAACCTGGGACAGACATCTGTCCTTACCACAAGGATAATGTTTAATTTGTGCACTGTCCCTTTTAAAAATAAAATAAACTCTAAACTCTAAGAACAGTGTTTGTAGGTTGTATGTACGAACAGAAGTGTTCCTAATAAAGTGGGCGGCTAAGGTGAGGCTGACACACAAGGGCTGGAGTTTTCTACTGTTTTTTTTATGAAGGACCAGGCCTCGAACAATGACAAATAACTCGACAACGGAAGCAGCTATTCACAAAATTCTTTCACACTGAGCGCTAGAAGGGTCTCCTGAATAGACTGATGTAATTTTTTTGTCTGTATTGTTAAAAATGAGGACGCTACAGGGAGTTAAAAACGAGTGACTTTTCAGCAACGTTTATAATGGGAGTCAATGAGGCCGCTCACCTGTGCTCTCCTCACTTTGAGGCTTGTCATTCAAAAACCGTAAATCCTATCGTTTAGGTAGACACATTGTGTGAATCAGGACAAGTTTTCCTACTACTTTTGAGAAAATCATGTCTGTAGAGTGAAATTTGTGGCTGAAAACAGAGTTTAAGCGAGAAAGTTTGACCTTTTTTTTGAACCTCTCTCCACTCTGACCTTAACGAGGTCCACTGGTGTGTAACGCAATAGACACCCATTCAAAAGCCGGATTTTCTCCCAGAAACCACATGGCGTTTGACCCGGGACTGATCCGAAAGTGTAGAACCTAGCAGAAAAGTTGAAGGCCAGATCCACAGAGGAGAAGTTTTCCTACGTTTTAGAGTTTGAATCACGTCTCTAGGTGAAAGCATGCCAGAGCAGCGGATGTTTGAAAAACGTTGAAAAAGTGCTTTTTTTTCAATTAATTCCATAGAAATGAATGGGGTTTTTTTGGACGATTTTTTCGCGACTACGTCGCGAAAAAATCGTATTCTATAGAGAAAAGTAATAGCATAGCGAGTCCGATCGAGCCGCACGTTTTGATACATTGTTTGTCTGTGTGCGACGTACGGTTATTGTGTTACTCGAAATCAAAATTTGTGTAGGAAGAGTAACAAATATAACACTAGACCGGACAATTCCCCGGGGGAAATTGTGAGAGGATGCAGTGCGCGAAGCAATTCGCTCACGCATGTTCGCTGGCCGTGAATGTGTGACCCGCAATGATGTTTCAATGCAATGATCGTGTGTGTGCTTGAGACAGCAGCCATCATGAAGAAGACCTATTCAAGAGTATGACCAAAGTGACTACAGGCGGAAATTAGCATGTACTGCTATAACCTGGGACAGACATCTGTCCTTAACACAAGGATAATGTTTAATTTGTGCACTGTCCCTTTTAAAAATAAAATAAACTCTAAACTCTAAGAAGAGTGTTTGTAGTTTGTATGTACGAACAGAAGTGTTCCTAATAAAGTGGGCGGCTAAGGTGAGGCTGACACACAAGGGCTGGAGTTTTCTACTGTTTTTTTTATGAAGGACCAGGCCTCGAACAATGACAAATAACTCGACAACGGAAGCAGCTATTCACAAAATTCTTTCACAGTGAGCGCTAGAAGGGTCTCCTGAATAAAATGATGTATTTTTTTGTTTGTATTGTTAAAAATGAGGACGCTACAGGGAGTTAAAAACGAGTGACTTTTCAGCAACGTTTATACTGGGAGTCAATGAGGCCGCTCACCTGTGCTCTCCTCACTTTGAGGCTTGTCATTCAAAAACAGTAAATCCTACCGTTTAGGTAGACACATTGTGTGAATCAGGACAAGTTTTCCTACTACTTTTGAGAAAATCATGTCTGTAGAGTGAAATTTGTGGATGAAAACACAGTTTAAGTGAGAAATTTTGAGCTTTTTTTTGAAGCCGCCTACACTCTGAGTTAACGAGGCGCACTGGTGTGTAACGCAATAGACACCCATTCAAAAGCCGGATTTTCTCCCAGAACTCACATCGTGTTTGAGCCGGGCCTGATCCGAAAGTGTAGAACCTTGCAGAAAAGTTGAATGCCAGATCCACAGAGGAGAAGTTTTCCTACGTTTTAGAGTTTGAATCACGTCTCTAGGTTAAAGCATGCCAGAGCAGCGGACGTTTGAAAAACGTTGAAAAAGTGCTTTTTTTTCAATTAATTCCACAGAAATGAATGGGGTTTTTTTGGACGATTTTTTCGCGACTACGTCGCGACAAAATCGTATTCTATAGAGAAAAGTAATAGCATAGCGAGTCCGATCGAGCCGCACGTTTTGATATATTGTTTGTCTGTGTGCGACGTACGATTATTGTGTTACTCGAAATCGAAATTTGTGTAGGAAGAGTAACAAATAAAATACTAGACCGGACAATTCCCCGGGGGAAATTGTGAGAGGATGCAGTGCGCGAAGCAATTCGCTCACGCATGTTTGCTGGCCGTGAATGTGTGACCCGCAATGATGTTTCAATGCAATGATCATGTGTGTGCTTGAGACAGCAGCCGTCATGAAGAGCTATTCAAGAGCAAAAAAAAGTCACTACAGGCGGAAATTAGCATGTACTGCTATAACCTGGGACAGACATCTGTCCTTACCACAAGGATAATGTTTAATTTGTGCACTGTCCCTTTTAAAAATAAAATAAACTCTAAACTCTAAGAAGAGTGTTTGTAGGTTGTATGTACGAACAGAAGTGTTCCTAATAAAGTGGGCGGCTAAGGTGAGGCTAAGACACAAAGGCTGGAGTTTTCTACTGTTTTTTTTATGAAGGACCAGGCCTCGAACAATGCCAAATAACTCGACAACGGAAGCAGCTATTCACAAAATTCTTTCACACTGAGCGCTAGAAGGGTCTCCTGAATAAAATGATGTATTTTTTTGTTTGTACTCTTAAAAATAACGACACTAGAGCGATTTAAAAACGAGTGACTTTTCTCTTACGTTTACAATGGGTTTCAGTGAAGCCTGTCAGCTGCCCTGTCCTCAGTTTGACGCTTGTCATTCAAAAACCGTAAATCCTATCGTTTAGGTAGACACATTGTGTGAATCAGGACAAGTTTTCCTACTACTTTTGAGAAAATCATGTCTGTAGAGTGAAATTTGTGGCTGAAAACAGAGTTTAAGCGAGAAAGTTTGACCTTTTTTTTTAACCACTCTCCACTCTGAGCTTACCGAGGTCCACTGGTGTGTAACGCAATAGACACCCATTCAAAAGCCGGATTTTCTCCCAGAAACCACATGGCGTTTGAGCTGGGACTGATCCGAAAGTGTAGAACCTAGCAGAAAAGTTGAATGCCAGATCCACAGAGGAGAAGTTTTCCTACGTTTTAGAGTTTGAATCACGTCTCTAGGTGAAAGCATGCCAGAGCAGCGGATGTTTGAAAAACGTTGAAAAAGTGGTTTTTTTCAAATTAATTCCATAGAAATGAATGGGGTTTTTTTGGACGATTTTTTCGCGACTACGTCGCGAAAAAATCGTAATCTGTAGAGAAAAGTAATAGCATAGCGAGTCCGATCGAGCCGCACGTTTTGATACATTGTTTGTCTGTGTGCGACGTACGGTTATTGTGTTACTCGAAATCAAAATTTGTGTAGGAAGAGTAACAAATATAACACTAGACCGGACAATTCCCCGGGGGAAATTGTGAGAGGATGCAGTGCGCGAAGCAATTCGCTCACGCATGTTCGCTGGCCGTGAATGTGTGACCCGCAATGATGTTTCAATGCAATGATTGTGTGTGTTCTCGAGACAGCAGCCATCATGAAGAAGACCTATTCAAGAGTATGACCAAAGTGACTACAGGCGGAAATTAGCATGTACTGCTATAACCTGGGACAGACATCTGTCCTTACCACAAGGATAATGTTTAATTTGTGCACTGTCCCTTTTAAAAATAAAATAAACTCTAAACACTAAGAAGAGTGTTTGTAGTATGTATGTACGAACAGAAGTGTTCCTAATAAAGTGGGCGGCTAAGGTGAGGCTAAGACACACAAGGGCTGGAGTTTTCTACTGTTTTTTTATGAAGGACCAGGCCTCGAACAATAACAAATAACTCGACAACGGAAGCAGCTATTCACAAAATTCTTTCACAGTGAGCGCTAGAAGGGTCTCCTGAATAAAATGATGTATTTTTTTGTTTGTACTCTTAAAAATAACGACAATAGAGCGATTTAAAAACGAGTGACTTTTCTCTCACGTTTACAATGGGTTTCAATGAAGCCTGTCAGCTGCCCTGTCCTCAGTTTGACGCTTGTCATTCAAAAACCGTAAATCCTATCGTTTAGGTAGACACATTGTGTGAATCAGGACAAGTTTTCCTACAAGGATAATGTTTAATTTGTGCACTGTCCCTTTTAAAAATAAAATAAACTCTAATCTCTAAGAAGAGTGTTTGTAGTTTGTATGTACGAACAGAAGTGTTCCTAATAAAGTGGGCGGCTAAGGTGAGGCTGACACACAAGGGCTGGAGTTTTCTACTGTTTTTTTTATGAAGGACCAGGCCTCGAACAATGACAAATAACTCGACAACGGAAGCAGCTATTCACAAAATTCTTTCACACTGAGCGCTAGAAGGGTCTCCTGAATAGACTGATGTAATTTTTTTGTCTGTATTGTTAAAAATGAGGACGCTACAGGGAGTTAAAAACGAGTGACTTTTCAGCAACGTTTATAATGGGAGTCAATGAGGCCGCTCACCTGTGCTCTCCTCACTTTGAGGCTTGTCATTCAAAAACCGTAAATCCTATTGTTTAGGTAGACACATTGTGTGAATCAGGACAAGTTTTCCTCCTACTTTTGAGAAAATCATGTCTGTAGAGTGAAATTTGTGCCTGAAAACAGAGTGTAAGCGAGAAAGTTTGACCTTTTTTTTGAACCTCTCTCCACTCTGAGCTAAACAAGGTCCACTGGTGTGTAACGCAATAGACACCCATTCAAATGCCGGATTTTCTCCCAGAAACCACATGGCGTTTGACGCGGGACTGATCCGAAAGTGTAGAACCTAGCAGAAAAGTTGAAGGCCAGATCCACAGAGGAGAAGTTTTCCTACGTTTTAGAGTTTGAATCACGTCTCTAGGTGAAAGCATGCCAGAGCAGCGGATGTTTGAAAAACGTTGAAAAAGTGCTTTTTTTTTCAATTAATTCCATAGAAATGAATGGGGTTTTTTTGGACGATTTTTTCGCGACTACGTCGCGAAAAAATCGTATTCTATAGAGAAAAGTAATAGCATAGCGAGTCCGATCGAGCTGCACGTTTTGATACATTGTTTGTCTGTGTGCGACGTACGGTTATTGTGTTACTCGAAATCAAAATTTGTGTAGGAAGAGTAACAAATATAACACTAGACCGGACAATTCCCCGGGGGAAATTGTGAGAGGATGCAGTGCGCGAAGCAATTCGCTCACGCATGTTCGCTGGCCGTGAATGTGTGACCCGCAATGATGTTTCAATGCAATGATTGTGTGTGTGCTCGAGACAGCAGCCATCATGAAGAAGACCTATTCAAGAGTATGACCAAAGTGAGTACAGGCGGAAATTAGCATGTACTGCTATAACCTGAGACAGACATCTGTCCTTAACACAAGGATAATGTTTAATTTGTGCACTGTCCCTTTTAAAAATAAAATAAACTCTAAACTCTAAGAAGAGTGTTTGTAGTTTGTATGTACGAACAGAAGTGTTCCTAATAAAGTGGGCGGCTAAGGTGAGGCTGACACACAAGGGCTGGAGTTTTCTACTGTTTTTTTTATGAAGGACCAGGCCTCGAACAATGACAAATAACTCGACAACGGAAGCAGCTATTCACAAAATTCTTTCACAGTGAGCGCTAGAAGGGTCTCCTGAATAAAATGATGTATTTTTTTGTTTGTATTGTTAAAAATGAGGACGCTACAGGGAGTTAAAAACGAGTGACTTTTCAGCAACGTTTATACTGGGAGTCAATGAGGCCGCTCACCTGTGCTCTCCTCACTTTGAGGCTTGTCATTCAAAAACCGTAAATCCTATCGTTTAGGTAAACACATTGTGTGAATCAGGACAAGTTTTCCTACTACTTTTGAGAAAAACATGTCTGTAGAGTGAAATTTGTGGCTGAAAACAGAGTTTAAGCGAGAAAGTTTGACCTTTTTTTTGAAGCCGCCTACACTCTAAGCTTAACGACCCTCACTGGTGTGTAACGCAATAGACACCCATTCAAAAGCCGGATTTTCTCCCAGAAACCACATGGCGTTTGAACCGGGCCTGATCCGAAAGTGTAAAACCTAGCAGAAAAGTTGAATGCCAGATCCACAGAGGAGAAGTTTTCCTACGTTTTAGAGTTTGAATCATGTCTCTAGGTGAAAGCATGCCAGAGCAGTGGATGTTTGAAAAACATTGAAAAAGTGCTTTTTTTTCAATTAATTCCATAGAAATGAATGGGGTTTTTTTGGACGATTTTTTCGCGACTATGTCGCGAAAAAATCGTATTCTATAGAGAAAAGTAATAGCATAGCGAGTCCGATCGAGCCGCACGTTTTGATACATTGTTTGTCTGTGTGCGACGTACGGTTATTGTGTTATTCGAAATCAAAATTTGTGTAGGAAGAGTAACAAATATAACACTAGACCGGACAATTCCCCGGGGGAAATTGTGAGAGGATGCAGTGCGCGAAGCAATTCGCTCACGCACGTTTGCTGGCCGTGAATGTGTGACCCGCAATGATGTTTCAATGCAATGATTGTGTGTGTGCTCTAGACAGCAGCCATCATGAAGAAGAGCTATTCAAGAGCATGAACAAAGTGACTACAGGCGGAAATTAGCATGTACTGCTATAACCTGGGACAGACATCTGTCCTTACCACATGGATAATGTTTAATTTGTGCACTGTCCCTTTTAAAAATAAAATAAAACTCTAAACACTAAGAAGAGTGTTTGTAGTATGTATGTACGAACAGAAGTGTTCCTAATAAAGTGGGCGGCTAAGGTGAGGCTAAGACACACAAGGGCTGGAGTTTTCTACTGTTTTTTTATGAAGGACCAGGCCTCGAACAATAACAAATAACTCGACAACGGAAGCAGCTATTCACAAAATTCTTTCACAGTGAGCGCTAGAAGGGTCTCCTGAATAAAATGATGTATTTTTTTGTTTGTACTCTTAAAAATAACGACAATAGAGCGATTTAAATACGAGTGACTTTTCTCTCATGTTTACAATGGGTTTCAATGAAGCCTGTCAGCTGCCCTGTCCTCAGTTTGACGCTTGTCATTCAAAAACCGTAAATCCTATCGTTTAGGTAGACACATTGTGTGAATCAGGACAAGTTTTCCTACAAGGATAATGTTTAATTTGTGCACTGTCCCTTTTAAAAATAAAATAAACTCTAAACTCTAAGAAGAGTGTTTGTAGTTTGTATGTACGAACAGAAGTGTTCCTAATAAAGTGGGCGGCTAAGGTGAGGCTGACACACAAGGGCTGGAGTTTTCTACTGTTTTTTTTATGAAGGACCAGGCCTCGAACAATGACAAATAACTCGACAACGGAAGCAGCTATTCACAAAATTCTTTCACAGTGAGCGCTAGAAGGGTCTCCTGAATAAAATGATGTATTTTTTTGTTTGTATTTTTAAAAATGACGACGCTACAGGGAGTTAAAAACGAGTGACTTTTCAGCAACGTTTATACTGGGAGTCAATGAGGCCGCTCACCTGTGCTCTCCTCACTTTGAGGCTTCTCATTCAAAAACCGTGAATCCTATCGTTTAGGTAGACACATTGTGTGAATCAGGACAAGTTTTCCTACTACTTTTGAGAAAATCATGTCTGTAGAGTGAAATTTGTGGATGAAAACACAGTTTAAGTGAGAAATTTTGAGCTTTTTTTTGAAGCCGCCTACACTCTGAGTTAACGAGGCGCACTGGTGTGTAACGCAATAGACACCCATTCAAAAGCAGGATTTTCTATCAGAACCCACATGGCGTTTGACCCGGGACTGATCCGAAAGTGTAGAACCTAGCAGAAAAGTTGAATGCCAGATCCACAGAGGAGAAGTTTTCCTACGTTTTAGAGTTTGAATCACGTCTCTAGGTGAAAGCATGCCAGAGCAGTGGACGTTTGAAAAACGTTGAAAAAGTGCTTTTTTTTCAATTAATTCCATAGAAATGAATGGGGCTTTTTTGGACGATTTTTTCGCGACTACGTCGCGAAAAAATCGTAATCTATAGAGAAAAGTAATAGCATAGCGAGTCCGATCGAGCCGCACGTTTTGATATATTGTTTGTCTGTGTGCGACGTACGGTTATTGAGTTAATCGAAATCAAAATTTGCGTAGGAATAATAAAAATAATAATAAATATAAGAATAAGAAGAAGAAGAAGAAACACGTAGAAGAACAATAGTTGCAGTGCTTTGCACTGCAACCTATGGGCTCCCCTAGGGGAGCCCATAGGTTGCTGTGCTGCAGCACTGCATCCTAACTAGACCGGACAATTCCCCGGGGGAAATTGTGAGAGGATGCAGTGCGCGAAGCAATTCGCTCACGCATGTTCGCTGGCCGTGAATGTGTGACCCGCAATGATGTTTCAATGCAATGATCGTGTGTGTGCTCGAGACAGCAGCCATCATGAAGAAGACCTATTCAAGAGTATGACCAAAGTGACTACAGGCGGAAATTAGCATGTACTGCTATAACCTGGGACAGACATCTGTCCTTAACACAAGGATAATGTTTAATTTGTGCACTGTCCCTTTTAAAAATAAAATAAACTCTAAACTCTAAGAAGAGTGTTTGTAGTTTGTATGTACGAACAGAAGTGTTCCTAATGAAGTGGGCGGCTAAGGTGAGGCTGACACACAAGGGCTGGAGTTTTCTACTGTTTTTTTTATGAAGGACCAGGCCTCGAACAATGACAAATAACTCGACAACGGAAGCAGCTATTCACAAAATTCTTTCACAGTGAGCGCTAGAAGGGTCTCCTGAATAAAATGATGTATTTTTTTGTTTGTATTGTTAAAAATGAGGACGCTACAGGGAGTTAAAAACGAGTGACTTTTCAGCAACGTTTATACTGGGAGTCAATGAGGCCGCTCACCTGTGCTCTCCTCACTTTGAGGCTTGTCATTCAAAAACCGTAAATCCTATCGTTTAGGTAGACACATTGTGTGAATCAGGACAAGTTTTCCTACTACTTTTGAGAAAATCATGTCTGTAGAGTTAAATTTGTGGCTGAAAACAGAGTTTAAGCGAGAAAGTTTGACCTTTTTTTTGAACCTCTCTCCACTCTGACCTTAACGAGGTCCACTGGTGTGTAACGCAATAGACACCCATTCAAAAGCCGGATTTTCTCCCAGAAACCACATGGCGTTTGACCCGGGACTGATCCGAAAGTGTAGAACCTAGCAGAAAAGTTGAATGCCAGATCCACAGAGGAGAAGTTTTCCTACGTTTTAGAGTTTGAATC
Organism: Neoarius graeffei; assembly: GCF_027579695.1. Lineage (NCBI taxonomy): Eukaryota > Metazoa > Chordata > Actinopteri > Siluriformes > Ariidae > Neoarius > Neoarius graeffei. The sequence continues at coordinate 35,406,142 of NC_083573.1, read as the reverse complement.
ACGTCTCTAGGTGAAAGCATGACAGAGCAGCGGACGTTTGAAAAACGTTGAAAAAGTGCTTTTTTTTCAATTAATTCCATAGAAATGAATGGGGTTTTTTTGGACGATTTTTTCGCGACTACGTCGCGAAAAAATCGTATTCTATAGAGAAAAGTAATAGCATAGCGAGTCCGATCAAGCCGCACGTTTTGATACATTGTTTGTCTGTGTGCGACGTACGGTTATTGTGTTACTCGAAATCAAAATTTGTGTAGGAAGAGTAACAAATATAACACTAGACCGGACAATTCCCCGGGGGAAATTGTGAGAGGATGCAGTGCGCGAAGCAATTCGGTCACGCATGTTCGCTGGCCGTGAATGTGTGACCCGCAATGATGTTTCAATGCAATGATCGTGTGTGTGCTCGAGACAGCAGCCATCATGAAGAAGACCTATTCAAGAGTATGACCAAAGTGACTACAGGCGGAAATTAGCATGTACTGCTATAACCTGGGACAGACATCTGTCCTTAACACAAGGATAATGTTTAATTTGTGCACTGTCCCTTTTAAAAATAAAATAAACTCTAAACTCTAAGAAGAGTGTTTGTAGTTTGTATGTACGAACAGAAGTGTTCCTAATAAAGTGGGCGGCTAAGGTGAGGCTGACACACAAGGGCTGGAGTTTTCTACTGTTTTTTTTATGAAGGACCAGGCCTCGAACAATGACAAATAACTCGACAACGGAAGCAGCTATTCACAAAATTCTTTCACAGTGAGCGCTAGAAGGGTCTCCTGAATAAAATGATGTATTTTTTTGTTTGTATTGTTAAAAATGAGGACGCTACAGGGAGTTAAAAACGAGTGACTTTTCAGCAACGTTTATACTGGGAGTCAATGAGGCCGCTCACCTGTGCTCTCCTCACTTTGAGGCTTGTCATTCAAAAACCGTAAATCCTATCGTTTAGGTAGACACATTGTGTGAATCAGGACAAGTTTTCCTACTACTTTTGAGAAAATCATGTCTGTAGAGTGAAATTTGTGGCTGAGAACACAGTTTAAGCGAGAAAGTTTGAGCTTTTTTTTCAAACTGTCTACACTCTGAGCTTAACGAGATTCACTGGTGTGTAACGCAATAGACACCCATTCAAAAGCCGGATTTTCTCCCGGAACCCACATGGCGTTTGAGCCGGGCCTGATCCGAAAGTGTAGAACCTAGCAGAAAAGTTGCATGACAGATCCACAGAGGAGAAGTTTTCCTACGTTTTAGAGTTTGAATCACGTCTCTAGGTGAAAGCATGCCAGAGCAGCAGACGTTTGAAAAACGTTGAAAAAGTGCTTTTTTTCAATTAATTCCATAGAAATGAATGGGGTTTTTTTGTGACGATTTTTTCGCGACTACGTCGCGAAAAAATGGTATTCTGTAGAGAAAAGGAATAGCATAGCGAGTCCGATCGAGCCGCACGTTTTGATATATTGTTTGTCTGTGTGCAACGAACGGTTATTGAGTTAATCGAAATCGAAATTTGCGTAGGATGAGTAACAAATATAACACTAGACCGGACAATTCCCCGGGGGAAATTGTGAGAGGATGCAGTGCGCGAAGCAATTCGCTCACGCATGTTCGCTGGCCGTGAATGTGTGACCCGCAATGATGTTTCAATGCAATGATCGTGTGTGTGCTCGAGACAGCAGCCATCATGAAGAAGACCTATTCAAGAGTATGACCAAAGTGACTACAGGCGGAAATTAGCATGTACTGCTATAACCTGGGACAGACATCTGTCCTTAACACAAGGATAATGTTTAATTTGTGCACTGTCCCTTTTAAAAATAAAATAAACTCTAAACTCTAAGAAGAGTGTTTGTAGTTTGTATGTACGAACAGAAGTGTTCCTAATAAAGTGGGCGGCTAAGGTGAGGCTGACACACAAGGGCTGGAGTTTTCTACTGTTTTTTTTATGAAGGACCAGGCCTCGAACAATGACAAATAACTCGACAACGGAAGCAGCTATTCACAAAATTCTTTCACAGTGAGCGCTAGAAGGGTCTCCTGAATAAAATGATGTATTTTTTTGTTTGTATTGTTAAAAATGAGGACGCTACAGGGAGTTAAAAACGAGTGACTTTTCAGCAACGTTTATACTGGGAGTCAATGAGGCCGCTCACCTGTGCTCTCCTCACTTTGAGGCTTGTCATTCAAAAACCGTAAATCCTATCGTTTAGGTAGACACATTGTGTGAATCAGGACAAGTTTTCCCACTACTTTTGAGAAAATCATGTCTGTAGAGGTAAATTTGTGGCTGAAAACAGAGTTTAAGCGAGAAAGTTTGACCTTTTTTTTGAACCTCTCTCCACTCTGACCTTAACGAGGTCCACTGGTGTGTAACGCAATAGACACCCATTCAAAAGCCGGATTTTCTCCCAGAAACCACATGGCGTTTGACCCGGGACTGATCCGAAAGTGTAGAACCTAGCAGAAAAGTTGAATGCCAGATCCACAGAGGAGAAGTTTTCCTACGTTTTAGAGTTTGAATCACGTCTCTAGGTGAAAGCATGCCAGAGCAGCGGACGTTTGAAAAACGTTGAAAAAGTGCTTTTTTTTCAATTAATTCCATAGAAATGAATGGGGTTTTTTTGGACGATTTTTTCGCGACTACGTCGCGAAAAAATCGTATTCTATAGAGAAAAGTAATAGCATAGCGAGTCCGATCAAGCCGCACGTTTTGATACATTGTTTGTCTGTGTGCGACGTACGGTTATTGTGTTACTCGAAATCAAAATTTGTGTAGGAAGAGTAACAAATATAACACTAGACCGGACAATTCCCCGGGGGAAATTGTGAGAGGATGCAGTGCGCGAAGCAATTCGCTCACGCACGTTCGCTGGCCGTGAACGTGTGACCCGCAATGATGTTTCAATGCAATGATCATGTGTGTGCTCGAGACAGCAGCCATCATGAAGAAGACCTATTCAAGAGTATGACCAAAGTGACTACAGGCGGAAATTAGCATGTACTGCTATAACCTGGGACAGACATCTGTCCTTAACACAAGGATAATGTTTGATTTGTGCACTGTCCCTTTTAAAAATAAAATAAACTCTAAACTCTAAGAAGAGTGTTTGTAGTTTGTATGTACGAACAGAAGTGTTCCTAATAAAGTGGGCGGCTAAGGTGAGGCTGACACACAAGGGCTGGAGTTTTCTACTGTTTTTTTTATGAAGGACCAGGCCTCGAACAATGACAAATAACTCGACAACGGAAGCAGCTATTCACAAAATTCTTTCACAGTGAGCGCTCGAAGGGTCTCCTGAATAAAATGATGTATTTTTTTGTTTGTATTGTTAAAAATGAGGACGCTACAGGGAGTTAAAAACGAGTGACTTTTCAGCAACGTTTATACTGGGAGTCAATGAGGCCGCTCACCTGTGCTCTCCTCGCTTTGAGGCTTGTCATTCGAAAACCGTAAATCCTACCGTTTAGGTAGACACATTGTGTGAATCAGGACAAGTTTTCCTACTACTTTTGAGAAAATCATGTCTGTAGAGTGAAATTTGTGGCTGAAAACAGAGTTTAAGCGAGAAAGTTTGACCTTTTTTTTGAACCTCTCTCCACTCTGACCTTAACGAGGTCCACTGGTGTGTAACGCAATAGACACCCATTCAAAAGCCGGATTTTCTCCCAGACACCACATGGCGTTTGACCCGGGACTGATCCGAAAGTGTAGAACCTAGCAGAAAAGTTGAATGCCAGATCCACAGAGGAGAAGTTTTCCTACGTTTTAGAGTTTGAATCACGTCTCTAGGTGAAAGCATGCCAGAGCAGCGGATGTTTGAAAAACGTTGAAAAAGTGCTTTTTTTTCAATTAATTCCATCGAAATGAATGGGGTTTTTTGAGACGATTTTTTCGCGACTACGTCGCGAAAAAATCGTATTCTGTAGAGAAAAGTAATAGCATAGCGAGTCCAATCAAGCCGCACGTTTTGTTATATTGTTTGTCTGTGTGCGACGTACGGTTGTGTGACCTGCTATGAAGCTACAATGCCATGATATATGTGTGTGCTTGAGACAGCCGGCCCCTCCCCTCTGTGCTCGCTTACTGAAGCCAGTCGGCATGGTAAAGGGCCTGAGCAGGTTAAAAAACACACACAAGAGTTTGTCAGGTGTCTGCTGAATTTTGCTAAGGGACAGGCCTCGAACAATGACAAATAACTCGACAACGGAAGCAGCTATTCACAAAATTCTTTCACAGTGAGCGCTAGAAGGGTCTCCTGAATAAAATGATGTATTTTTTTGTTTGTATTGTTAAAAATGAGGACGCTACAGGGAGTTAAAAACGAGTGACTTTTCAGCAACGTTTATACTGGGAGTCAATGAGGCCGCTCACCTGTGCTCTCCTCACTTTGAGGCTTGTCATTCGAAAACCGTAAATCCTATCGTTTAGGTAGACACATTGTGTGAATCAGGACAAGTTTTCCTACTACTTTTGAGAAAATCATGTCTGTAGAGTGAAATTTGTGGCTGAAAACAGAGTTTAAGCGAGAAAGTTTGACCTTTTTTTTGAAGCCACCTACACTCTAAGCTTAATGACCCTCACTGGTGTGTAACGCAATAGACACCCATTCAAAAGCCGGATTTTCTCCCAGAAACCACATGGCGTTTGAACCGGGCCTGATCCGAAAGTGTAAAACCTAGCAGAAAAGTTGAATGCCAGATCCACAGAGGAGAAGTTCCTTACCACAAGGATAATGTTGAATTTGTGCACTGTCCCTTTTAAAAATAAAATAAACTCTAAACTCTAAGAAGAGTGTTTGTAGTTTGTATGTACGAACAGAAGTGTTCCTAATAAAGTGGGCGGCTAAGGTGAGGCTGACACACAAGGGCTGGAGTTTTCTACTGTTTTTTTTATGAAGGACCAGGCCTCGAACAATGACAAATAACTCGACAACGGAAGCAGCTATTCACAAAATTCTTTCACAGTGAGCGCTAGAAGGGTCTCCTGAATAAAATGATGTATTTTTTTGTTTGTATTGATAAAAATGAGGACGCTACAGGGAGTTAAAAACGAGTGACTTTTCTATCCCGTTTATAATGCATGTCAATGAGCTAACACACACAAGGTCTTGAATTTTGTGCTGTTTTTTACTACGGACCAGACCTCAAACAATCACAAATAACTCGACAACGAAAGCAGCTATTCACAAAATTCTTTCACAGTGAGCGCTAGAAGGGTCTCCTGAATAAAATGATGTATTTTTTTGTTTGTATTGTTAAAAATGAGGACGCTACAGGGAGTTAAAAACGAGTGACTTTTCAGCAACGTTTATACTGGGAGTCAATGAGGCCGCTCACCTGTGCTCTCCTCACTTTGAGGCTTGTCATTCAAAAACCGTAAATCCTACCGTTTAGGTAGACACATTGTGTGAATCAGGACAAGTTTTCCTACTACTTTTGAGAAAATCATGTCTGTAGAGTGAAATTTGTGGATGAAAACACGGTTTAAGCGAGAAAGTTTGAGCTTTTTTTTGAAGCCGCCTACACTCTAAGTAAACGACCCTCACTGGTGTGTAACGCAATAGACACCCATTCAAAAGCCGGATTTTCTCCCAGAAACCACATGGCGTTTGAACCGGGCCTGATCCGAAAGTGTAAAACCTAGCAGAAAAGTTGAATGCCAGATCCACAGAGGAGAAGTTTTCCTACGTTTTAGAGTTTGAATCATGTCTCTAGGTGAAAGCATGCCAGAGCAGTGGATGTTTGAAAAACATTGAAAAAGTGCTTTTTTTTCAATTAATTCCATAGAAATGAATGGGGTTTTTTGGGGCGATTTTTTCGCGACTACGTCGCGAAAAAATCGTATTCTATAGAGAAAAGTAATAGCATAGCGAGTCCGATCGAGCCGCACGTTTTGATATATTGTTTGTCTGTGTGCGACGTACGGTTATTCAGTTATTCGAAATCAAAATTTGCGTAGGAATAATAAAAATAATAATAATAAGAAGAAACACGTAGAAGAACAATAGTTGCAGTGCTTTGCACTGCAACCTATGGGCTCCCCTAGGGGAGCCCATAGGTTGCTGTGCTGCAGCACTGCATCCTAACTAGACCGGACAATTCCCCGGGGGAAATTGTGAGAGGATGCAGTGCGCGAAGCAATTCGCTCACGCATGTTCGCTGGCCGTGAATGTGTGACCCGCAATGATGTTTCAATGCAATGATCGTGTGTGTGCTCGAGACAGCAGCCATCATGAAGAAGACCTATTCAAGAGTATGACCAAAGTGACTACAGGCGGAAATTAGCATGTAGTGCAATAACCTGGGACAGACATCTGTCCTTACCACAAGGATAATGTTTAATTTGTGCACTGTCCCTTTTAAAAATAAAATAAACTCTAAACTCTAAGAAGAGTGTTTGTAGTTTGTATGTACGAACAGAAGTGTTCCTAATAAAGTGGGCAGCTAAGGTGAGGCTGACACACAAGGGCTGGAGTTTTCTACTGTTTTTTTATGAAGGACCAGGCCTCGAACAATGACAAATAACTCGACAACGGAAGCAGCTATTCACAAAATTCTTTCACAGTGAGCGCTAGAAGGGTCTCCTGAATAAAATGATGTATTTTTTTGTTTGTATTGTTAAAAATGAGGACGCTACAGGGAGTTAAAAACGAGTGACTTTTCAGCAACGTTTATACTGGGAGTCAATGAGGCCGCTCACCTGTGCTCTCCTCACTTTGAGGCTTGTCATTCAAAAACCGTAAATCCTATCGTTTAGGTAGACACATTGTGTGAATCAGGACAAGTTTTCCTACTACTTTTGAGAAAATCATGTCTGTAGAGTGAAATTTGTGGCTGAAAACACGGTTTAAAAATAAAATAAACTCTAAACTCTAAGAAGAGTGTTTGTAGTTTGTATGTACGAACAGAAGTGTTCCTAATAAAGTGGGCGGCTAAGGTGAGGCTGACACACAAGGGCTGGAGTTTTCTACTGTTTTTTTTATGAAGGACCAGGCCTCGAACAATGACAAATAACTCGACAACGGAAGCAGCTATTCACAAAATTCTTTCACACTGAGCGCTAGAAGGGTCTCCTGAATAAAATGATGTATTTTTTTGTTTGTACTCTTTAAAATAACGACACTAGACCGATTTAAAAACGAGTGACTTTTCACTCACGTTTATAATGTGTGTCAATGAGCTAAGACACACAAGGTCTTGAATATTGTGCTGTGTTTTACTACGGACCAGACCTCGAACAATGACAAATAACTCGACAACGGAAGCAGCTATTCACAAAATTCTTTCACAGTGAGCGCTAGAAGGGTCTCCTGAATAAAATTATGTATTTTTTTGTTTGTACTCTTAAAAATAACGACACTAGAGCGATTTAAAAACGAGTGACTTTTCTCTCAAGTTTACAATGGGTTTCAATGAAGCCTGTCAGCTGCCCTGTCCTCAGTTTGACGCTTGTCATTCAAAAACCGTAAATCCTATCGTTTAGGTAGACACATTGTGTGAATCAGGACAAGTTTTCCTACTACTTTTGAGAAAATCATGTCTGTAGAGTGAAATTTGTGGATGAAAACACAGTTTAAGCGAGAAAGTTTGACCTTTTTTTTGAACCTCTCTCCACTCTGACCTTAACGAGGTCCACTGGTGTGTAACGCAATAGACACCCATTCAAAAGCCGGATTTTTTCCCAGAAACCACATGGCGTTTGACCCGGGACTGATCCGAAAGTGTAGAACCTAGCAGAAAAGTTGAATGCCAGATCCACAGAGGAGAAGTTTTCCTATGTTTTAGAGTTTGAATCATGCCTCTAGGTGAAAGCATGCCAGAGCAGCGGATGTTTGAAAAACGTTGGAAAAGTGCTTTTTTTTCAATTAATTCCATCGAAATGAATGGGGTTTTTTTGGGCGATTTTTTCGCGACTACGTCGCGAAAAAATCGCAATCTATAGAGAAAAGTAATAGCATAGCGAGTCCGATCGAGCCGCACGTTTTGATATATTGTTTGTCTGTGTGCGACGTACGGTTGTGTGACCTGCTATGAAGCTACAATGCCATGATTCATGTGTGTGCTTGAGACAGCCGGCCCCTCCCCTCTGTGCTCGCTTACTGAAGCCAGTCGGCATGGTAAAGGGCCTGAGCAGGTTAAAAAACACACACAAGAGTTTGTCAGGTGTCTGCTGAATTTTGCTAAGGGACAGGCCTCGAACAATGACAAATAACTCGACAACGGAAGCAGCTATTCACAAAATTCTTTCACAGTGAGCGCTAGAAGGGTTTCCTGAATAAAATGATGTATTTTTTTGTTTGTATTGTTAAAAATGAGGACGCTACAGGGAGTTAAAAACGAGTGACTTTTCAGCAACGTTTATACTGGGAGTCAATGAGGCCGCTCACCTGTGCTCTCCTCACTTTGAGGCTTGTCATTCAAAAACCGTAAATCCTATCGTTTAGGTAGACACATTGTGTGAATCAGGACAAGTTTTCCTACTACTTTTGAGAAAATCATGTCTGTAGAGTGAAATTTGTGGCTGAAAACAGAGTTTAAGCGAGAAAGTTTGACCTTTTTTTTCAAACTGTCTACACTCTAAGATAATGACCTTCACTGGTGTGTAACGCAATAGACACCCATTCAAAAGCCGGATTTTCTCCCAGAAACCACATGGCGGTTGAGCCGGGACTGATCCGAAAGTGTAGAACCTAGCAGAAAAGTTTAATGCCAGATCCACAGAGGAGAAGTTTTCCTACGTTTTAGAGTTTGAATCACGTCTCTAGGTGAAAGCATGCCAGAGCAGCGGATGTTTGAAAAACGTTGAAAAAGTGCTTTTTTTTCAATTAATTCCATAGAAATGAATGGGGTTTTTTTGGGCGATTTTTTCGCGACTACGTCGCGAAAAAATCGCAATCTATAGAGAAAAGTAATAGCATAGCGAGTCCGATCGAGCCGCACGTTTTGATATATTGTTTGTCTGTGTGCGACGTACGGTTATTGAGTTATTCGAAATCAAAATTTGCGTAGGAATAATAAAAATAAAAATAATAATAAAAAGAAACACGTAGAAGAACAATAGTTGCAGTGCTTTGCACTGCAACCTATGGGCTCCCCTAGGGGAGCCCATAGGTTGCTGTGCTGCAGCACTGCATCCTAACTAGACCGGACAATTCCCCGGGGGAAATTGTGAGAGGATGCAGTGCGCGAAGCAATTCGCTCACGCACGTTTGCTGGCCGTGAATGTGTGACCCGCAATGATGTTTCAATGCAATGATTGTGTGTGTGCTCTAGACAGCAGCCATCATGAAGAAGAGCTATTCAAGAGCATGAACAAAGTGACTACAGGCGGAAATTAGCATGTACTGCTATAACCTGGGACAGACATCTGTCCTTACCACATGGATAATGTTTAATTTGTGCACTGTCCCTTTTAAAAATAAAATAAAACTCTAAACACTAAGAAGAGTGTTTGTAGTATGTATGTACGAACAGAAGTGTTCCTAATAAAGTGGGCGGCTAAGGTGAGGCTAAGACACACAAGGGCTGGAGTTTTCTACTGTTTTTTTATGAAGGACCAGGCCTCGAACAATAACAAATAACTCGACAACGGAAGCAGCTATTCACAAAATTCTTTCACAGTGAGCGCTAGAAGGGTCTCCTGAATAAAATGATGTATTTTTTTGTTTGTACTCTTAAAAATAACGACAATAGAGCGATTTAAATACGAGTGACTTTTCTCTCATGTTTACAATGGGTTTCAATGAAGCCTGTCAGCTGCCCTGTCCTCAGTTTGACGCTTGTCATTCAAAAACCGTAAATCCTATCGTTTAGGTAGACACATTGTGTGAATCAGGACAAGTTTTCCTACAAGGATAATGTTTAATTTGTGCACTGTCCCTTTTAAAAATAAAATAAACTCTAAACTCTAAGAAGAGTGTTTGTAGTTTGTATGTACGAACAGAAGTGTTCCTAATAAAGTGGGCGGCTAAGGTGAGGCTGACACACAAGGGCTGGAGTTTTCTACTGTTTTTTTTATGAAGGACCAGGCCTCGAACAATGACAAATAACTCGACAACGGAAGCAGCTATTCACAAAATTCTTTCACAGTGAGCGCTAGAAGGGTCTCCTGAATAAAATGATGTATTTTTTTGTTTGTATTTTTAAAAATGACGACGCTACAGGGAGTTAAAAACGAGTGACTTTTCAGCAACGTTTATACTGGGAGTCAATGAGGCCGCTCACCTGTGCTCTCCTCACTTTGAGGCTTCTCATTCAAAAACCGTGAATCCTATCGTTTAGGTAGACACATTGTGTGAATCAGGACAAGTTTTCCTACTACTTTTGAGAAAATCATGTCTGTAGAGTGAAATTTGTGGATGAAAACACAGTTTAAGTGAGAAATTTTGAGCTTTTTTTTGAAGCCGCCTACACTCTGAGTTAACGAGGCGCACTGGTGTGTAACGCAATAGACACCCATTCAAAAGCAGGATTTTCTATCAGAACCCACATGGCGTTTGACCCGGGACTGATCCGAAAGTGTAGAACCTAGCAGAAAAGTTGAATGCCAGATCCACAGAGGAGAAGTTTTCCTACGTTTTAGAGTTTGAATCACGTCTCTAGGTGAAAGCATGCCAGAGCAGTGGACGTTTGAAAAACGTTGAAAAAGTGCTTTTTTTTCAATTAATTCCATAGAAATGAATGGGGCTTTTTTGGACGATTTTTTCGCGACTACGTCGCGAAAAAATCGTAATCTATAGAGAAAAGTAATAGCATAGCGAGTCCGATCGAGCCGCACGTTTTGATATATTGTTTGTCTGTGTGCGACGTACGGTTATTGAGTTAATCGAAATCAAAATTTGCGTAGGAATAATAAAAATAATAATAAATATAAGAATAAGAAGAAGAAGAAGAAACACGTAGAAGAACAATAGTTGCAGTGCTTTGCACTGCAACCTATGGGCTCCCCTAGGGGAGCCCATAGGTTGCTGTGCTGCAGCACTGCATCCTAACTAGACCGGACAATTCCCCGGGGGAAATTGTGAGAGGATGCAGTGCGCGATGCAATTCGCTCACGCATGTTCGCTGGCCGTGAACGTGTGACCTGCAATGACGTTTCAATGCAATGATTGTGTGTGTGCTTGAGACAGCAGCCATCATGAAGAAGAGCTATTCAACAGTATGAACAAAGTGACTACAGGCGGAAATTAGCATGTACTGCTTTAACCTGGGACAGACATCTGTCCTTACCACAAGGATAATGTTTAATTTGTGCACTGTCCCTTTTAAAAATAAAATAAACTCTAAGAAGAGTGTTTGTAGTTTGTATGTACGAACAGAAGTGTTCCTAATAAAGTGGGCGGCTAAGGTGAGGCCTGTCGGCTGATCTCTTCTCAGTTTCTCAGAGCAGCGGATGTTTGAAAAAGTGCTTTTTTTTTCCAATTAATTCCATAGAAATGAATGGGTTTTTTTTGGGACAAGTGTGACTACTACTTTTGAGAAAATTATGTCTGTAGTGTGAAATTTGTGGCTGAAAACAGTTTAAGTTTGAAATTTTGAGCATGATGTGTGTGTGCTTGAGACAGCTTTTCCCTCTGCCCCGTCACTGGCCCCAATTGGCATGGTGACGGGCCTGAACAGGAGAGTTAAGAGACACACACAAGATAATGTCAGGTTTCTGCTGTTTTGCTAAGAAGTAGGCCTCGAACAATCACAAATAACTCGACAACGAAAGGTTCTATTCACAAAATTCTTTCACAGTGAGCGCTAGAAGGGTCTCCTGAATAAAATGATGTATTTTTTTGTTTGTACTCTTAAAAATAACGACAATAGAGCGATTTAAAAACAAGTGACTTTTCTCTCATGTTTACAATGGGTTTCAATGAAGCCTGTCAGCTGCCCTGTCCTCAGTTTGACGCTTGTCATTCAAAAACCGTAAATCCTATCGTTTAGGTAGACACATTGTGTGAATCAGGACAAGTTTTCCTACAAGGATAATGTTTAATTTGTGCACTGTCCCTTTTAAAAATAAAATAAACTCTAAACTCTAAGAAGAGTGTTTGTAGTTTGTATGTACGAACAGAAGTGTTCCTAATAAAGTGGGCGGCTAAGGTGAGGCTGACACACAAGGGCTGGAGTTTTCTACTGTTTTTTTTATGAAGGACCAGGCCTCGAACAATGACAAATAACTCGACAACGGAAGCAGCTATTCACAAAATTCTTTCACAGTGAGCGCTAGAAGGGTCTCCTGAATAAAATGATGTATTTTTTTGTTTGTATTTTTAAAAATGACGACGCTACAGGGAGTTAAAAACGAGTGACTTTTCAGCAACGTTTATACTGGGAGTCAATGAGGCCGCTCACCTGTGCTCTCCTCACTTTGAGGCTTGTCATTCAAAAACCGTAAATCCTATCGTGTAGGTAGACACATTGTGTGAATCAGGACAAGTTTTCCTACTACTTTTGAGAAAATCATGTCTGTAGAGTGAAATTTGTGGCTGAAAACACGGTTTAAGCGAGAAAGTTTGAGCTTTTTTTTGAAGCCGCCTACACTCTAAGCTTAAAGACCCTCACTGGTGTGTAACGCAATAGACACCCATTCAAAAGCCGGATTTTCTCCCAGAAACCACATGGCGTTTGACCCGGGACTGATCCGAAAGTGTAAAACCTAGCAGAAAAGTTGAATGCCAGATCCACAGAGGAGAAGTTTTCCTACGTTTTAGAGTTTGAATCACGTCTCTAGGTGAAAGCATGCCAGAGCAGCGGATGTTTGAAAAACGTTGAAAAAGTGCTTTTTTTTCAATTAATTCCATAGAAATGAATGGGTTTTTTTTGGACGATTTTTTCGCGACTACGTCGCAAAAAATTCGTATTCTATAGAGAAAACTAATAGCATAGCGAGTCCGATCGATCCGCACGTTTTGATACATTGTTTGTCTGTGTGCGACGTACGGTTATTGTGTTACTCGAAATCAAAATTTGTGTAGGAAGAGTAACAAATATAACACTAGACCGGACAATTCCCCGGGGGAAATTGTGAGAGGCTGCAGTGCGCGAAGCAATTCGGTCACGCATGTTCGCCGGCCGTGAATGTGTGACCCGCAATGATGTTTCAATGCAATGATTATGTGTGTGCTTGAGACAGCAGCCGTCATGAAGAAGAGCTATTCAAGACTATAACCAAAGTCACTACAGGCGGAAATTAGCATGTACTGCTATAACCTGGGACAGACATCTGTCCTTACCACAAGGATAATGTTTAATTTGTGCACTGTCCCTTTTAAAAATAAAATAAACTCTAAACTCTAAGAAGAGTGTTTGTAGGTTGTATGTACGAACAGAAGTGTTCCTAATAAAGTGGGCGGCTAAGGTGAGGCCTGTCGGCTGCCCTCCTCTCAGTTTCTCAGAGCAGTGGATGTTTGAAAAAGTGCTTTTTTTTCCAATTAATTCCATAGAAATGAATGGGGTTTTTTTGGGACAAGTGTGACTACTACTTTTGAGAAAATTATGTCTGTAGTGTGAAATTTGTGGCTGAAAACAGTTTAAGTTTGAAATTTTGAGCATGATGTGTGTGTTCTTGAGACAGCTTTTCCCTCTGCCCCGTCACTGGCCCCAATCGGCATGGTGACGGGCCTGAACAGGAGACTTAAGACACACACACAAGATTTTATCAGGTGTCTGCTGTAAATTGCTAAGGAGTAGGCCTCGAACAATGACAAATAACTCGACAACGGAAGCAGCTATTCACAAAATTCTTTCACACTGAGCGCTAGAAGGGTCTCCTGAATAAAATGATGTATTTTTTTGTTTGTACTCTTTAAAATAATGACACTAGAGCGATTTAAAAACGAGTGACTTTTCTATCACGTTTATAATGGATGTCAATGAAGCCTGTCAGCTGCACTGTCCTCAGTTTGACATTAGCATGTACTGCTATAACCTGGGACAGACATCTGTCCTTACCACAAGGATAATGTTTAATTTGTGCACTGTCCCTTTTAAAAATAAAATAAACTCTAAACTCTAAGAAGAGTGTTTGTAGTTTGTATGTACGAACAGAAGTGTTCCTAATAAAGTGGGCGGCTAAGGTGAGGCTGACACACAAGGGCTGGAGTTTTCTACTGTTTTTTTTATGAAGGACCAGGCCTCGAACAATGACAAATAACTCGACAACGGAAGCGGCTATTCACAAAATTCTTTCACAGTGAGCGCTAGAAGGGTCTCCTGAATAAAATGATGTATTTTTTTGTTTGTATTTTTAAAAATGACGACGCTACAGGGAGTTAAAAACGAGTGACTTTTCAGCAACGTTTATACTGGGAGTCAATGAGGCCGCTCACCTGTGCTCTCCTCACTTTGAGGCTTGTCATTCAAAAACCGTAAATCCTATCGTGTAGGTAGACACATTGTGTGAATCAGGACAAGTTTTCCTACTACTTTTGAGAAAATCATGTCTGTAGAGTGAAATTTGTGGCTGAAAACACGGTTTAAGCGAGAAAGTTTGAGCTTTTTTTTGAAGCCGCCTACACTCTAAGCTTAAAGACCCTCACTGGTGTGTAACGCAATAGACACCCATTCAAAAGCCGGATTTTCTCCCAGAAACCACATGGCGTTTGAACCGGGACTGATCCGAAAGTGTAAAACCTAGCAGAAAAGTTGAATGCCAGATCCACAGAGGAGAAGTTTTCCTACGTTTTAGAGTTTGAATCATGTCTCTAGGTGAAAGCATGCCAGAGCAACGGATGTTTGAAAAACGTTGAAAAAGTGCTTTTTTTTCAATTAATTCCATAGAAATGAATGGGGTTTTTTGGGGCGATTTTTTCACGACTACGTCGCGAAAAAATCGTATTCTATAGAGAAAAGTAATGTACTGTTTGTTTGCATGTACTGCTATAACCTGGGACAGACATCTGTCCTTAACACAAGGATAATGTTTAATTTGTGCACTGTCCCTTTTAAAAATAAAATAAACTCTAAACTCTAAGAAGAGTGTTTGTAGTTTGTATGTACGAACAGAAGTGGTCCTAATAAAGTGGGCGGCTAAGGTGAGGCTGACACACAAGGGCTGGAGTTTTCTACTGTTTTTTTTATGAAGGACCAGGCCTCGAACAATGACAAATAACTCGACAACGGAAGCAGCTATTCACAAAATTCTTTCACAGTGAGCGCTAGAAGGGTCTCCTGAATAAAATGATGTATTTTTTTGTTTGTATTGTTAAAAATGAGGACGCTACAGGGAGTTAAAAACGAGTGACTTTTCAGCAACGTTTATACTGGGAGTCAATGAGGCCGCTCACCTGTGCTCTCCTCACTTTGAGGCTTGTCATTCAAAAACCGTAAATCCTATCGTTTAGGTAGACACATTGTGTGAATCAGGACAAGTTTTCCTACTACTTTTGAGAAAATCATGTCTGTAGAGTGAAATTTGTGGCTGAAAACACGGTTTAAAAATAAAATAAACTCTAAACTCTAAGAAGAGTGTTTGTAGTTTGTATGTACGAACAGAAGTGTTCCTAATAATGTGGGCGGCTAAGGTGAGGCTGACACACAAGGGCTGGAGTTTTCTACTGTTTTTTTTATGAAGGACCAGGCCTCGAACAATGACAAATAACTCGACAACGGAAGCAGCTATTCACAAAATTCTTTCACAGTGAGCGCTAGAAGGGTCTCCTGAATAAAATGATGTATTTTTTTGTTTGTATTGTTAAAAATGAGGACGCTACAGGGAGTTAAAAACGAGTGACTTTTCAGCAACGTTTATACTGGGAGTCAATGAGGCCGCTCACCTGTGCTCTCCTCACTTTGAGGCTTGTCATTCGAAAACCGTAAATCCTATCGTTTAGGTAGACACATTGTGTGAATCAGGACAAGTTTTCCTACTACTTTTGAGAAAATCATGTCTGTAGAGTGAAATTTGTGGCTGAAAACACGGTTTAAGCGAGAAAGTTTGAGCTTTTTTTTGAAGCCGCCTACACTCTAAGATTAACGACCATCACTGGTGTGTAACGCAATAGACACCCATTCAAAAGCCGGATTTTCTCCCAGAACTCACATCGTGTTTGAGCCGGGCCTGATCCGAAAGTGTAGAACCTTGCAGAAAAGTTGAATGCCAGATCCACAGAGGAGAAGTTTTCCTACGTTTTAGAGTTTGAATCACGTCTCTAGGTTAAAGCATGCCAGAGCAGCGGACGTTTGAAAAACGTTGAAAAAGTGCTTTTTTTCCAATTAATTCCATAGAAATGAATGGGTTTTTTTTGGGACAAGTGTGACTACTACTTTTGAGAAAATTATGTCTGTAGTGTGAAATTTGTGGCTGAAAACAGTTTAAGTTTGAAATTTTGAGCATGATGTGTGTGTTCTTGAGACAGCTTTTCCCTCTGCCCCGTCACTGGCCCCAATTGGCATGGTGATGGGCCTGAACAGGAGAGTTAAGAAACACACACAAGATTATGTCAGGTGTCTGCTGTAAATTGCTATGGACCAGGCCTCGAACAATGACAAATAACTCGACAACGGAAGCAGCTATTCACAAAATTCTTTCACAGTGAGCGCTAGAAGGGTCTCCTGAATAAAATGATGTATTTTTTTGTTTGTATTGTTAAAAATGAGGACGCTACAGGGAGTTAAAAACGAGTGACTTTTCAGCAACGTTTATACTGGGAGTCAATGAGGCCGCTCACCTGTGCTCTCCTCACTTTGAGGCTTGTCATTCAAAAACCGTAAATCCTATCGTTTAGGTAGACACATTGTGTGAATCAGGACAAGTTTTCCTACTACTTTTGAGAAAATCATGTCTGTAGAGTGAAATTTGTGGCTGAAAACAGAGTTTAAGCGAGAAAGTTTGACCTTTTTTTTCAAACTGTCTACACTCTAAGATAATGACCTTCACTGGTGTGTAACGCAATAGACACCCATTCAAAAGCCGGATTTTCTCCCAGAAACCACATGGCGGTTGAGCCGGGACTGATCCGAAAGTGTAGAACCTAGCAGAAAAGTTTAATGCCAGATCCACAGAGGAGAAGTTTTCCTACGTTTTAGAGGTTGAATCACGTCTCTAGGTGAAAGCATGCCAGAGCAGCGGATGTTTGAAAAACGTTGAAAAAGTGCTTTTTTTTCAATTAATTCCATAGAAATGAATGGGGTTTTTTGGGGCGATTTTTTCGCGACTACGTCGCGAAAAAATCGCAATCTATAGAGAAAAGTAATAGCATAGCGAGTCCGATCGAGCCGCACGTTTTGATATATTGTTTGTCTGTGTGCGACGTACAGTTATTGAGTTATTCGAAATCAAAATTTGCGTAGGAATAATAACAAGTTTTCCTACTACTTTTGAGAAAATCATGTCTGTAGAGTGAAATTTGTGGCTGAAAACAGAGTTTAAGCGAGAAAGTTTGACCTTTTTTTTGAAGCCGCCTACACTCTGAGTTAACGAGGCGCACTGGTGTGTAACGCAATAGACACCCATTCAAAAGCCGGATTTTCTCCCAGAAACCACATGGCGTTTGACCCGGGACTGATCCGAAAGTGTAGAACCTAGCAGAAAAGTTGAATGCCAGATCCACAGAGGAGAAGTTTTCCTACGTTTTAGAGTTTGAATCACGTCTCTAGGTGAAAGCATGCCAGAGCAGCGGATGTTTGAAAAACGTTGAAAAAGTGCTTTTTTTCAAATTAATTCCATAGAAATGAATGGGGTTTTTTTGGACGATTTTTTCGCGACTACGTCGCGAAAAAATCGTTTTCTATAGAGAAAAGTAATAGCATAGCGAGTCCGATCGAGCCGCACGTTTTGATATATTGTTTGTCTGTGTGCAACGTACGGTTATTGAGTTAATCGAAATCGAAATTTGCGTAGGAAGAGTAACAAATATAACACTAGACCGGACAATTCCCCGGGGGAAATTGTGAGAGGATGCAGTGCGCGAAGCAATTCGCTCACGCATGTTTGCTGGCCGTGAATGTGTGACCCGCAATGATGTTTCAGTACAATGATCATGTGTGTGCTTGAGACAGCAGCCGTCATGAATAAGAACTATTCAAGATTATGAACAAAGTGACTACAGGCGGAAATTAGCATGTACTGCTATAACCTGGGACAGACATCTGTCCTTACCACAAGGATAATGTTTAATTTGTGCACTGTCCCTTTTAAAAATAAAATAAACTCTAAACTCTAAGAAGAGTGTTTGTAGGTTGTATGTACGAACAGAAGTGTTCCTAATAAAGTGGGCGGCTAAGGTGAGGCCTCTCGGCTGCCCTCCTCTCAGTTTGAGGCTTGTCATTCAAAAAGTGTAAATCCTATCGTTTAGGTAGACACATTGTGTGAATCAGGACAAATTTTACTACTACTTTTGAGAAAATCATGTCCGTAGAGTGAAATTTGTGGCAAAAAACACAGTTTAAGCGAGAAAGTTTGACCTTATTTTCAAGCTGTGTACACTAACTAAACGAGCTCCACTGGTGTGTAACGCAATAGACACCCATTCAAAAGCCGGATTTTCTCCCGGAACCCACATGGAGTTTGAACCTGGACTGATCCGAAAGTGTAGAACCCAGCAGAAAAGTTGAATGTCAGATCCACAGAGGAGAAGTTTTCCTACGTTTTAGAGTTTGAATCACGTCTCTAGGTTAAAGCATGCCAGAGCAGCAGACGTTTGAAAAACGTTGAAAAAGTGCTTTTTTTTCAGTTAATTCCATAGAAATGAATGGGGTTTTTTGGGGCGATTTTTTCGCGACTACGTCGCGAAAAAATCTTATTCTGTAGAGAAAAGTAATAGCATAGCGAGTCCGATCGAGCCGCACGTTTTGATATATTGTTTGTCTGTGTGCGACGTACGGTTATTGAGTTACTCGAAATCGAAATTTGTGTAGGAAGAGTAACAAATATAACACTAGACCGGACAATTCCCCGGGGGAAATTGTGAGAGGATGCAGTGCGCAAAGCAATTCGGTCACGCATGTTCGCTGGCCGTGAATGTGTGACCCGCAATGATGTTTCAATGCAATGATCATGTGTGTGCTTGAGACAGCAGCCGTCATGAAGAAGAGCTTTTCAAGAGTATGAACAAAGTGACTACAGGCGGAAATTAGCATGTACTGCTATAACCTGGGACAGACAGATCCGAAAGTGTAGAACCTTGCAGAAAAGTTGAATGCCAGATCCACAGAGGAGAAGTTTTCCTACGTTTTAGAGTTTGAATCACGTCTCTAGGTGAAAGCATGCCAGAGCAGCGGATGTTTGAAAAACGTTGAAAAAGTGCTTTTTTTTCAATTAATTCCATAGAAATGAATGGGGATTGTTTGGACGATTTTTTCGCGACTACGTCGCGAAAAAATCGTATTCTATAGAGAAAAGTAATAGCATAGCAAGTCCGATCGAGCCGCACGTTTTGATACATTGTTTGTCTGTGTGCGACGTACGGTTATTGTGTTACTCGAAATCAAAATTTGTGTAGGAAGAGTAACAAATATAACACTAGACCGGACAATTCCCCGGGGGAAATTGTGAGAGGATGCAGTGCGCGAAGCAATTCGCTCACGCATGTTTGCTGGCCGTGAACGTGTGACCCGCAATGATGTTTCAATGCAATGATCGTGTGTGTGCTCGAGACAGCAGCCATCATGAAGAAGACCTATTCAAGAGTATGACCAAAGTGACTACAGGCGGAAATTAGCATGTACTGCTATAACCTGGGACAGACATCTGTCCTTAACACAAGGATAATGTTTAATTTGTGCACTGTCACTTTTAAAAATAAAATAAACTCTAAACTCTAAGAAGAGTGTTTGTAGTTTGTATGTACGAACAGAAGTGTTCCTAATAAAGTGGGCGGCTAAGGTGAGGCTGACACACAAGGGCTGGAGTTTTCTACTGTTTTTTTTATGAAGGACCAGGCCTCGAACAATGACAAATAACTCGACAACGGAAGCAGCTATTCACAAAATTCTTTCACAGTGAGCGCTAGAAAGGTCTCCTGAATAAAATGATGTAATTTTTTGTTTGTACTCTTAAAAATAACGACACTAGAGCGATTTAAATACGAGTGACTTTTCACTCACGTTTATAATGTGAGTCAATGAGCTAAGAAACACAAGGTCTTGAATATTGTGCTGTGTTTTACTACGGACCAGACCTCGAACAATGACAAATAACTCGACAACGGAAGCAGCTATTCACAAAATTCTTTCACACTGAGCGCTAGAAGGGTCTCCTGAATAAAATGATGTATTTTTTTGTTTGTACTCTTTAAAATAACGACACTAGAGCGATTTAAAAACGAGTGACTTTTCACTCATGTTTATAATGTGTGTCAATGACCTAAGACACACAAGGTCTTGAATATTGTGCTGTGTTTTACTACGGACCAGACCTCGAACAATGACAAATAACTCGACAACGGAAGCAGCTATTCACAAAATTCTTTCACACTGAGCGCTAGAAGGGTCTCCTGAATAAAATGATGTATTTTTTTGTTTGTACTCTTAAAAATAACGACACTAGAGCGATTTAAAAACGAGTGACTTTTCACTCACGTTTATAATGTGAGTCAATGAGCTAAGAAACACAAGGTCTTGAATATTGTGCTGTGTTTTACTACAGACCAGACCTCGAACAATGACAAATAACTCGACAACGGAAGCAGCTATTCACAAAATTCTTTCACAGTGAGCGCTAGAAGGGTCTCCTGAATAAAATTATGTATTTTTTTGTTTGTACTCTTAAAAATAACGACACTAGAGCGATTTAAAAACGAGTGACTTTTCTATCCCGTTTATAATGCATGTCAATGAGCTAAAACACACAAGGTCTTGAATTTTGGGCTGTGTTTTACTACAGACCAGACCTCGAACAATGACAAATAACTCGACAACGGAAGCAGCTATTCACAAAATTCTTTCACAGTGAGCGCTAGAAGGGTCTCCTGAATAAAATGATGTATTTTTTTGTTTGTATTGTTAAAAATGAGGACGCTACAGGGAGTTAAAAACGAGTGACTTTTCAGCAACGTTTATACTGGGAGTCAATGAGGCCGCTCACCTGTGCTCTCCTCACTTTGAGGCTTGTCATTCAAAAACCGTAAATCCTATCGTTTAGGTAGACACATTGTGTGAATCAGGACAAGTTTTCCTACTACTTTTGAGAAAATCATGTCTGTAGAGTGAAATTTGTGGCTGAAAACACGGTTTAAGAGAGAAAGTTTGAGCTTTTTTTTGAAGCCGCCTACACTCTAAGATTAACGACCATCACTGGTGTGTAACGCAATAGACACCCATTCAAAAGCCGGATTTTCTCCCAGAACTCACATCGTGTTTGAGCCGGGCCTGATCCGAAAGTGTAGAACCTTGCAGAAAAGTTGAATGCCAGATCCACAGAGGAGAAGTTTTCCTACGTTTTAGAGTTTGAATCACGTCTCTAGGTTAAAGCATGCCAGAGCAGCGGACGTTTGAAAAACGTTGAAAAAGTGCTTTTTTTCCAATTAATTCCATAGAAATGAATGGGTTTTTTTTGGGACAAGTGTGACTACTACTTTTGAGAAAATTATGTCTGTAGTGTGAAATTTGTGGCTGAAAACAGTTTAAGTTTGAAATTTTGAGCATGATGTGTGTGTTCTTGAGACAGCTTTTCCCTCTGCCCCGTCACTGGCCCCAATTGGCATGGTGATGGGCCTGAACAGGAGAGTTAAGAAACACACACAAGATTATGTCAGGTGTCTGCTGTAAATTGCTATGGACCAGGCCTCGAACAATGACAAATAACTCGACAACGGAAGCAGCTATTCACAAAATTCTTTCACAGTGAGCGCTAGAAGGGTCTCCTGAATAAAATGATGTATTTTTTTGTTTGTATTGTTAAAAATGAGGACGCTACAGGGAGTTAAAAACGAGTGACTTTTCAGCAACGTTTATACTGGGAGTCAATGAGGCCGCTCACCTGTGCTCTCCTCACTTTGAGGCTTGTCATTCAAAAACCGTAAATCCTATCGTTTAGGTAGACACATTGTGTGAATCAGGACAAGTTTTCCTACTACTTTTGAGAAAATCATGTCTGTAGAGTGAAATTTGTGGCTGAAAACAGAGTTTAAGCGAGAAAGTTTGACCTTTTTTTTTGAACCTCTCTCCACTCTGACCTTAACGAGGTCCACTGGTGTGTAACGCAATAGACACCCATTCAAAAGCCGGATTTTCTCCCAGAAACCACATGGCGTTTGACCCGGGACTGATCCGAAAGTGTAGAACCTAGCAGAAAAGTTGAATGCCAGATCCACAGAGGAGAAGTTTTCCTACGTTTTAGAGTTTGAATCACGTCTCTAGGTGAAAGCATGCCAGAGCAGCGGACGTTTGAAAAACGTTGAAAAAGTGCTTTTTTTTCAATTAATTCCATAGAAATGAATGGGGTTTTTTTGGACGATTTTTTCGCGACTATGTCGCGAAAAAATCGTATTCTATAGAGAAAAGTAATAGCATAGCGAGTCCGATCGAGCCGCACGTTTTGATACATTGTTTGTCTGTGTGCGACGTACGGTTATTGTGTTACTCGAAATCAAAATTTGTGTAGGAAGAGTAACAAATATAACACTAGACCGGACAATTCCCCGGGGGAAATTGTGAGAGGATGCAGTGCGCGAAGCAATTCGCTCACGCATGTTCGCTGGCCGTGAACGTGTGACCCGCAATGATGTTTCAATGCAATGATCGTGTGTGTGCTCGAGACAGCAGCCATCATGAAGAAGACCTATTCAAGAGTATGACCAAAGTGACTACAGGCGGAAATTAGCATGTACTGCTATAACCTGGGACAGACATCTGTCCTTAACACAAGGATAATGTTCAATTTGTGCACTGTCCCTTTTAAAAATAAAATAAACTCTAAACTCTAAGAAGAGTGTTTGTAGTTTGTATGTACGAACAGAAGTGTTCCTAATAAAGTGGGCGGCTAAGGTGAGGCTGACACACAAGGGCTGGAGTTTTCTACTGTTTTTTTTATGAAGGACCAGGCCTCGAACAATGACAAATAACTCGACAACGGAAGCAGCTATTCACAAAATTCTTTCACAGTGAGCGCTAGAAGGGTCTCCTGAATAAAATGATGTATTTTTTTGTTTGTATTGTTAAAAATGAGGACGCTACAGGGAGTTAAAAACGAGTGACTTTTCAGCAACGTTTATACTGGGAGTCAATGAGGCCGCTCACCTGTGCTCTCCTCACTTTGAGGCTTGTCATTCAAAAACCGTAAATCCTATCGTGTAGGTAGACACATTGTGTGAATCAGGACAAGTTTTCCTACTACTTTTGAGAAAATCATGTCTGTAGAGTGAAATTTGTGGCTGAAAACACGGTTTAAGCGAGAAAGTTTGAGCTTTTTTTTGAAGCCGCCTACACTCTAAGCTTAACGACCCTCACTGGTGTGTAACGCAATAGACACCCATTCAAAAGCCGGATTTTCTCCCAGAAACCACATGGCCTTTGAACCGGGACTGATCCGAAAGTGTAAAACCTAGCAGAAAAGTTGAATGCCAGATCCACAGAGGAGAAGTTTTCCTACGTTTTAGAGTTTGAATCATGTCTCTAGGTGAAAGCATGCCAGAGCAGCGGATGTTTGAAAAACGTTGAAAAAGTGCTTTTTTTTTCAATTAATTCCATAGAAATGAATGGGGTTTTTTTGGACGATTTTTTCGAGACTACGTCGCGAAAAAATCGTATTCTATAGAGAAAAGTAATAGCATAGCGAGTCCGATCGAGCCGCACGTTTTGATACATTGTTTGTCTGTGTGCGACGTACGGTTATTGTGTTACTCGAAATCAAAATTTGTGTAGGAAGAGTAACAAATATAACACTAGACCGGACAATTCCCCGGGGGAAATTCTGAGAGGATGCAGTGCGCGAAGCAATTCGCTCACGCATGTTCGCTGGCCGTGAATGTGTGACCCGCAATGATGTTTCAATGCAATGATCGTGTGTGTGCTCGAGACAGCAGCCATCATGAAGAAGACCTATTCAAGAGTATGACCAAAGTGACTACAGGCGGAAATTAGCATGTACTGCTATAACCTGGGACAGACATCTGTCCTTAACACAAGGATAATGTTTAATTTGTGCACTGTCCCTTTTAAAAATAAAATAAACTCTAAACTCTAAGAAGAGTGTTTGTAGTTTGTATGTACGAACAGAAGTGTTCCTAATAAAGTGGGCGGCTAAGGTGAGGCTGACACACAAGGGCTGGAGTTTTCTACTGTTTTTTTTATGAAGGACCAGGCCTCGAACAATGACAAATAACTCGACAACGGAAGCAGCTATTCACAAAATTCTTTCACAGTGAGCGCTAGAAGGGTCTCCTGAATAAAATGATGTATTTTTTTGTTTGTATTGTTAAAAATGAGGACGCTACAGGGAGTTAAAAACGAGTGACTTTTCAGCAACGTTTATACTGGGAGTCAATGAGGCCGCTCACCTGTGCTCTCCTCACTTTGAGGCTTGTCATTCAAAAACCGTAAATCCTATCGTTTAGGTAGACACATTGTGTGAATCAGGACAAGTTTTCCTACTACTTTTGAGAAAATCATGTCTGTAGAGTTAAATTTGTGGCTGAAAACAGAGTTTAAGCGAGAAAGTTTGACCTTTTTTTTGAACCTCTCTCCACTCTGACCTTAACGAGGTCCACTGGTGTGTAACGCAATAGACACCCATTCAAAAGCCGGATTTTCTCCCAGAAACCACATGGCGTTTGACCCGGGACTGATCCGAAAGTGTAGAACCTAGCAGAAAAGTTGAATGCCAGATCCACAGAGGAGAAGTTTTCCTACGTTTTAGAGTTTGAATCACGTCTCTAGGTGAAAGCATGCCAGAGCAGCGGACGTTTGAAAAACGTTGAAAAAGTGCTTTTTTTTCAATTAATTCCATAGAAATGAATGGGGTTTTTTTGGACGATTTTTTCGCGACTACGTCGCGAAAAAATCGTATTCTATAGAGAAAAGTAATAGCATAGCGAGTCCGATCAAGCCGCACGTTTTGATACATTGTTTGTCTGTGTGCGACGTACGGTTATTGTGTTACTCGAAATCAAAATTTGTGTAGGAAGAGTAACAAATATAACACTAGACCGGACAATTCCCCGGGGGAAATTGTGAGAGGATGCAGTGCGCGAAGCAATTCGCTCACGCATGTTCGCTGGCCGTGAACGTGTGACCTGCAATGACGTTTCAATGCAATGATCGTGTGTGTGCTCGAGACAGCAGCCATCATGAAGAAGACCTATTCAAGAGTATGACCAAAGTGACTACAGGCGGAAATTAGCATGTACTGCTATAACCTGGGACAGACATCTGTCCTTAACACAAGGATAATGTTTAATTTGTGCACTGTCCCTTTTAAAAATAAAATAAACTCTAAAGTCTAAGAAGAGTGTTTGTAGTTTGTATGTACGAACAGAAGTGTTCCTAATAAAGTGGGCGGCTAAGGTGAGGCTGACACACAAGGGCTGGAGTTTTCTACTGTTTTTTTTATGAAGGACCAGGCCTCGAACAATGACAAATAACTCGACAACGGAAGCAGCTATTCACAAAATTCTTTCACAGTGAGCGCTAGAAGGGTCTCCTGAATAAAATGATGTATTTTTTTGTTTGCATTGTTAAAAATGAGGACGCTACAGGGAGTTAAAAACGAGTGACTTTTCAGCAACGTTTATACTGGGAGTCAATGAGGCCGCTCACCTGTGCTCTCCTCACTTTGAGGCTTGTCATTCAAAAACCGTAAATCCTACCGTTTAGGTAGACACATTGTGTGAATCAGGACAAGTTTTCCTACTACTTTTGAGAAAATCATGTCTGTAGAGTGAAATTTGTGGCTGAAAACAGAGTTTAAGCGAGAAAGTTTGACCTTTTTTTTGAACCTCTCTCCACTCTGAGCGTAACGAGGTCCACTGGTGTGTAACGCAATAGACACCCATTAAAAGCCGGATTTTCTCCCGGAACCAACATGGCGTTTGAGCCGGGACTGATCCGAAAGTGTAGAACCTAGCAGAAAAGTTGAATGCCAGATCCACAGAGGAGAAGTTTTCCTACGTTTTAGAGTTTGAATCACGTCTCTAGGTGAAAGCATGCCAGAGCAGCGGATGTTTGAAAAACGTTGAAAAAGTGCTTTTTTTCCAATTAATTCCATAGAAATGAATGGGGTTTTTTTGGACGATTTTTTCGCGACTACGTCGCGAAAAAATCGTATTCTATAGAGAAAAGTAATAGCATAGCGAGTCCGATCGAGCCGCACGTTTTGATACATTGTTTGTCTGTGTGCGACGTACGGTTATTGTGTTACTCGAAATCAAAATTTGTGTAGGAAGAGTAACAAATATAACACTAGACCGGACAATTCCCCGGGGGAAATTGTGAGAGGATGCAGTGCGCGAAGCAATTCGCTAACGCATGTTTGCTGGCCGTGAATGTGTGACCCGCAATGATGTTTCAATGCAATGATTGTGTGTGTGCTTGAAACAGCAGCCGTCATGAAGAAGAGCTATTCAAGAGCATGAACAAAGTGACTACAGGCGGAAATTAGCATGTACTGCTATAACCTGGGACAGACATCTGTCCTTACCACAAGGATAATGTTTAATTTGTGCACTGTCCCTTTTAAAAATAAACTCTAAACTCTAAGAAGAGTGTTTGTAGTTTGTATGTACGAACAGAAGTGTTCCTAATAAAGTGGGCGGCTAAGGTGAGGCTAAGACACACAAGGGCTGGCGTTTTCTACTGTTTTTTTTATGAAGGACCAGGCCTCGAACAATGACAAATAACTCGACAACGGAAGCAGCTATTCACAAAATTCTTTCACACTGAGCGCTAGAAGGGTCTCCTGAATAGACTGATGTAATTTTTTTGTCTGTATTGTTAAAAATGAGGACGCTACAGGGAGTTAAAAACGAGTGACTTTTCAGCAACGTTTATAATGGGAGTCAATGAGGCCGCTCACCTGTGCTCTCCTCACTTTGAGGCTTGTCATTCAAAAACCGTAAATCCTATCGTTTAGGTAGACACATTGTGTGAATCAGGACAAGTTTTCCTACTACTTTTGAGAAAATCATGTCTGTAGAGTGAAATTTGTGGCTGAAAACAGAGTTTAAGCGAGAAAGTTTGACCTTTTTTTTGAACCTCTCTCCACTCTGACCTTAACGAGGTCCACTGGTGTGTAACGCAATAGACACCCATTCAAAAGCCGGATTTTCTCCCAGAAACCACATGGCGTTTGACCCGGGACTGATCCGAAAGTGTAGAACCTAGCAGAAAAGTTGAATGCCAGATCCACAGAGGAGAAGTTTTCCTACGTTTTAGAGTTTGAATCACGTCTCTAGGTGAAAGCATGCCAGAGCAGCGGATGTTTGAAAAACGTTGAAAAAGTGCTTTTTTTTCAATTAATTCCATAGAAATGAATGTGGTTTTTTTGGACGATTTTTTCGCGACTACGTCGCGAAAAAATCGTATTCTATAGAGAAAAGTAATAGCATAGCGAGTCCGATCGAGCCGCACGTTTTGATACATTGTTTGTCTGTGTGCGACGTACGGTTATTGTGTTACTCGAAATCAAAATTTGTGTAGGAAGAGTAACAAATATAACACTAGACCGGACAATTCCCCGGGGGAAATTGTGAGAGGATGCAGTGCGCGAAGCAATTCGCTCACGCATGTTCGCTGGCCGTGAATGTGTGACCCGCAATGATGTTTCAATGCAATGATCGTGTGTGTGCTCGAGACAGCAGCCGTCATGAAGAAGACCTATTCAAGAGTATGACCAAAGTGACTACAGGCGGAAATTAGCATGTACTGCTATAACCTGGGACAGACATCTGTCCTTAACACAAGGATAATGTTTAATTTGTGCACTGTCCCTTTTAAAAATAAAATAAACTCTAAACTCTAAGAAGAGTGTTTGTAGTTTGTATGTACGAACAGAAGTGTTCCTAATAAAGTGGGCGGCTAAGGTGAGGCTGACACACAAGGGCTGGAGTTTTCTACTGTTTTTTTCATGAAGGACCAGGCCTCGAACAATGACAAATAACTCGACAACGGAAGCAGCTATTCACAAAATTCTTTCACAGTGAGCGCTAGAAGGGTCTCCTGAATAAAATGATGTATTTTTTTGTTTGTATTGTTAAAAATGAGGACGCTACAGGGAGTTAAAAACGAGTGACTTTTCAGCAACGTTTATACTGGGAGTCAATGAGGCCGCTCACCTGTGCTCTCCTCACTTTGAGGCTTGTCATTCAAAAACCGTAAATCCTATCATTTAGGTAGACACATTGTGTGAATCAGGACAAGTTTTCCTACTACTTTTGAGAAAATCATGTCTGTAGAGTGAAATTTGTGGCTGAAAACACGGTTTAAGCGAGAAAGTTTGAGCTTTTTTTTGAAGCCGCCTACACTCTAAGCTTAAAGACCCTCACTGGTGTGTAACGCAATAGACACCCATTCAAAAGCCGGATTTTCTCCCAGAAACCACATGGCGTTTGAACCGGGACTGATCCGAAAGTGTAAAACCTAGCAGAAAAGTTGAATGCCAGATCCACAGAGGAGAAGTTTTCCTACGTTTTAGAGTTTGAATCATGTCTCTAGGTGAAAGCATGCCAGAGCAACGGATGTTTGAAAAACGTTGAAAAAGTGCTTTTTTTTCAATTAATTCCATAGAAATGAATGGGGTTTTTTGGGGCGATTTTTTCACGACTACGTCGCGAAAAAATCGTATTCTATAGAGAAAAGTAATGTACTGTTTGTTTGCATGTACTGCTATAACCTGGGACAGACATCTGTCCTTAACACAAGGATAATGTTTAATTTGTGCACTGTCCCTTTTAAAAATAAAATAAACTCTAAACTCTAAGAAGAGTGTTTGTAGTTTGTATGTACGAACAGAAGTGTTCCTAATAAAGTGGGCGGCTAAGGTGAGGCTGACACACAAGGGCTGGAGTTTTCTACTGTTTTTTTTATGAAGGACCAGGCCTCGAACAATGACAAATAACTCGACAACGGAAGCAGCTATTCACAAAATTCTTTCACAGTGAGCGCTAGAAGGGTCTCCTGAATAAAATGATGTATTTTTTTGTTTGTATTGTTAAAAATGAGGACGCTACAGGGAGTTAAAAACGAGTGACTTTTCAGCAACGTTTATACTGGGAGTCAATGAGGCCGCTCACCTGTGCTCTCCTCACTTTGAGGCTTGTCATTCAAAAACCGTAAATCCTATCGTTTAGGTAGACACATTGTGTGAATCAGGACAAGTTTTCCTACTACTTTTGAGAAAATCATGTCTGTAGAGTGAAATTTGTGGCTGAAAACACGGTTTAAAAATAAAATAAACTCTAAACTCTAAAAAGAGTGTTTGTAGTTTGTATGTACGAACAGAAGTGTTCCTAATAAAGTGGGCGGCTAAGGTGAGGCTGACACACAAGGGCTGGAGTTTTCTACTGTTTTTTTTATGAAGGACCAGGCCTCGAACAATGACAAATAACTCGACAACGGAAGCAGCTATTCACAAAATTCTTTCACAGTGAGCGCTAGAAGGGTCTCCTGAATAAAATGATGTATTTTTTTGTTTGTATTTTTAAAAATGACGACGCTACAGGGAGTTAAAAACGAGTGACTTTTCAGCAACGTTTATACTGGGAGTCAATGAGGCCGCTCACCTGTGCTCTCCTCACTTTGAGGCTTGTCATTCAAAAACCGTAAATCCTATCGTGTAGGTAGACACATTGTGTGATTCAGGACAAGTTTTCCTACTACTTTTGAGAAAATCATGTCTGTAGAGTGAAATTTGTGGCTGAAAACACGGTTTAAGCGAGAAAGTTTGAGCTTTTTTTTGAAGCCGCCTACACTCTAAGCTTAAAGACCCTCACTGGTGTGTAACGCAATAGACACCCATTCAAAAGCCGGATTTTCTCCCAGAAACCACATGGCGTTTGAACCGGGACTGATCCGAAAGTGTAAAACCTAGCAGAAAAGTTGAATGCCAGATCCACAGAGGAGAAGTTTTCCTACGTTTTAGAGTTTGAATCATGTCTCTAGGTGAAAGCATGCCAGAGCAGCGGATGTTTGAAAAACGTTGAAAAAGTGCTTTTTTTTCAATTAATTCCATAGAAATGAATGGGGTTTTTTTGGACGATTTTTTCGAGACTACGTCGCGAAAAAATCGTATTCTATAGAGAAAAGTAATAGCATAGCGAGTCCGATCGAGCCGCACGTTTTGATACATTGTTTGTCTGTGTGCGACGTACGGTTATTGTGTTACTCGAAATCAAAATTTGTGTAGGAAGAGTAACAAATATAACACTAGACCGGACAATTCCCCGGGGGAAATTGTGAGAGGATGCAGTGCGCGAAGCAATTCGCTCACGCATGTTTGCTGGCCGTGAATGTGTGACCCGCAATGATGTTTCAATGCAATGATTATGTGTGTGCTTGAGACAGCAGCCGTCATGAAGAAGAGCTATTCAAGACTATAACCAAAGTGACTACAGGCGGAAATTAGCATGTACTGCTATAACCTGAGACAGACATCTGTCCTTACCACAAGGATAATGTTTAATTTGTGCACTGTCCCTTTTAAAAATAAAATAAACTCTAAACACTAAGAAGAGTGTTTGTAGTTTGTATGTACGAACAGAAGTGTTCCTAATAAAGTGGGCGGCTACGGTGAGGCCTGTCGGCTGCCCTCTTCTCAGTTTCTCAGAGCAGCGGATGTTTGAAAAAGTGCTTTTTTTTCCAATTAATTCCATAGAAATGAATGGGGTTTTTTTGGGACAAGTGTGACTACTACTTTTGAGAAAATTATGTCTGTAGTGTGAAATTTGTGGCTGAAAACAGTTTAAGTTTGAAATTTTGAGCATGATTTGTGTGTGTGCTTGAGACAGCAGCCCCCCTCTGCCCCGTCACTGGCCCCAATCGGCATGGTGACGGGCCTGAACAGGAGACTTAAGACACACACACAAGATTTTATCAGGTGTCTGCTGTAAATTGCTAAGGAGTAGGCCTCGAACAATGACAAATAACTCGACAACGGAAGCAGCTATTCACAAAATTCTTTCACACTGAGCGCTAGAAGGGTCTCCTGAATAAAATGATGTATTTTTTTGTTTGTACTCTTTAAAATAATGACACTAGAGCGATTTAAAAACGAGTGACTTTTCTATCACGTTTATAATGGATGTCAATGAAGCCTGTCAGCTGCACTGTCCTCAGTTTGACATTAGCATGTACTGCTATAACCTGGGACAGACATCTGTCCTTACCACAAGGATAATGTTTAATTTGTGCACTGTCCCTTTTAAAAATAAAATAAACTCTAAACTCTAAGAAGAGTGTTTGTAGTTTGTATGTACGAACAGAAGTGTTCCTAATAAAGTGGGCGGCTAAGGTGAGGCTAAGACACACAAGGGCTGGAGTTTTCTACTGTTTTTTTTATGAAGGACCAGGCCTCGAACAATGACAAATAACTCGACAACGGAAGCAGCTATTCACAAAATTCTTTGACACTGAGTGCTAGAAGGGTCTCGTGAATAAAATGATGTATTTTTTTCTTTGTACTCTTTAAAATAACGTCACTAGAGCGATTTAAAAACGAGTGACTTTTCTATCACGTTTATAATGGATGTCAATGAAGCCTGTCAGCTGCACTGTCCTCAGTTTGACGCTTGTCATTCAAAAACCGTAAATCCTACCGTTTAGGTAGACACATTGTGTGAATCAGGACAAGTTTTCCTACTACTTTTGAGAAAATCATGTCTGTAGAGTGAAATTTGTGGATGAAAACACAGTTTAAGTGAGAAATTTTGAGCTTTTTTTTGAAGCCGCCTACACTCTGAGTTAACGAGGCGCACTGGTGTGTAACGCAATAGACACCCATTCAAAAGCCGGATTTTCTATCAGAACCCACATGGCGTTTGACCCGGGACTGATCTGAAAGTGTAGAACCTAGCAGAAAAGTTGAATGCCAGATCCACAGAGGAGAAGTTTTCCTACGTTTTAGAGTTTGAATCACGTCTCTAGGTGAAAGCATGCCAGAGCAGTGGACGTTTGAAAAACGTTGAAAAAGTGCTTTTTTTTCAATTAATTCCATAGAAATGAATGGGTTTTTTTTGGGGCGCATTTATCGCGACTACGTCGCGAAAAAATCGCAATCTATAGAGCAAAGTAATAGCATAGCGAGTCCGATCGAGCCGCACGTTTTGATATATTGTTTGTCTGTGTGCGACGTACGGTTATTGAGTTAATCGAAATCGAAATTTGTGTAGGAAGAGTAACAAATATAACACTAGACCGGACAATTCCCCGGGGGGAAATTGTGAGAGGATGCAGTGCGCGAAGCAATTCGGTCACGCATGTTTGCTGGCCGTGAATGTGTGACCCGCAATGACGTTTCAATGCAATGATTATGTGTGTGCTTGAGACAGCAGCCGTCATGAAGAAGAGCTATTCAACAGTATGACCAAAGTGACTACAGGCGGAAATTAGCATGTACTGCTATAACCTGGGACAGACATCTGTCCTTACCACAAGGATAATGTTTAATTTGTGCACTGTCCCTTTTAAAAATAAAATAAACTCTAAACTCTAAGAAGAGTGTTTGTAGTTTGTATGTACGAACAGAAGTGTTCCTAATAAAGTGGGCGGCTAAGGTGAGGCCTGTCGGCTGCCCTCCTCTCAGTTTCTCAGAGCAGCGGATGTTTGAAAAAGTGCTTTTTTTTCCAATTAATTCCATAGAAATGAATGGGTTTTTTTGGGGACAAGTGTGACTACTACTTTTGAGAAAATTATGTCTGTAGTGTGAAATTTGTGGCTGAAAACAGTTTAAGTTTGAAATTTTGAGCATGATTTGTGTTTGTGCTTGAGACAGCTTTTCCCTCTGCCCCGTCACTGGCCCCAATTGGCATGGTGATGGGCCTGAACAGGAGAGTTAAGAAACACACACAAGATTATGTCAGGTGTCTACTGTGTTTTGCAAAGAGTAGGCCTCGAACAATCACAAATATGATGTTTCAATGCAATGATCGTGTGTGTGCTCGAGACAGCAGCCATCATGAAGAAGACCTATTCAAGAGTATGACCAAAGTGACTACAGGCGGAAATTAGCATGTACTGCTATAACCTGGGACAGACATCTGTCCTTAACACAAGGATAATGTTTAATTTGTGCACTGTCCCTTTTAAAAATAAAATAAACTCTAAACTCTAAGAAGAGTGTTTGTAGTTTGTATGTACGAACAGAAGTGTTCCTAATAAAGTGGGCGGCTAAGGTGAGGCTGACACATAAGGGCTGGAGTTTTCTACTGTTTTTTTTATGAAGGACCAGGCCTCGAACAATGACAAATAACTCGACAACGGAAGCAGCTATTCACAAAATTCTTTCACAGTGAGCGCTAGAAGGGTTTCCTGAATAAAATGATGTATTTTTTTGTTTGTATTGTTAAAAATGAGGACGCTACAGGGAGTTAAAAACGAGTGACTTTTCAGCAACGTTTATACTGGGAGTCAATGAGGCCGCTCACCTGTGCTCTCCTCACTTTGAGGCTTGTCATTCAAAAACCGTAAATCCTATCGTTTAGGTAGACACATTGTGTGAATCAGGACAAGTTTTCCTACTACTTTTGAGAAAATAATGTCTGTAGAGTGAAATTTGTGGCTGAAAACGGAGTTTAAGCGAGAAAGTTTGACCTTTTTTTTGAAGCCGCCTACACTCTAAGTTTAACGACCCTCACTAGTGTGTAACGCAATAGACACCCATTCAAAAGCCGGATTTTCTCCCAGAAACCACATGGCGTTTGAACCGGGCCTGATCCGAAAGTGTAAAACCTAGCAGAAAAGTTGAATGCCAGATCCACAGAGGAGAAGTTTTCCTACGTTTTAGAGTTTGAATCATGTCTCTAGGTGAAAGCATGCCAGAGCAGCGGATGTTTGAAAAACATTGAAAAAGTGCTTTTTTTTCAATTAATTCCATAGAAATGAATGGGGTTTTTTGGGGCGATTTTTTCGCGACTACGTCGCGAAAAAATCATAAACTGTAGAGAAAAGTAATAGCATAGCGAGTCCGATCGAGCCGCACGTTTTGATGTATTGTTTGTCTGTGTGCGACGTACGGATATTGAGTTAATCGAAATCAAAATTTGTGTAGGAAGAGTAACAAATATAACACTAGACCGGACAATTCCCCGGGGGAAATTGTGAGAGGATGCAGTGCGCGAAGCAATTCGCTCACGCATGTTCGCTGGCCGTGAATGTGTGACCCGCAATGATGTTTCAATGCAATGATTGTGTGTGTGCTCGAGACAGCAGCCGTCATGAAGAAGAGCTGTTCAAGAGCATGACCAAATTGACTACAGGCGGAAATTAGCATGTACTGCTATAACCTGGGACAGACATCTGTCCTTAACACAAGGATAATGTTTAATTTGTGCACTGTCCCTTTTAAAAATAAAATAAACTCTAAACTCTAAGAAGAGTGTTTGTAGTTTGTATGTACGAACAGAAGTGTTCCTAATAAAGTGGGCGGCTAAGGTCAGGCTAAGACACACAAGGGCTGGAGTTTTCTACTGTTTTTTTTATGAAGGACCAGGCCTCGAACAATGACAAATAACTCGACAACGGAAGCAGCTATTCACAAAATTCTTTCACAGTGAGTGCTAGAAGGGTCTCCTGAATAAAATTATGTATTTTTTTGTTTGTACTCTTAAAAATAACGACACTAGAGCGATTTAAAAACGAGTGACTTTTCTCTCACGTTTACAATGGGTTTCAATGAAGCCTGTCAGCTGCCCTGTCCTCAGTTTGACGCTTGTCATTCAAAAACCGTAAATCCTATCGTTTAGGTAGACACATTGTGTGAATCAGGACAAGTTTTCCTACTACTTTTGAGAAAATCATGTCTGTAGAGTGAAATTTGTGGCTGAAAACAGAGTTTAAGCGAGAAAGTTTGACCTTTTTTTTGAACCTCTCTCCACTCTGAGCTAAACGAGGTCCACTGGTGTGTAACGCAATAGACACCCA
The DNA here is from genome assembly GCF_027579695.1 of Neoarius graeffei. Taxonomy (NCBI): domain Eukaryota; kingdom Metazoa; phylum Chordata; class Actinopteri; order Siluriformes; family Ariidae; genus Neoarius; species Neoarius graeffei. The sequence continues at coordinate 35,371,153 of NC_083573.1, read as the reverse complement.
TTCAAAAGCCGGATTTTCTCCCAGAAACCACATGGCGTTTGACCCGGGACTGATCCGAAAGTGTAGAACCTAGCAGAAAAGTTGAATGCCAGATCCACAGAGGAGAAGTTTTCCTACGTTTTAGAGTTTGAATCACGTCTCTAGGTGAAAGCATGCCAGAGCAGCGGACGTTTGAAAAACGTTGAAAAAGTGCTTTTTTTTCAATTAATTCCATAGAAATGAATGGGGGTTTTTTGGACGATTTTTTCGCGACTACGTCGCGAAAAAATCGTATTCTATAGAGAAAAGTAATAGCATAGCGAGTCCGATCGAGTCGCACGTTTTGATACATTGTTTGTCTGTGTGCGATGTACGGTTATTGTGTTACTCGAAATCAAAATTTGTGTAGGAAGAGTAACAAATATAACACTAGACCGGACAATTCCCCGGGGGAAATTGTGAGAGGATGCAGTGCGCGAAGCAATTCGGTCATGCATGTTTGCCGGCCGTGAATGTGTGACCAGCAATGATGTTTCAATGCAATGATCGTGTGTGTGCTTGAGACAGCAGCCGTCATGAAGGAGACCTATTCAAGAGCATGAACAAAGTGACTACAGGCGGAAATTAGCATGTACTGCTATAACCTGGGACAGACATCTGTCCTTACCACAAGGATAATGTTTAATTTGTGCACTGTCCCTTTTAAAAATAAAATAAACTCTAAACACTAAGAAGAGTGTTTGTAGTTTGTATGTACGAACAGAAGTGTTCCTAATAAAGTGGGCGGCTAAGGTGAGGCCTGTCGGCTGCCCTCTTCTCAGTTTCTCAGAGCAGCGGATGTTTGAAAAAGTGCTTTTTTTTCCAATTAATTCCATAGAAATTAATGGGGTTTTTTTGGGACAAGTGTGACTACTACTTCTGAGAAAATTATGTCTGTAGTGTGAAATTTGTGGCTGAAAACAGTTTAAGTTTGAAATTTTGAGCATGTAAGTGTAGAACCTAGCAGAAAAGTTGAATGACAGATCCACAGAGGAGAAGTTTTCCTACGTTTTAGAGTTTGAATCACGTCTCTAGGTGAAAGCATGCCAGAGCAGCAGACGTTCGAAAACCGTTGAAAAAGTGCTTTTTTTCAATTAATTCCATAGAAATGAATGGGGTTTTTTTGTGACGATTTTTTTTTTTTATAACCTGGGACAGACATCTGATCTTAACACAAGGATAATGTTTAATTTGTGCACTGTCCCTTTTAAAAATAAAAACTCTAAACTCTAAGAAGAGTGTTTGTAGTTTGTATGTACGAACAGAAGTGTTCCTAATAAAGTGGGCGGCTAAGGTGAGGCTGACACACAAGGGCTGGAGTTTTCTACTGTTTTTTTTATGAAGGACCAGGCCTCGAACAATGACAAATAACTCGACAACGGAAGCAGCTATTCACAAAATTCTTTCACAGTGAGCGCTAGAAGGGTCTCCTGAATAAAATGATGTATTTTTTTGTTTGTATTGTTAAAAATGAGGACGCTACAGGGAGTTAAAAATGAGTGACTTTTCAGCAACGTTTATACTGGGAGTCAATGAGGCCGCTCACCTGTGCTCTCCTCACTTTGAGGCTTGTCATTCAAAAACCGTAAATCCTATCGTTTAGGTAGACACATTGTGTGAATCAGGACAAGTTTTCCTACTACTTTTGAGAAAATCATGTCTGTAGAGTGAAATTTGTGGCTGAAAACAGAGTTTAAGCGAGAAAGTTTGACCTTTTTTTTGAAGCCGCCTACACTCTAAGTTTAACGACCCTCACTGGTGTGTAACGCAATAGACACCCATTCAAAAGCCGGATTTTCTCCCAGAAACCACATGGCGTTTGAACCGGGCCTGATCCGAAAGTGTAAAACCTAGCAGAAAAGTTGAATGCCAGATCCACAGAGGAGAAGTTTTCCTACGTTTTAGAGTTTGAATCATGTCTCTAGGTGAAAGCATGCCAGAGCAGTGGATGTTTGAAAAAGTGCTTTTTTTTCAATTAATTCCATAGAAATGAATGGGGTTTTTTTGGGCGATTTTTTCGCGACTACGTCGCGAAAAAATCGCAATCTATAGAGAAAAGTAATAGCATAGCGAGTCCGATCGAGCCGCACGTTTTGATATATTGTTTGTCTGTGTGCGACGTACGGTTATTGAGTTATTCGAAATCAAAATTTGCGTAGGAATAATAATAATAATAATAAAAATAATAAGAAGAAGAAATACGTAGAAGAACAATAGTTGCAGTGCTTTGCACTGCAACCTATGGGCTCCCCTAGGGGAGCCCATAGGTTGCTGTGCTGCAGCACTGCATCCTAACTAGACTGGACAATTCCCCGGGGGAAATTGTGAGAGGATGCAGTGCGCGAAGCAATTCGCTCACGCATGTTCGCTGGCCGTGAATGTGTGACCCGCAATGATGTTTCAATGCAATGATTGTGTGTCTGCTCGAGACAGCAGCCATCATGAAGAAGACCTATTCAAGAGCATGAACAAAGTGACTACAGGCGGAAATTAGCATGTACTGCTATAACCTGGGACAGACATCTGTCCTTACCACAAGGATAATGTTTAATTTGTGCACTGTCCCTTTTAAAAATAAAATAAACTCTAAACTCTAAGAAGAGTGTTTGTAGTATGTATGTACGAACAGAAGTGTTCCTAATAAAGTGGGCGGCTAAGGTGAGGCTAAGACACACAAGGGCTGGAGTTTTCTACTGTTTTTTTATGAAGGACCAGGCCTCGAACAATAACAAATAACTCGACAACGGAAGCAGCTATTCACAAAATTCTTTCACAGTGAGCGCTAGAAGGGTCTCCTGAATAAAATGATGTATTTTTTTGTTTGTACTCTTAAAAATAACGACAATAGAGCGATTTAAAAACGAGTGACTTTTCTCTCATGTTTACAATGGGTTTCAATGAAGCCTGTCAGCTGCCCTGTCCTCAGTTTGACGCTTGTCATTCAAAAACCGTAAATCCTATCGTTTAGGTAGACACATTGTGTGAATCAGGACAAGTTTTCCTACAAGGATAATGTTTAATTTGTGCACTGTCCCTTTTAAAAATAAAATAAACTCTAAACTCTAAGAAGAGTGTTTGTAGTTTGTATGTACGAACAGAAGTGTTCCTAATAAAGTGGGCGGCTAAGGTGAGGCTGACACACAAGGGCTGGAGTTTTCTACTGTTTTTTTTATGAAGGACCAGGCCTCGAACAATGACAAATAACTCGACAACGGAAGCAGCTATTCACAAAATTCTTTCACAGTGAGCGCTAGAAGGGTCTCCTGAATAAAATGATGTATTTTTTTGTTTGTATTGTTAAAAATGAGGACGCTACAGGGAGTTAAAAACGAGTGACTTTTCTATCCCGTTTATAATGCATGTCAATGAGCTAACACACACAAGGTCTTGAATTTTGTGCTGTTTTTTACTACGGACCAGACCTCAAACAATGACAAATAACTCGACAACGAAAGCAGCTATTCACAAAATTCTTTCACAGTGAGCGCTAGAAGGGTCTCCTGAATAAAATGATGTATTTTTTTGTTTGTATTGTTAAAAATGAGGACGCTACAGGGAGTTAAAAACGAGTGACTTTTCAGCAACGTTTATACTGGGAGTCAATGAGGCCGCTCACCTGTGCTCTCCTCACTTTGAGGCTTGTCATTCAAAAACCGTAAATCCTATCGTTTAGGTAGACACATTGTGTGAATCAGGACAAGTTTTCCTACTACTTTTGAGAAAATCATGTCTGTAGAGTGAAATTTGTGGATGAAAACACGGTTTAAGCGAGAAAGTTTGAGCTTTTTTTTGAAGCCGCCTACACTCTAACCTTAACGACCCTCACTGGTGTGTAACGCAATAGACACCCATTCAAAAGCCGGATTTTCTCCCAGAAACCACATGGCGTTTGAACCGGGCCTGATCCGAAAGTGTAAAACCTAGCAGAAAAGTTGAATGCCAGATCCACAGAGGAGAAGTTTTCCTACGTTTTAGAGTTTGAATCATGTCTCTAGGTGAAAGCATGCCAGAGCAGTGGATGTTTGAAAAACATTGAAAAAGTGCTTTTTTTTCAATTAATTCCATAGAAATGAATGGGGTTTTTTGGGGCGATTTTTTCGCGACTACGTCGCGAAAAAATCGTATTCTATAGAGAAAAGTAATAGCATAGCGAGTCCGATCGAGCCGCACGTTTTGATATATTGTTTGTCTGTGTGCGACGTACGGTTATTGAGTTATTCGAAATCAAAATTTGCGTAGGAATAATAAGAAGAAGAAGAAATACGTAGAAGAACAATAGTTGCAGTGCTTTGCACTGCAACCTATGGGCTCCCCTAGGGGAGCCCATAGGTTGCTGTGCTGCAGCACTGCATCCTAACTAGACCGGACAATTCCCCGGGGGAAATTGTGAGAGGATGCAGTGCGCGAAGCAATTCGGTCATGCATGTTTGCCGGCCGTGAATGTGTGACCAGCAATGATGTTTCAATGCAATGATCGTGTGTGTGCTTGAGACAGCAGCCGTCATGAAGGAGACCTATTCAAGAGCATGAACAAAGTGACTACAGGCGGAAATTAGCATGTACTGCTATAACCTGGGACAGACATCTGTCCTTACCACAAGGATAATGTTTAATTTGTGCACTGTCCCTTTTAAAAATAAAATAAACTCTAAACACTAAGAAGAGTGTTTGTAGTTTGTATGTACGAACAGAAGTGTTCCTAATAAAGTGGGCGGCTAAGGTGAGGCCTGTCGGCTGCCCTCTTCTCAGTTTCTCAGAGCAGCGGATGTTTGAAAAAGTGCTTTTTTTTCCAATTAATTCCATAGAAATTAATGGGGTTTTTTTGGGACAAGTGTGACTACTACTTCTGAGAAAATTATGTCTGTAGTGTGAAATTTGTGGCTGAAAACAGTTTAAGTTTGAAATTTTGAGCATGTAAGTGTAGAACCTAGCAGAAAAGTTGAATGACAGATCCACAGAGGAGAAGTTTTCCTACGTTTTAGAGTTTGAATCACGTCTCTAGGTGAAAGCATGCCAGAGCAGCAGACGTTTGAAAAACGTTGAAAAAGTGCTTTTTTTCAATTAATTCCATAGAAATGAATGGGGTTTTTTTGTGACGATTTTTTTTTTTATAACCTGGGACAGACATCTGATCTTAACACAAGGATAATGTTTAATTTGTGCACTGTCCCTTTTAAAAATAAAATAAACTCTAAACTCTAAGAAGAGTGTTTGTAGTTTGTATGTACGAACAGAAGTGTTCCTAATAAAGTGGGCGGCTAAGGTGAGGCTGCCACACAAGGGCTGGAGTTTTCTACTGTTTTTTTATGAAGGACCAGGCCTCGAACAATGACAAATAACTCGACAACGGAAGCAGCTATTCACAAAATTCTTTCACAGTGAGCGCTAGAAGGGTCTCCTGAATAAAATGATGTATTTTTTTGTTTGTATTGTTAAAAATGAGGACGCTACAGGGAGTTAAAAACGAGTGACTTTTCAGCAACGTTTATACTGGGAGTCAATGAGGCCGCTCACCTGTGCTCTCCTCACTTTGAGGCTTGTCATTCAAAAACCGTAAATCCTATCGTTTAGGTAGACACATTGTGTGAATCAGGACAAGTTTTCCTACTACTTTTGAGAAAATCATGTCTGTAGAGTGAAATTTGTGGCTGAAAACGGAGTTTAAGCGAGAAAGTTTGACCTTTTTTTTGAAGCCGCCTACACTCTAAGTTTAACGACCCTCACTGGTGTGTAACGCAATAGACACCCATTCAAAAGCCGGATTTTCTCCCAGAAACCACATGGCGTTTGAACCGGGCCTGATCCGAAAGTGTAAAACCTAGCAGAAAAGTTGAATGCCAGATCCACAGAGGAGAAGTTTTCCTACGTTTTAGAGTTTGAATCATGTCTCTAGGTGAAAGCATGCCAGAGCAGTGGATGTTTGAAAAACATTGAAAAAGTGCTTTTTTTTCAATTAATTCCATAGAAATGAATGGGGTTTTTTGGGGCGATTTTTTCGCGACTACGTCGCGAAAAAATCGTATTCTACAGAGAAAAGTAATAGCATAGCGAGTCCGATCGAGCCGCACGTTTTGATATATTGTTTGTCTGTGTGCGACGTACGGTTATTGAGTTATTCGAAATCAAAATTTGCGTAGGAATAATAATAATAAGAAGAAGAAGAAGAAATACGTAGAAGAACAATAGTTGCAGTGCTTTGCACTGCAACCTATGGGCTCCCCTAGGGGAGCCCATAGGTTGCTGTGCTGCAGCACTGCATCCTAACTAGACCGGACAATTCCCCGGGGGAAATTGTGAGAGGATGCAGTGCGCGAAGCAATTCGGTCACGCATGTTCGCTGGCCGTGAATGTGTGACCCGCAATGATGTTTCAATGCAATGATCGTGTGTGTGCTCGAGACAGCAGCCGTCATGAAGAAGAGCTATTCAAGAGCATGAACAAAGTGACTACAGGCGGAAATTAGCATGTACTGCTATAACCTGGGACAGACATCTGTCCTTACCACAAGGATAATGTTTAATTTGTGCACTGTCCCTTTTAAAAATAAAATAAACTCTAAAAACTAAGAAGAGTGTTTGTAGTTTGTATGTACGAACAGAAGTGTTCCTAATAAAGTGGGCGGCTAAGGTGAGGCTAAGACACACAAGGGCTGGAGTTTTCTACTGTTTTTTTTATGAAGGACCAGGCCTCGAACAATAACAAATAACTCGACAACGGAAGCAGCTATTCACAAAATTCTTTCACAGTGAGCGCTAGAAGGGTCTCCTGAATAAAATGATGTATTTTTTTGTTTGTACTCTTAAAAATAACGACAATAGAGCGATTTAAAAACGAGTGACTTTTCTCTCATGTTTACAATGGGTTTCAATGAAGCCTGTCAGCTGCCCTGTCCTCAGTTTGACGCTTGTCATTCAAAAACCGTAAATCCTATCGTTTAGGTAGACACATTGTGTGAATCAGGACAAGTTTTCCTACTACTTTTGAGAAAATCATGTCTGTAGAGTGAAATTTGTGGCTGAAAACAGAGTTTAGGCGAGAAAGTTTGACCTTTTTTTTAACCACTCTCCACTCTAAGCTTAACGACCCTCACTGGTGTGTAACGCAATAGACACCCATTCAAAAGCCGGATTTTCTCCCAGAAACCACATGGCGTTTGAACCGGGCCTGATCCGAAAGTGTAAAACCTAGCAGAAAAGTTGAATGCCAGATCCACAGAGGAGAAGTTTTCCTACGTTTTAGAGTTTGAATCACGTCTCTAGGTGAAAGCATGCCAGAGCAGCGGATGTTTGAAAAACGTTGAAAAAGTGCTTTTTTTCAAATTAATTCCATAGAAATGAATGGGGTTTTTTTGGACGATTTTTTCGCGACTACGTCGCGAAAAAATCGTTTTCTATAGAGAAAAGTAATAGCATAGCGAGTCCGATCGAGCCGCACGTTTTGATATATTGTTTGTCTGTGTGCAACGTACGGTTATTGAGTTAATCGAAATCGAAATTTGCGTAGGAAGAGTAACAAATATAACACTAGACCGGACAATTCCCCGGGGGAAATTGTGAGAGGATGCAGTGCGCGAAGCAATTCGCTCACGCATGTTCGCTGGCCGTGAATGTGTGACCCGCAATGATGTTTCAATGCAATGATCGTGTGTGTGCTTGAGACAGCAGCCGTCATGAATAAGAGCTATTCAAGAGTATGAACAAAGTGACTACAGGCGGAAATTAGCATGTACTGCTATAACCTGGGACAGACATCTGTCCTTACCACAAGGATAATGTTTAATTTGTGCACTGTCCCTTTTAAAAATAAAATAAACTCTAAGAAGAGTGGTTGTAGTTTGTATGTACGAACAGAAGTGTTCCTAATAAAGTGGGCGGCTAAGGTGAGGCCATTTGGCTGCCCTCTTCTCACTTTGAGGCTTCTCATTCAAAAATTGTAAATCCTATCATTTAGATAGACACATTGTGTGAATCAGGACAAGTTTTCCTACTACTTTTGAGAAAATCATGTCTGTAGAGTGAAATTTGTGGATGAAAACACAGTTTAAGCGAGAAAGTTTGAGCTTTTTTTCCAAGCTGTCTACACTCTAAGCTTAACGACCTTCACTGGTGTGTAACGCAATAGACACCCATTCAAAAGCCCGATTTTCTCCCACAACCCACATGGCGTTTGAGCCGGGACTGATCCAAAAGTGTAGAACCTAGCAGAAAAGTTGAATGCCAGATCCACAGAGGAGAAGTTTTCCTACGTTTTAGAGTTTGAATCACGTCTCTAGGTGAAAGCATGCCAGAGCAGTGGATGTTTGAAAAAGTGCTTTTTTTTCCAATTAATTCCAAATGAATGGGGTTTTTTTGGGACAAGTGTGACCACTACTTTTGAGAAAATTATGTCTGTAGTGTGAAATTTGTGGCTGAAAACAGTTTAAGTTTGAAATTTTGAGCATGATTTGTGTGTGCTTGAGACAGCAGCCACCTCTGCCCCGTCACTGGCCCCAATCGGCATGGTGACGGGCCTGAACAGGAGAGTTAAGAGACACAGACAAGATTTTGTCAGGTGTCTGTCTGCTGTGTTTTGCTAAGGAGTAGGCCTCGAACAATCACAAATAACTCGACAACGAAAGCAGCTATTCACAAAATTCTTTCACAGTGAGCGCTAGAAGGGTCTCCTGAATAGACTGATGTAATTTTTTTGTCTGTATTGTTAAAAATGAGGACGCTACAGGGAGTTAAAAACGAGTGACTTTTCAGCAACGTTTATAATGGGAGTCAATGAGGCCGCTCACCTGTGCTCTCCTCACTTTGAGGCTTGTCATTCAAAAACAGTAAATCCTATCGTTTAGGTAGACACATTGCGTGAATCAGGACAAGTTTTCCTACTACTTTTGAGAAAATCATGTCTGTAGAGTGAAATTTGTGGCTGAAAACAGAGTTTAAGCGAGAAAGTTTGACCTTTTTTTTGAACCTCTCTCCACTCTGAGCTTAAGGAGGTCCACTGGTGTGTATCGCAATAGAAACCCATTCAAAAGCCGGATATTCTCCCGGAACCCACATGGCGTTTGACCCGGGACTGATCCGAAAGTGTAGAACCTAGCAGAAAAGTTGAATGCCAGATCCACAGAGGAGAAGTTTTCCTACGTTTTAGAGTTTGAATCACGTCTCTAGGTGAAAGCATGCCAGAGCAGCGGATGTTTGAAAAAGTGCTTTTTTTTCAATTAATTCCATAGAAATGAATGGGGTTTTTTTGGACGATTTTTTCGCGACTACGTCGCGAAAAAATCGTATTCTATAGAGAAAAGTAATAGCATAGCGAGTCCGATCGAACCGCACGTTTTGATACATTGTTTGTCTGTGTGCGACGTACGGTTATTGTGTTACTCGAAATCAAAATTTGTGTAGGAAGAGTAACAAATATAACACTAGACCGGACAATTCCCCGGGGGAAATTGTGAGAGGATGCAGTGCGCGAAGCAATTCGGTCACGCATGTTTCCTGGCCGTGAACGTGTGACCTGCAATGATGTTTCAATGCAATGATTGTGTGTGTGCTCGAGACAGCAGCCGTCATGAAGAAGAGCTATTCAACAGTATGAACAAAGTGACTACAGGCGGAAATTAGCATGTACTGCTATAACCTGGGACAGACATCTGTCCTTACCACAAGGATAATGTTTAATTTGTGCACTGTCCCTTTTAAAAATAAAATAAACTCTGAACTCTAAGAAGTGTGTTTGTAGTTTGTATGTACGAACAGAAGTGTTCCTAATAAAGTGGGCGGCTAAGGTGAGGCTGACACACAAGGGCTGGAGTTTTCTACTGTTTTTTTTATGAAGGACCAGGCCTCGAACAATGACAAATAACTCGACAACGGAAGCAGCTATTCACAAAATTCTTCCACACTGAGCGCTAGAAGGGTCTCCTGAATAAAATGATGTATTTTTTTGTTTGTACTCTTTAAAATAACGACACTAGAGCGATTTAAAAACGAGTGACTTTTCACTCATGTTTATAATGTGTGTCAATGAGCTAAGAAACACAAGGTCTTGAATATTGTGCTGTGTTTTACTACGGACCAGACCTCGAACAATGACAAATAACTCGACAACGGAAGCAGCTATTCACAAAATTCTTTCACACTGAGCGCTAGAAGGGTCTCCTGAATAAAATGATGTATTTTTTTGTTTGTACTCTTAAAAATAACGACACTAGAGCGATTTAAAAACGAGTGACTTTTCACTCACGTTTATAATGTGAGTCAATGAGCTAAGAAACACAAGGTCTTGAATATTGTGCTGTGTTTTACTACGGACCAGACCTCGAACAATGACAAATAACTCGACAACGGAAGCAGCTATTCACAAAATTCTTTCACAGTGAGCGCTAGAAGGGTCTCCTGAATAAAATTATGTATTTTTTTGTTTGTACTCTTAAAAATAACGACACTAGAGCGATTTAAAAACGAGTGACTTTTCACTCACGTTTACAATGGGTGTCAATGAAGCCTGTCAACTGCCCTGTCCTCAGTTTGACGCTTGTCATTCAAAAACCGTAAATCCTATCGTTTAGGTAGACACATTGTGTGAATCAGGACAAGTTTTCCTACTACTTTTGAGAAAATCATGTCTGTAGAGTGAAATTTGTGGATGAAAACACAGTTTAAGCGAGAAAGTTTGAGCTTTTTTTTCAAACTGTCTGCACTGTAAGCTTAACGACCCTCACTGGTGTGTAACGCAATAGACACCCATTCAAAAGCCGGATTTTCTCCCAGAACCCACATGGCGTTTGAGCTGGGACTGATCCGAAAGTGTAGAACCTAGCAGAAAAGTTGAATGCCAGATCCACAGAGGAGAAGTTTTCCTACGTTTTAGAGTTTGAATCACGTCTCTAGGTTAAAGCATGCCAGAGCAGCGGACGTTTGAAAAACGTTGAAAAAGTGCTTTTTTTCAATTAATTCCATAGAAATGAATGGGGGTTTTTTCAACGATTTTTTCGCGACTACATCGCGAAAAAATCGTTTTCTATAGAGAAAAGTAATAGCATAGCGAGTCCGATCGAGCTGCACGTTTTGATATATTGTTTGTCTGTGTGCAACGTACGGATACTGAGTTAATCGAAATCGAAATTTGTGTAGGAAGAGTAACAAATATAACACTAGACCGGACAATTCCCCGGGGGAAATTGTGAGAGGATGCAGTGCGCGAAGCAATTCGCTCACGCACGTTCGCTGGCCGTGAACGTGTGACCCGCAATGATGTTTCAATGCAATGATCGTGTGTGTGCTCGAGACAGCAGCCATCATGAAGAAGACCTATTCAAGAGTATGACCAAAGTGACTACAGGCGGAAATTAGCATGTACTGCTATAACCTGGGACAGACATCTGTCCTTAACACAAGGATAATGTTTAATTTGTGCACTGTCCCTTTTAAAAATAAAATAAACTCTAAACTCTAAGAAGAGTGTTTGTAGTTTGTATGTACGAACAGAAGTGTTCCTAATAAAGTGGGCGGCTAAGGTGAGGCTGACACACAAGGGCTGGAGTTTTCTACTGTTTTTTTTATGAAGGACCAGGCCTCGAACAATGACAAATAACTCGACAACGGAAGCAGCTATTCACAAAATTCTTTCACAGTGAGCGCTAGAAGGGTCTCCTGAATAAAATGATGTATTTTTTTGTTTGTATTGTTAAAAATGAGGACGCTACAGGGAGTTAAAAACGAGTGACTTTTCAGCAACGTTTATACTGGGAGTCAATGAGGCCGCTCACCTGTGCTCTCCTCACTTTGAGGCTTGTCATTCAAAAACCGTAAATCCTATCGTTTAGGTAGACATATTGTGTGAATCAGGACAAGTTTTCCTACTACTTTTGAGAAAATCATGTCTGTAGAGTGAAATTTGTGGCTGAAAACACGGTTTAAAAATAAAATAAACTCTAAACTCTAAGAAGAGTGTTTGTAGTTTGTATGTACGAACAGAAGTGTTCCTAATAAAGTGGGCGGCTAAGGTGAGGCTGACACACAAGGGCTGGAGTTTTCTACTGTTTTTTTTATGAAGGACCAGGCCTCGAACAATGACAAATAACTCGACAACGGAAGCAGCTATTCACAAAATTCTTTCACAGTGAGCGCTAGAAGGGTCTCCTGAATAAAATGATGTATTTTTTTGTTTGTATTGTTAAAAATGAGGACGCTACAGGGAGTTAAAAACGAGTGACTTTTCAGCAACGTTTATACTGGGAGTCAATGAGGCCGCTCACCTGTGCTCTCCTCACTTTGAGGCTTGTCATTCAAAAACCGTAAATCCTATCGTTTAGGTAGACACATTGTGTGAATCAGGACAAGTTTTCCTACTACTTTTGAGAAAATCATGTCTGTAGAGTGAAATTTGTGGCTGAAAACAGAGTTTAAGCGAGAAAGTTTGCCCTTTTTTTTCAAACTGTCTACACTCTAAGATAATGACCTTCACTGGTGTGTAACGCAATAGACACCCATTCAAAAGCCGGATTTTCTCCCAGAAACCACATGGCGGTTGAGCCGGGACTGATCCGAAAGTGTAGAACCTAGCAGAAAAGTTTAATGCCAGATCCACAGAGGAGAAGTTTTCCTACGTTTTAGAGGTTGAATCACGTCTCTAGGTGAAAGCATGCCAGAGCAGTGGATGTTTGAAAAACGTTGAAAAAGTGCTTTTTTTTCAATTAATTCCATAGAAATGAATGGGGTTTTTTTGGGCGATTTTTTCGCGACTACGTCGCGAAAAAATCGCAATCTATAGAGAAAAGTAATAGCATAGCGAGTCCGATCGAGCCGCACGTTTTGATACATTGTTTGTCTGTGTGCGACGTACGGTTATTGTGTTACTCGAAATCAAAATTTGTGTAGGAAGAGTAACAAATATAACACTAGACCGGACAATTCCCCGGGGGAAATTGTGAGAGGATGCAGTGCGCGAAGCAATTCGGTCATGCATGTTTGCCGGCCGTGAATGTGTGACCAGCAATGATGTTTCAATGCAATGATCGTGTGTGTGCTTGAGACAGCAGCCGTCATGAAGGAGACCTATTCAAGAGCATGAACAAAGTGACTACAGGCGGAAATTAGCATGTACTGCTATAACCTGGGACAGACATCTGTCCTTACCACAAGGATAATGTTTAATTTGTGCACTGTCCCTTTTAAAAATAAAATAAACTCTAAACACTAAGAAGAGTGTTTGTAGTTTGTATGTACGAACAGAAGTGTTCCTAATAAAGTGGGCGGCTAAGGTGAGGCCTGTCGGCTGCCCTCTTCTCAGTTTCTCAGAGCAGCGGATGTTTGAAAAAGTGCTTTTTTTTCCAATTAATTCCATAGAAATTAATGGGTTTTTTTTGGGACAAGTGTGACTACTACTTCTGAGAAAATTATGTCTGTAGTGTGAAATTTGTGGCTGAAAACAGTTTAAGTTTGAAATTTTGAGCATGTAAGTGTAGAACCTAGCAGAAAAGTTGAATGACAGATCCACAGAGGAGAAGTTTTCCTACGTTTTAGAGTTTGAATCACGTCTCTAGGTGAAAGCATGCCAGAGCAGCAGACGTTTGAAAAACGTTGAAAAAGTGCTTTTTTTCAATTAATTCCATAGAAATGAATGGGGTTTTTTTGTGACGATTTTTTTTTTTATAACCTGGGACAGACATCTGATCTTAACACAAGGATAATGTTTAATTTGTGCACTGTCCCTTTTAAAAATAAAATAAACTCTAAACTCTAAGAAGAGTGTTTGTAGTTTGTATGTACGAACAGAAGTGTTCCTAATAAAGTGGGCGGCTAAGGTGAGGCTGCCACACAAGGGCTGGAGTTTTCTACTGTTTTTTTATGAAGGACCAGGCCTCGAACAATGACAAATAACTCGACAACGGAAGCAGCTATTCACAAAATTCTTTCACAGTGAGCGCTAGAAGGGTCTCCTGAATAAAATGATGTATTTTTTTGTTTGTATTGTTAAAAATGAGGACGCTACAGGGAGTTAAAAACGAGTGACTTTTCAGCAACGTTTATACTGGGAGTCAATGAGGCCGCTCACCTGTGCTCTCCTCACTTTGAGGCTTGTCATTCAAAAACCGTAAATCCTATCGTTTAGGTAGACACATTGTGTGAATCAGGACAAGTTTTCCTACTACTTTTGAGAAAATCATGTCTGTAGAGTGAAATTTGTGGCTGAAAACGGAGTTTAAGCGAGAAAGTTTGACCTTTTTTTTGAAGCCGCCTACACTCTAATCTTAACGACCCTCACTGGTGTGTAACGCAATAGACACCCATTCAAAAGCCGGATTTTCTCCCAGAAACCACATGGCGTTTGAACCGGGCCTGATCCGAAAGTGTAAAACCTAGCAGAAAAGTTGAATGCCAGATCCACAGAGGAGAAGTTTTCCTACGTTTTAGAGTTTGAATCATGTCTCTAGGTGAAAGCATGCCAGAGCAGTGGATGTTTGAAAAACATTGAAAAAGTGCTTTTTTTTCAATTAATTCCATAGAAATGAATGGGGTTTTTTGGGGCGATTTTTTCGCGACTACGTCGCGAAAAAATCGCATTCTATAGAGAAAAGTAATAGCATAGCGAGTCCGATCGAGCCGCACGTTTTGATATATTGTTTGTCTGTGTGCGACGTACGGTTATTGAGTTATTCGAAATCAAAATTTGCGTAGGAATAATAATAATAACTAGACCGGACAATTCCCCGGGGGAAATTGTGAGAGGATGCAGTGCGCGAAGCAATTCGCTCACGCATGTTTGCTGGCCGTGAATGTGTGACCCGCAATGATGTTTCAATGCAATGATTATGTGTGTGCTTGAGACAGCAGCCGTCATGAATAAGAGCTATTCAAGAGTATTGCTGCGTTCATGTGCTATGGGAATTATGGTAAATACCAAACGCCGACATGGAAAGCACACATGAACGCCCCCTCTTGTGGTATTTTCCACTGGGCAACTCGTAGAAAATTTTGATACACGAGTTGCCGAGATGAGATGAACTTTAACCTTTTCAACATGTCGGCGAGTGGTACAAGACACTTGAATGTTAAGCATTGTACGCTACTATTAATAGTACTAGTGGGTAGTTTTTTGTGTCTATGCAATGTTGCGTCATTAACAAGTGTAATATAATACGTTAGAAATCCGTTTCCTTTAAAAATGTGTTGTTATGGTTTGTTTTTACCTATCCAGAGCAGACGCTATTGCTAACGATAGCTAACTAACTATTGCTAACTTGAATCTGGTCCACCATCTTTAATTTGTCAACAACAACAAAAGCATGTGAACACAACACACTGGTAAATACCACTTCCCAACTGGAAAACATCATCTTCCCATAGCACATGAACGCAGCATATGAACAAAGTGACTACAGGTGGAAATTAGCATGTACTGCTATAACCTGGGACAGACATCTGTCCTTACCACAAGGATAATGTTTAATTTGTGCACTGTCCCTTTTAAAAATAAAATAAATTCTAAACTCTAAGAAGAGTGTTTGAAGTTTGTATGTACGAACAGAAGTGTTCCTAATAAAGTGGGCGGCTAAGGTGAGGCTAAGACAGACAAGGGCTGGAGTTTTCTACTGTTTTTTTTATGAAGGACCAGGCCTCAAACAATGACAAATAACTCGACAACGGAAGCAGCTATTCACAAAATTCTTTCACAGTGAGCGCTAGAAGGGTCTCCTGAATAAAATGATGTATTTTTTTGTTTGTATTGTTAAAAATGAGGACGCTACAGGGAGTTAAAAACGAGTGACTTTTCAGCAACGTTTATACTGGGAGTCAATGAGGCCGCTCACCTGTGCTCTCCTCACTTTGAGGCTTGTCATTCAAAAACCGTAAATCCTATCGTTTAGGTAGACACATTGTGTGAATCAGGACAAGTTTTCCTACTACTTTTGAGAAAATCATGTCTGTAGAGTGAAATTTGTGGCTGAAAACACGGTTTAAGCGAGAAAGTTTGAGCTTTTTTTTGAAGCCGCCTACACTCTAAGCTTAAAGACCCTCACTGGTGTGTAACGCAATAGACACCCATTCAAAAGCCGGATTTTCTCCCAGAAACCACATGGCGTTTGAACCGGGACTGATCCGAAAGTGTAAAACCTAGCAGAAAAGTTGAATGCCAGATCCACAGAGGAGAAGTTTTCCTACGTTTTAGAGTTTGAATCATGTCTCTAGGTGAAAGCATGCCAGAGCAACGGATGTTTGAAAAACGTTGAAAAAGTGCTTTTTTTTCAATTAATTCCATAGAAATGAATGGGTTTTTTTGGGGCGATTTTTTCACGACTACGTCGCGAAAAAATCGTATTCTATAGAGAAAAGTAATGTACTGTTTGTTTGCATGTACTGCTATAACCTGGGACAGACATCTGTCCTTAACACAAGGATAATGTTTAATTTGTGCACTGTCCCTTTTAAAAATAAAATAAACTCTAAACTCTAAGAAGAGTGTTTGTAGTTTGTATGTACGAACAGAAGTGTTCCTAATAAAGTGGGCGGCTAAGGTGAGGCTGACACATCAAGGGCTGGAGTTTTCTACTGTTTTTTTATGAAGGACCAGGCCTCGAACAATGACAAATAACTCGACAACGGAAGCAGCTATTCACAAAATTCTTTCACAGTGAGCGCTAGAAGGGTCTCCTGAATAAAATGATGTATTTTTTGGTTTGTATTGTTAAAAATGAGGACGCTACAGGGAGTTAAAAACGAGTGACTTTTCAGCAACATTTATACTGGGAGTCAATGAGGCTGCTCACCTGTGCTCTCCTCACTTTGAGGCTTGTCATTCAAAAACCGTAAATCCTACCGTTTAGGTAGACACATTGTGTGAATCAGGACAAGTTTTCCTACTACTTTTGAGAAAATCATGTCTGTAGAGTGAAATTTGTGGCTGAAAACGGAGTTTAAGCGAGAAAGTTTGACCTTTTTTTTGAAGCCGCCTACACTCTAAGTTTAACGACCCTCACTGGTGTGTAACGCAATAGACACCCATTCAAAAGCCGGATTTTCTCCCAGAAACCACATGGCGTTTGAACCGGGCCTGATCCGAAAGTGTAAAACCTAGCAGAAAAGTTGAATGCCAGATCCACAGAGGAGAATTTTCCTACGTTTTAGAGTTTGAATCATGTCTCTAGGTGAAAGCATGCCAGTGCAGTGGATGTTTGAAAAACATTGAAAAAGTGCTTTTTTTTCAATTAATTCCATAGAAATGAATGGGGTTTTTTTGGACGATTTTTTCGCGACTACGTCGCGAAAAAATCGTTTTCTATAGAGAAAAGTAATAGCATAGCGAGTCCGATCGAGCCGCACGTTTTGGTATATTGTTTGTCTGTGTGCAACGTACGGTTAATGAGTTAATCGAAATCGAAATTTGCGTAGGAAGAGTAACAAATATAACACTAGACCGGACAATTCCCCGGGGGAAATTGTGAGAGGATGCAGTGCGCGAAGCAATTCGCTCACGCATGTTCGCTGGCCGTGAATGTGTGACCCGCAATGATGTTTCAATGCAATGATTGTGTGTGTGCTCGAGACAGCAGCCATCATGAAGAAGAGCTATTCAAGAGCATGAACAAAGTGACTACAGGCGGAAATTAGCATGTACTGCTATAACCTGGGACAGACATCTGTCCTTACCACAAGGATAATGTTTAATTTGTGCACTGTCCCTTTTAAAAATAAAATAAACTCTAAACTCTAAGAAGAGTGTTTGTAGTTTGTATGTACGAACAGAAGTGTTCCTAATAAAGTGGGCGGCTAAGGTGAGGCTAAGACACACAAGGGCTGGAGTTTTCTACTGTTTTTTTATGAAGGACCAGGCCTCGAACAATGACAAATAACTCGACAACGGAAGCAGCTATTCACAAAATTCTTTCACAGTGAGCGCTTGAAGGGTCTCCTGAATAAAATGATGTATTTTTTTGTTTGTAGTTTTAAAAATAACGACACTAGAGCGATTTAAAAACGAGTGACTTTTCTATCCCGTTTATAATGCATGTCAATGAGCTAAAACACACAAGGTCTTGAATTTTGGGCTGTGTTTTACCACAGACCAGACCTCAAACAATGACAAATAACTCGACAACGGAAGCAGCTATTCACAAAATTCTTTCACAGTGAGCGCTAGAAGGGTCTCCTGAATAAAATTATGTATTTTTTTGTTTGTACTCTTAAAAATAACGACACTAGAGCGATTTAAAAACGAGTGACTTTTCTCTCACGTTTACAATGGGTTTCAATGAAGCCTGTCGGCTGCCCTGTCCTCAGTTTGACGCTTGTCATTCAAAAACCGTAAATCCTATCGTTTAGGTAGACACATTCTGTGAATCAGGACAAGTTTTCCTACTACTTTTGAGAAAATCATGTCTGTAGAGTGAAATTTGTGGCTGAAAACAGAGTTTAAGCGAGAAAGTTTGACCTTTTGTTTTAACCTCTCTCCACTCTGAGCATAACGAGGTCCACTGGTGTGTAACGCAATAGACACCCATTCAAAAGCCGGATTTTCTCCCAGAACTCACATCGTGTTTGAGCCGGGCCTGATCCGAAAGTGTAGAACCTTGCAGAAAAGTTGAATGCCAGATCCACAGAGGAGAAGTTTTCCTACGTTTTAGAGTGTGAATCACGTCTCTAGGTTAAAGCATGCTGGAGCAGCGGATGTTTGAAAAACGTTGAAAAAGTGCTTTTTTTCAAATTAATTCCATAGAAATGAATGGGGTTTTTTTGGACGATTTTTTCGCGACTACGTCGCGAAAAAATCGTAAACTGTAGAGAAAAGTAATAGCATAGCGAGTCCGATAGAGCCGCACGTTTTGATACATTGTTTGTCTGTGTGCGACGTACGGTTATTGTGTTACTCGAAATCAAAATTTGTGGAGGAAGAGTAACAAATATAACACTAGACCGGACAATTCCCCGGGGGAAATTGTGAGAGGATGCAGTGCGCGAAGCAATTCGCTCACGCACGTTTGCTGGCCGTGAATGTGTGACCCGCAATGATGTTTCAATGCAATGATTGTGTGTGTGCTCTAGACAGCAGCCATCATGAAGAAGAGCTATTCAAGAGCATGAACAAAGTGACTACAGGCGGAAATTAGCATGTACTGCTATAACCTGGGACAGACATCTGTCCTTACCACATGGATAATGTTTAATTTGTGCACTGTCCCTTTTAAAAATAAAATAAAACTCTAAACACTAAGAAGAGTGTTTGTAGTATGTATGTACGAACAGAAGTGTTCCTAATAAAGTGGGCGGCTAAGGTGAGGCTAAGACACACAAGGGCTGGAGTTTTCTACTGTTTTTTTATGAAGGACCAGGCCTCGAACAATAACAAATAACTCGACAACGGAAGCAGCTATTCACAAAATTCTTTCACAGTGAGCGCTAGAAGGGTCTCCTGAATAAAATGATGTATTTTTTTGTTTGTACTCTTAAAAATAACGACAATAGAGCGATTTAAATACGAGTGACTTTTCTCTCATGTTTACAATGGGTTTCAATGAAGCCTGTCAGCTGCCCTGTCCTCAGTTTGACGCTTGTCATTCAAAAACCGTAAATCCTATCGTTTAGGTAGACACATTGTGTGAATCAGGACAAGTTTTCCTACAAGGATAATGTTTAATTTGTGCACTGTCCCTTTTAAAAATAAAATAAACTCTAAACTCTAAGAAGAGTGTTTGTAGTTTGTATGTACGAACAGAAGTGTTCCTAATAAAGTGGGCGGCTAAGGTGAGGCTGACACACAAGGGCTGGAGTTTTCTACTGTTTTTTTTATGAAGGACCAGGCCTCGAACAATGACAAATAACTCGACAACGGAAGCAGCTATTCACAAAATTCTTTCACAGTGAGCGCTAGAAGGGTCTCCTGAATAAAATGATGTATTTTTTTGTTTGTATTTTTAAAAATGACGACGCTACAGGGAGTTAAAAACGAGTGACTTTTCAGCAACGTTTATACTGGGAGTCAATGAGGCCGCTCACCTGTGCTCTCCTCACTTTGAGGCTTCTCATTCAAAAACCGTGAATCCTATCGTTTAGGTAGACACATTGTGTGAATCAGGACAAGTTTTCCTACTACTTTTGAGAAAATCATGTCTGTAGAGTGAAATTTGTGGATGAAAACACAGTTTAAGTGAGAAATTTTGAGCTTTTTTTTGAAGCCGCCTACACTCTGAGTTAACGAGGCGCACTGGTGTGTAACGCAATAGACACCCATTCAAAAGCAGGATTTTCTATCAGAACCCACATGGCGTTTGACCCGGGACTGATCCGAAAGTGTAGAACCTAGCAGAAAAGTTGAATGCCAGATCCACAGAGGAGAAGTTTTCCTACGTTTTAGAGTTTGAATCACGTCTCTAGGTGAAAGCATGCCAGAGCAGTGGACGTTTGAAAAACGTTGAAAAAGTGCTTTTTTTTCAATTAATTCCATAGAAATGAATGGGGCTTTTTTGGACGATTTTTTCGCGACTACGTCGCGAAAAAATCGTAATCTATAGAGAAAAGTAATAGCATAGCGAGTCCGATCGAGCCGCACGTTTTGATATATTGTTTGTCTGTGTGCGACGTACGGTTATTGAGTTAATCGAAATCAAAATTTGCGTAGGAATAATAAAAATAATAATAAATATAAGAATAAGAAGAAGAAGAAGAAACACGTAGAAGAACAATAGTTGCAGTGCTTTGCACTGCAACCTATGGGCTCCCCTAGGGGAGCCCATAGGTTGCTGTGCTGCAGCACTGCATCCTAATAAGAAGAAGAAGAAATACGTAGAAGAACAATAGTTGCAGTGCTTTGCACTGCAACCTATGGGCTCCCCTAGGGGAGCCCATAGGTTGCTGTGCTGCAGCACTGCATCCTAACTAGACCGGACAATTCCCCGGGGGAAATTGTGAGAGGATGCAGTGCGCGAAGCAATTCGGTCACGCATGTTCGCTGGCCGTGAATGTGTGACCCGCAATGATGTTTCAATGCAATGATTGTGTGTGTGCTCTAGACAGCAGCCATCATGAAGAAGAGCTATTCAAGAGCATGAACAAAGTGACTACAGGCGGAAATTAGCATGTACTGCTATAACCTGGGACAGACATCTGTCCTTACCACAAGGATAATGTTTAATTTGTGCACTGTCCCTTTTAAAAATAAAATAAACTCTAAACACTAAGAAGAGTGTTTGTAGTATGTATGTACGAACAGAAGTGTTCCTAATAAAGTGGGCGGCTAAGGTGAGGCTAAGACACACAAGGGCTGGAGTTTTCTACTGTTTTTTTATGCAGGACCAGGCCTCGAACAATAACAAATAACTCAACAACGGAAGCAGCTATTCACAAAATTCTTTCACAGTGAGCGCTAGAAGGGTCTCCTGAATAAAATGATGTATTTTTTTGTTTGTACTCTTAAAAATAACGACAATAGAGCGATTTAAAAACGAGTGACTTTTCTCTCATGTTTACAATGGGTTTCAATGAAGCCTGTCAGCTGCCCTGTCCTCAGTTTGACGCTTGTCATTCAAAAACCGTAAATCCTATCGTTTAGGTAGACACATTGTGTGAATCAGGACAAGTTTTCCTACAAGGATAATGTTTAATTTGTGCACTGTCCCTTTTAAAAATAAAATAAACTCTAAACTCTAAGAAGAGTGTTTGTAGTTTGTATGTACGAACAGAAGTGTTCCTAATAAAGTGGGCGGCTAAGGTGAGGCTGACACACAAGGGCTGGAGTTTTCTACTGTTTTTTTTATGAAGGACCAGGCCTCGAACAATGACAAATAACTCGACAACGGAAGCAGCTATTCACAAAATTCTTTCACAGTGAGCGCTAGAAGGGTCTCCTGAATAAAATGATGTATTTTTTTGTTTGTATTTTTAAAAATGACGACGCTACAGGGAGTTAAAAACGAGTGACTTTTCAGCAACGTTTATACTGGGAGTCAATGAGGCCGCTCACCTGTGCTCTCCTCACTTTGAGGCTTGTCATTCAAAAACCGTAAATCCTATCATGTAGGTAGACACATTGTGTGAATCAGGACAAGTTTTCCTACTACTTTTGAGAAAATCATGTCTGTAGAGTGAAATTTGTGGCTGAAAACACGGTTTTAGCGAGAAAGTTTGAGCTTTTTTTTGAAGCCGCCTACACTCTAAGCTTAAAGACCCTCACTGGTGTGTAACGCAATAGACACCCATTCAAAAGCCGGATTTTCTCCCAGAAACCAAATGGCGTTTGAACCGGGACTGATCCGAAAGTGTAAAACCTAGCAGAAAAGTTGAATGCCAGATCCACAGAGGAGAAGTTTTCCTACGTTTTAGAGTTTGAATCATGTCTCTAGGTGAAAGCATGCCAGAGCAACGGATGTTTGAAAAACGTTGAAAAAGTGCTTTTTTTTCAATTAATTCCATAGAAATGAATGGGGTTTTTTGGGGCGATTTTTTCACGACTACGTCGCGAAAAAATCGTATTCTATAGAGAAAAGTAATGTACTGTTTGTTTGCATGTACTGCTATAACCTGGGACAGACATCTGTCCTTAACACAAGGATAATGTTTAATTTGTGCACTGTCCCTTTTAAAAATAAAATAAACTCTAAACTCTAAGAAGAGTGTTTGTAGTTTGTATGTACGAACAGAAGTGTTCCTAATAAAGTGGGCGACTAAGGTGAGGCTGACACACAAGGGCTGGAGTTTTCTACTGTTTTTTTTATGAAGGACCAGGCCTCGAACAATGACAAATAACTCGACAACGGAAGCAGCTATTCACAAAATTCTTTCACAGTGAGCGCTAGAAGGGTTTCCTGAATAAAATGATGTATTTTTTTGTTTGTATTGTTAAAAATGAGGACGCTACAGGGAGTTAAAAACGAGTGACTTTTCAGCAACGTTTATACTGGGAGTCAATGAGGCCGCTCACCTGTGCTCTCCTCACTTTGAGGCTTGTCATTCAAAAACCGTAAATCCTATCGTTTAGGTAGACACATTGTGTGAATCAGGACAAGTTTTCCTACTACTTTTGAGAAAATCATGTCTGTAGAGTGAAATTTGTGGCTGAAAACGGAGTTTAAGCGAGAAAGTTTGACCTTTTTTTTGAAGCCGCCTACACTCTAAGCTAAACGACCCTCACTGGTGTGTAACGCAATAGACACCCATTCAAAAGCCGGATTTTCTATCAGAACCCACATGGCGTTTGACCCGGGACTGATCCGAAAGTGTAGAACCTAGCAGAAAAGTTGAATGCCAGATCCACAGAGGAGAAGTTTTCCTACGTTTTAGAGTTTGAATCATGTCTCTAGGTGAAAGCATGCCAGAGCAGTGGATGTTTGAAAAACATTGAAAAAGTGCTTTTTTTTCAATTAATTCCATAGAAATGAATGGGGTTTTTTGGGGCGATTTTTTCGCGACTACGTCGCGAAAAAATCGTATTCTATAGAGAAAAGTAATAGCATAGCGAGTCCGATCGAGCCGCACGTTTTGATATATTGTTTGTCTGTGTGCGACGTACGGTTATTGAGTTATTCGAAATCAAAATTTGCGTAGGAATAATAAGAAGAAGAAGAAATACGTAGAAGAACAATAGTTGCAGTGCTTTGCACTGCAACCTATGGGCTCCCCTAGGGGAGCCCATAGGTTGCTGTGCTGCAGCACTGCATCCTAACTAGACCGGACAATTCCCCGGGGGAAATTGTGAGAGGATGCAGTGCGCGAAGCAATTCGGTCACGCACGTTCGCTGGCCGTGAACGTGTGACCCGCAATGATGTTTCAATGCAATGATTATGTGTGTGCTTGAGACAGCAGCCGTCATGAAGAAGAGCTATTCAACAGTACAACCAAAGTGACTACAGGCGGAAATTAGCATGTACTGCTATAACCTGGGACAGACATCTGTCCTTACCACAAGGATAATGTTTAATTTGTGCACTGTCCCTTTTAAAAATAAAATAAACTCTAAGAAGAGAGTTTGTATGTACGAACAGAAGTGTTCCTAATAAAGTGGGCGGCTAAGGTGAGGCCTGTCGGCTGCCCTCCTCTCAGTTTCTCAGATCAGCGGATGTTTGAAAAAGTGTTTTTTTTTCCAATTAATTCCATAGAAATGAATGGGGTTTTTTTGGGACAAGTGTGACTACTACATTTGAGAAAATTATGTCTGTAGTGTGAAATTTGTGGCTGAAAACAGTTTAAGTTTGAAATTTTGAGCATGATGTGTGTGTTCTTGAGACAGCTTTTCCCTCTGCCCCGTCACTGGCCCCAATTGGCATGGTGATGGGCCTGAACAGGAGAGTTAAGAAACACACACAAGATTGTCAGGTGTCTGCTGTAAATTGCTATGGACCAGGCCTCGAACAATGACAAATAACTCGACAACGGAAGCAGCTATTCACAAAATTCTTTCACAGTGAGCGCTAGAAGGGTCTCCTGAATAAAATGATGTATTTTTTTGTTTGTATTGTTAAAAATGAGGACGCTACAGGGAGTTAAAAACGAGTGACTTTTCAGCAACGTTTATACTGGGAGTCAATGAGGCCGCTCACCTGTGCTCTCCTCACTTTGAGGCTTGTCATTCAAAAACCGTAAATCCTATCGTTTAGGTAGACACATTGTGTGAATCAGGACAAGTTTTCCTACTACTTTTGAGAAAATCATGTCTGTAGAGTGAAATTTGTGGCTGAAAACACGGTTTAAAAATAAAATAAACTCTAAACTCTAAGAAGAGTGTTTGTAGTTTGTATGTACGAACAGAAGTGTTCCTAATAAAGTGGGCGGCTAAGGTGAGGCTGACACACAAGGGCTGGAGTTTTCTACTGTTTTTTTTATGAAGGACCAGGCCTCGAACAATGACAAATAACTCGACAACGGAAGCAGCTATTCACAAAATTCTTTCACAGTGAGCGCTAGAAGGGTCTCCTGAATAAAATGATGTATTTTTTTGTTTGTATTGTTAAAAATGAGGACGCTACAGGGAGTTAAAAACGAGTGACTTTTCAGCAACGTTTATACTGGGAGTCAATGAGGCCGCTCACCTGTGCTCTCCTCACTTTGAGGCTTGTCATTCAAAAACCGTAAATCCTATCGTTTAGGTAGACACATTGTGTGAATCAGGACAAGTTTTCCTACTACTTTTGAGAAAATCATGTCTGTAGAGTGAAATTTGTGGCTGAAAACATGGTTTAAAAATAAAATAAACTCTAAACTCTAAGAAGAGTGTTTGCAGTTTGTATGTACGAACAGAAGTGTTCCTAATAAAGTGGGCGGCTAAGGTGAGGCTGACACACAAGGGCTGGAGTTTTCTACTGTTTTTTTTATGAAGGACCAGGCCTCGAACAATGACAAATAACTCGACAACGGAAGCAGCTATTCACAAAATTCTTTCACAGTGAGCGCTAGAAGGGTCTCCTGAATAAAATGATGTATTTTTTTGTTTGTATTGTTAAAAATGAGGACGCTACAGGGAGTTAAAAACGAGTGACTTTTCAGCAACGTTTATACTGGGAGTCAATGAGGCCGCTCACCTGTGCTCTCCTCACTTTGAGGCTTGTCATTCAAAAACCGTAAATCCTATCGTGTAGGTAGACACATTGTGTGAATCAGGACAAGTTTTCCTACTACTTTTGAGAAAATCATGTCTGTAGAGTGAAATTTGTGGCTGAAAACGGAGTTTAAGCGAGAAAGTTTGACCTTTTTTTTGAAGCCGCCTACACTCTAAGTTTAACGACCCTCACTGGTGTGTAACGCAATAGACACCCATTCAAAAGCCGGATTTTCTCCCAGAAACCACATGGCGTTTGAACCGGGCCTGATCCGAAAGTGTAAAACCTAGCAGAAAAGTTGAATGCCAGATCCACAGAGGAGAAGTTTTCCTACGTTTTAGAGTTTGAATCATGTCTCTAGGTGAAAGCATGCCAGAGCAGTGGATGTTTGAAAAACATTGAAAAAGTGCTTTTTTTTCAATTAATTCCATAGAAATGAATGGGGTTTTTTGGGGCGATTTTTTCGCGACTACGTCGCGAAAAAATCGTATTCTATAGAGAAAAGTAATAGCATAGCGAGTCCGATCGAGCCGCACGTTTTGATATATTGTTTGTCTGTGTGCGACGTACGGTTATTGAGTTATTCGAAATCAAAATTTGCGTAGGAATAATAAATATAAGAAATATAACACTAGACTGGACAATTCCCCGGGGGAAATTGTGAGAGGATGCAGTGCGCGAAGCAATTCGCTCACGCATGTTCGCTGGCCGTGAATGTGTGACCCGCAATGATGTTTCAATGCAATGATTGTGTGTGTGCTCTAGACAGCAGCCATCATGAAGAAGAGCTATTCAAGAGCATGAACAAAGTGACTACAGGCGGAAATTAGCATGTACTGCTATAACCTGGGACAGACATCTGTCCTTACCACAAGGATAATGTTTAATTTGTGCACTGTCCCTTTTAAAAATAAAATAAACTCTAAACTCTAAGAAGAGTGTTTGTAGTATGTATGTACGAACAGAAGTGTTCCTAATAAAGTGGGCGGCTAAGGTGAGGCTAAGACACACAAGGGCTGGAGTTTTCTACTGTTTTTTTATGAAGGACCAGGCCTCGAACAATAACAAATAACTCGACAACGGAAGCAGCTATTCACAAAATTCTTTCACAGTGAGCGCTAGAAGGGTCTCCTGAATAAAATGATGTATTTTTTTGTTTGTACTCTTAAAAATAACGACAATAGAGCGATTTAAAAACGAGTGACTTTTCTCTCATGTTTACAATGGGTTTCAATGAAGCCTGTCAGCTGCCCTGTCCTCAGTTTGACGCTTGTCATTCAAAAACCGTAAATCCTATCGTTTAGGTAGACACATTGTGTGAATCAGGACAAGTTTTCCTACAAGGATAATGTTTAATTTGTGCACTGTCCCTTTTAAAAATAAAATAAACTCTAAACTCTAAGAAGAGTGTTTGTAGTTTGTATGTACGAACAGAAGTGTTCCTAATAAAGTGGGCGGCTAAGGTGAGGCTGACACACAAGGGCTGGAGTTTTCTACTGTTTTTTTTATGAAGGACCAGGCCTCGAACAATGACAAATAACTCGACAACGGAAGCAGCTATTCACAAAATTCTTTCACAGTGAGCGCTAGAAGGGTCTCCTGAATAAAATGATGTATTTTTTTGTTTGTATTGTTAAAAATGAGGACGCTACAGGGAGTTAAAAACGAGTGACTTTTCAGCAACGTTTATACTGGGAGTCAATGAGGCCGCTCACCTGTGCTCTCCTCACTTTGAGGCTTGTCATTCAAAAACCGTAAATCCTATCGTTTAGGTAGACACATTGTGTGAATCAGGACAAGTTTTCCTACTACTTTTGAGAAAATCATGTCTGTAGAGTGAAATTTGTGGCTGAAAACAGAGTTTAAGCGAGAAAGTTTGACCTTTTTTTTGAACCTCTCTCCACTCTGACCTTAACGAGGTCCACTGGTGTGTAACGCAATAGACACCCATTCAAAAGCCGGATTTTCTCCCAGAAACCACATGGCGTTTGACCCGGGACTGATCCGAAAGTGTAGAACCTAGCAGAAAAGTTGAATGCCAGATCCACAGAGGAGAAGTTTTCCTACGTTTTAGAGTTTGAATCACGTCTCTAGGTGAAAGCATGACAGAGCAGCGGACGTTTGAAAAACGTTGAAAAAGTGCTTTTTTTTTCAATTAATTCCATAGAAATGAATGGGGTTTTTTTGGACGATTTTTTCGCGACTACGTCGCGAAAAAATCGTATTCTATAGAGAAAAGTAATAGCATAGCGAGTCCGATCAAGCCGCACGTTTTGATACATTGTTTGTCTGTGTGCGACGTACGGTTATTGTGTTACTCGAAATCAAAATTTGTGTAGGAAGAGTAACAAATATAACACTAGACCGGACAATTCCCCGGGGGAAATTGTGAGAGGATGCAGTGCGCGAAGCAATTCGCTCACGCATGTTCGCTGGCCGTCAATGTGTGACCCGCAATGATGTTTCAATGCAATGATCGTGTGTGTGCTCGAGACAGCAGCCGTCATGAAGAAGACCTATTCAAGAGTATGACCAAAGTGACTACAGGCGGAAATTAGCATGTACTGCTATAACCTGGGACAGACATCTGTCCTTAACACAAGGATAATGTTTAATTTGTGCACTGTCCCTTTTAAAAATAAAATAAACTCTAAACTCTAAGAAGAGTGTTTGTAGTTTGTATGTACGAACAGAAGTGTTCCTAATAAAGTGGGCGGCTAAGGTGAGGCCTGTCGGCTGCCCTCTTCTCAGTTTCTCAGAGCAGCGGATGTTTGAAAAAGTGCTTTTTTTTCCAATTAATTCCATAGAAATTAATGGGGTTTTTTTGGGACAAGTGTGACTACAACTTTTGAGAAAATTATGTCTGTAGTGTGAAATTTGTGGCTGAAAACAGTTTAAGTTTGAAATTTCGAGCATGTAAGTGTAGAACCTAGCAGAAAAGTTGAATGCCAGATCCCCAGAGGAGAAGTTTTCCTACGTTTTTGAGTTTGAATCACGTCTAACCAAAGTGACTACAGGCGGAAATTAGCATGTACTGCTATAACCTGGGACAGACATCTGTCCTTAACACAAGGATAATGTTTAATTTGTGCACTGTCCCTTTTAAAAATAAAATAAACTCTAAACTCTAAGAAGAGTGTTTGTAGTTTGTATGTACGAACAGAAGTGTTCCTAATAAAGTGGGCGGCTAAGGTGAGGCTGACACACAAGGGCTGGAGTTTTCTACTGTTTTTTTTATGAAGGACCAGGCCTCGAACAATGACAAATAACTCGACAACGGAAGCAGCTATTCACAAAATTCTTTCACAGTGAGCGCTAGAAGGGTCTCCTGAATAAAATGATGTATTTTTTTGTTTGTATTGTTAAAAATGAGGACGCTACAGGGAGTTAAAAACGAGTGACTTTTCAGCAACGTTTATACTGGGAGTCAATGAGGCCGCTCACCTGTGCTCTCCTCACTTTGAGGCTTGTCATTCAAAAACCGTAAATCCTATCGTTTAGGTAGACACATTGTGTGAATCAGGACAAGTTTTCCTACTACTCTTGAGAAAATCATGTCTGTAGAGTGAAATTTGTGGATGAAAACACAGTTTAAGTGAGAAATTCTGAGCTTTTTTTTGAAGCCGCCTACACTCTGAGTTAACGAGGCGCACTGGTGTGTAACGCAATAGACACCCATTCAAAAGCCGGATTTTCTCCCAGAACACACATGGCGTTTGACCCGGGACTGAGGTTGCTGTGCTGCAGCACTGCATCCTAACTAGACCGGACAATTCCCCGGGGGAAATTGTGAGAGGATGCAGTGCGCGAAGCAATTCGGTCATGCATGTTTGCCGGCCGTGAATGTGTGACCAGCAATGATGTTTCAATGCAATGATTGTGTGTGTGCTTGAGACAGCAGCCGTCATGAAGGAGACCTATTCAAGAGCATGAACAAAGTGACTACAGGCGGAAATTAGCATGTACTGCTATAACCTGGGACAGACATCTGTCCTTACCACAAGGATAATGTTTAATTTGTGCACTGTCCCTTTTAAAAATAAAATAAACTCTAAACTCTAAGAAGAGTGTTTGTAGTTTGTATGTACGAACAGAAGTGTTCCTAATAAAGTGGGCGGCTAAGGTGAGGCTAAGACACACAAGGGCTGGAGTTTTCTACTGTTTTTTTTTATGAAGGACCAGGCCTTGAACAATGACAAATAACTCGACAACGGAAGCAGCTATTCACAAAATTCTTTCACACTGAGCGCTAGAAGGGTCTCCTGAATAAAATGATGTATTTTGTTGTTTGTACTCTTTAAAATAACGACACTAGAGCGATTTAAAAACGAGTGACTTTTCTATCACGTTTATAATGGTTGTCAATGAAGCCTGTCAGCTGCACTGTCCTCAGTTTGACGCTTGTCATTCAAAAACCGTAAATCCTATCGTTTAGGTAGACACATTGTGTGAATCAGGACAAGTTTTCCTACTACTTTTGAGAAAATCATGTCTGTAGAGTGAAATTTGTGGCTGAAAACAGAGTTTAAGCGAGAAAGTTTGACCTTTTTTTTGAAGCCGCCTACACTCTGAGTTAATGAGGCGCACTGGTGTGTAACGCAATAGACACCCATTCAAAAGCCGGATTTTCTCCCAGAAACCACATGGCGTTTGACCCGGGACTGATCCGAAAGTGTAGAACCTAGCAGAAAAGTTGAATGCCAGATCCACAGAGGAGAAGTTTTCCTACGTTTTAGAGTTTGAATCACGTCTCTAGGTGAAAGCATGCCAGAGCAGCGGATGTTTGAAAAACGTTGAAAAAGTGCTTTTTTTCAAATTAATTCCATAGAAATGAATGGGGTTTTTTTGGACGATTTTTTCGCGACTACATCGCGAAAAAATCGTTTTCTATAGAGAAAAGTAATAGCATAGCGAGTCCGATCGAGCCGCACGTTTTGATATATTGTTTGTCTGTGTGCAACGTACGGTTATTGAGTTAATCGAAATCGAAATTTGCGTAGGAAGAGTAACAAATATAACACTAGACCGGACAATTCCCCGGGGGAAATTGTGAGAGGATGCAGTGCGCGAAGCAATTCGGTCATGCATGTTTGCCGGCCGTGAATGTGTGACCAGCAATGATGTTTCAATGCAATGATTGTGTGTGTGCTTGAGACAGCAGCCGTCATGAAGGAGACCTATTCAAGAGCATGAACAAAGTGACTACAGGCGGAAATTAGCATGTACTGCTATAACCTGGGACAGACATCTGTCCTTACCACAAGGATAATGTTTAATTTGTGCACTGTCCCTTTTAAAAATAAAATAAACTCTAAACACTAAGAAGAGTGTTTGTAGTTTGTATGTACGAACAGAAGTGTTCCTAATAAAGTGGGCGGCTAAGGTGAGGCCTGTCGGCTGCCCTCTTCTCAGTTTCTCAGAGCAGCGGATGTTTGAAAAAGTGCTTTTTTTTCCAATTAATTCCATAGAAATTAATGGGTTTTTTTTGGGACAAGTGTGACTACTACTTCTGAGAAAATTATGTCTGTAGTGTGAAATTTGTGGCTGAAAACAGTTTAAGTTTGAAATTTTGAGCATGTAAGTGTAGAACCTAGCAGAAAAGTTGAATGACAGATCCACAGAGGAGAAGTTTTCCTACGTTTTAGAGTTTGAATCACGTCTCTAGGTGAAAGCATGCCAGAGCAGCAGACGTTTGAAAAACGTTGAAAAAGTGCTTTTTTTCAATTAATTCCATAGAAATGAATGGGGTTTTTTTGTGACGATTTTTTTTTTTATAACCTGGGACAGACATCTGATCTTAACACAAGGATAATGTTTAATTTGTGCACTGTCCCTTTTAAAAATAAAATAAACTCTAAACTCTAAGAAGAGTGTTTGTAGTTTGTATGTACGAACAGAAGTGTTCCTAATAAAGTGGGCGGCTAAGGTGAGGCTGCCACACAAGGGCTGGAGTTTTCTACTGTTTTTTTATGAAGGACCAGGCCTCGAACAATGACAAATAACTCGACAACGGAAGCAGCTATTCACAAAATTCTTTCACAGTGAGCGCTAGAAGGGTCTCCTGAATAAAATGATGTATTTTTTTGTTTGTATTGTTAAAAATGAGGACGCTACAGGGAGTTAAAAACGAGTGACTTTTCAGCAACGTTTATACTGGGAGTCAATGAGGCCGCTCACCTGTGCTCTCCTCACTTTGAGGCTTGTCATTCAAAAACCGTAAATCCTATCGTTTAGGTAGACACATTGTGTGAATCAGGACAAGTTTTCCTACTACTTTTGAGAAAATCATGTCTGTAGAGTGAAATTTGTGGCTGAAAACGGAGTTTAAGCGAGAAAGTTTGACCTTTTTTTTGAAGCCGCCTACACTCTAAGTTTAACGACCCTCACTGGTGTGTAACGCAATAGACACCCATTCAAAAGCCGGATTTTCTCCCAGAAACCACATGGCGTTTGAACCGGGCCTGATCCGAAAGTGTAAAACCTAGCAGAAAAGTTGAATGCCAGATCCACAGAGGAGAAGTTTTCCTACGTTTTAGAGTTTGAATCATGTCTCTAGGTGAAAGCATGCCAGAGCAGTGGATGTTTGAAAAACATTGAAAAAGTGCTTTTTTTTCAATTAATTCCATAGAAATGAATGGGGTTTTTTGGGGCGATTTTTTCGCGACTACGTCGCGAAAAAATCGTATTCTACAGAGAAAAGTAATAGCATAGCGAGTCCGATCGAGCCGCACGTTTTGATATATTGTTTGTCTGTGTGCGACGTACGGTTATTGAGTTATTCGAAATCAAAATTTGCGTAGGAATAATAAGAAGAAGAAGAAGAAGAAGAAATACGTAGAAGAACAATAGTTGCAGTGCTTTGCACTGCAACCTATGGGCTCCCCTAGGGGAGCCCATAGGTTGCTGTGCTGCAGCACTGCATCCTAACTAGACCGGACAATTCCCCGGGGGAAATTGTGAGAGGATGCAGTGCGCGAAGCAATTCGCTCACGCATGTTTGCTGGCCGTGAATGTGTGACCCGCAATGATGTTTCAATGCAATGATCATGTGTGTGCTTGAGACAGCAGCCGTCATGAAGAGCTATTCAAGAGCAAAAAAAAGTCACTACAGGCGGAAATTAGCATGTACTGCTATAACCTGGGACAGACATCTGTCCTTACCACAAGGATAATGTTTAATTTGTGCACTGTCCCTTTTAAAAATAAAATAAACTCTAAACTCTAAGAAGAGTGTTTGTAGGTTGTATGTACGAACAGAAGTGTTCCTAATAAAGTGGGCGGCTAAGGTGAGGCTAAGACACAAAGGCTGGAGTTTTCTACTGTTTTTTTTATGAAGGACCAGGCCTCGAACAATGCCAAATAACTCGACAACGGAAGCAGCTATTCACAAAATTCTTTCACACTGAGCGCTAGAAGGGTCTCCTGAATAAAATGATGTATTTTTTTGTTTGTACTCTTAAAAATAACGACACTAGAGCGATTTAAAAACGAGTGACTTTTCTCTTACGTTTACAATGGGTTTCAGTGAAGCCTGTCAGCTGCCCTGTCCTCAGTTTGACGCTTGTCATTCAAAAACCGTAAATCCTATCGTTTAGGTAGACACATTGTGTGAATCAGGACAAGTTTTCCTACTACTTTTGAGAAAATCATGTCTGTAGAGTGAAATTTGTGGCTGAAAACAGAGTTTAAGCGAGAAAGTTTGACCTTTTTTTTTAACCACTCTCCACTCTGAGCTTACCGAGGTCCACTGGTGTGTAACGCAATAGACACCCATTCAAAAGCCGGATTTTCTCCCAGAAACCACATGGCGTTTGAGCTGGGACTGATCCGAAAGTGTAGAACCTAGCAGAAAAGTTGAATGCCAGATCCACAGAGGAGAAGTTTTCCTACGTTTTAGAGTTTGAATCACGTCTCTAGGTGAAAGCATGCCAGAGCAGCGGATGTTTGAAAAACGTTGAAAAAGTGGTTTTTTTCAAATTAATTCCATAGAAATGAATGGGGTTTTTTTGGACGATTTTTTCGCGACGACGTCGCGAAAAAATCGTAATCTGTAGAGAAAAGTAATAGCATAGCGAGTCCGATCGAGCCGCACGTTTTGATACATTGTTTGTCTGTGTGCGACGTACGGTTATTGTGTTACTCGAAATCAAAATTTGTGTAGGAAGAGTAACAAATATAACACTAGACCGGACAATTCCCCGGGGGAAATTGTGAGAGGATGCAGTGCGCGAAGCAATTTGGTCACGCATGTTCGCTGGCCGTGAATGTGTGACCCGCAATGATGTTTCAATGCAATGATCGTGTGTGTGCTCGAGACAGCAGCCATCATGAAGAAGACCTATTCAAGAGTATGACCAAAGTGACTACAGGCGGAAATTAGCATGTACTGCTATAACCTGGGACAGACATCTGTCCTTAACACAAGGATAATGTTTAATTTGTGCACTGTCCCTTTTAAAAATAAAATAAACTCTACACTCTAAGAAGAGTGTTTGTAGTTTGTATGTACGAACAGAAGTGTTCCTAATAAAGTGGGCGGCTAAGGTGAGGCTGACACACAAGGGCTGGAGTTTTCTACTGTTTTTTTTATGAAGGACCAGGCCTCGAACAATGACAAATAACTCGACAACGGAAGCAGCTATTCACAAAATTCTTTCACAGTGAGCGCTAGAAGGGTCTCCTGAATAAAATGATGTATTTTTTTGTTTGTATTGTTAAAAATGAGGACGCTACAGGGAGTTAAAAACGAGTGACTTTTCAGCAACGTTTATACTGGGAGTCAATGAGGCCGCTCACCTGTGCTCTCCTCACTTTGAGGCTTCTCATTCAAAAATTGTAAATCCTATCATTTAGATAGACACACTGTGTGAATCAGGACAAGTTTTCCTACTACTTTTGAGAAAATCATGTCTGTAGAGTGAAATTTGTGGATGAAAACACAGTTTAAGCGAGAAAGTTTGAGCTTTTTTTCCAAGCTGTCTAGACTCTAAGCTTAACGACCTTCACTGGTGTGTAACGCAATAGACACCCATTCAAAAGCCGGATTTTCTCCCGGAACCCACATGGCGTTTGAGCCGGGACTGATCCAAAAGGGTAGAACCTAGCAGAAAAGTTGAATGCCAGATCCACAGAGGAGAAGTTTTCCTACGTTTTAGAGTTTGAATCACGTCTCTAGGTTAAAGCATGCCAGAGCAGCGGATGTTTGAAAAACGTTGAAAAAGTGCTTTTTTTCAATTAATTCCATAGAAATGAATGGGGTTTTTTGGGGCAATTTTGTCGCGACTACGTCGCGAAAAAAACGTTTTCTATAGAGAAAAGTAATAGCATAGCGAGTCCGATCGAGCCGCACGTTTTGATATATTGTTTGTCTGTGTGCGACGTACGGTTATTGTGTTACTCGAAATCAAAATTTGTGTAGGAAGAGTAACAAATATAACACTAGACCGGACAATTCCCCGGGGGAAATTGTGAGAGGATGCAGTGCGCGAAGCAATTCGCTCACGCATGTTCGCTGGCCGTGAATGTGTGACCCGCAATGATGTTTCAATGCAATGATCGTGTGTGTGCTCGAG